>NC_081299.1:21526388-21826666 GCF_030435805.1 Mustela lutreola | reverse complement strand
CCCTGAATCATAAGTTTAAGAGGGTGGATCTTACGGTATGTGAATTATGTCTCAATTTTTCACAATCCCACTTGAGAGACATCCTACAAATTATCTGACCAGTAATCTTCAAAACCATTAAGTTCATCAAAATGAGGAATGTCATGGGTGCCTGGGTGGCTTAGCCAGTTAAGCGGCTGCCTTCAGCTCAGGTCACTATCAAGGTCCTGGGATGGAGCAGAGATTCCTTGGGTTCCCTGCCCAGTGGGGAGACTCTTCCTCTCTCTCCCTCCGCCCCTCCCCCGGCTTATGCTCTCTCTCTCTCTCTCTCTCTCACTCTCACTCTCACTCTCTCAATGAATAAATAAAATCTTTTTTGAAAAATGAGGAATGTCGCAACCAAGAGAACACAAGTAGCCATGGTGACAAAATGTAATATGGTATCATCTATGGGATCCTGGAACAGTAGAAAGGACACTAGGTTAAAAAAAAAAAAAAAAAAAAGGAAATCCAACAAAGTATAGACTTTAGTTAATAATAATGTATCAATATTCATTATTTGTAGCAAATACACCATTTGGAAGATGTTAATAATGGAGAAATTGGGTCAGAAGTAATGGGAATTCTTTGTACTATCTGTAACTTTTCTGTAAATCACAATCTATTGTATCTATTGTAAAATAAAAAGTTTATAAAATCAGTGTATCCTATCAGGCAAGTCGTGGCAGGCTGGTGGGAGGGAGCTTGCTGGGAACTTCCCACACTACTGGAATTTGAGCCTGACTGACTCCAAAGCACTGCCTGGGAAAGCCCTCTGGGGTTCTCCTGGGTCCCATCTATCCCGAGCTCTTGACTCTGGCGGGTACCAGTGCATTCCACCCAGATGGTTTGCCAAGTAAGTGTCCATTTCTTTCATTCCTGCAAGTGCTCCTCTGTCAGGGAGCAGGACAACGAGGGAAACCTGATGGGTCCCAGGACCCCAGAGTCCCCCCAGGGCCGGGGTGTGAATTCTGATGCTGCTGCCTCTTCTCTATGTGTTGCTTCAGGAGAGCCCATCGTCCTTGGCTCAGGGTACGCAGGACCAAGGACAGCAGCAGCATCCAGAATCCTCGCCAGGCCCCTGGCTGTATTTGCACTTGTACTTGTCTCTGCTGGCTTGTGTTGTCTTTGGACTCAGCCCAGAGGCTGCCCAGATTTGCTCCAGCCTCCTGACATTGCCCTGACCTGGTGGTGCTGTTTTCTCTTGCTCAGCAGCCCTGAGCTGATGCTGGTCCACTTGCTGAGCCACTGAGAGCTGCCAGAACCTTCCTGGACCCTCCACCTCCTCCTCCACCTGGAAAGCTCTCCCTTGAGCTGTCAGTTTGCTTCCAGAAAGAGCATGTGCAATCCTTTGTCTCCCCAGCCCTGCTTTTGGAGCTCCTGAGAGTTCCTTGAGCAGGAGACAATTCTCTCTTGAAATCTGAGTGCATGTTTTATGTGTTGGCTAAGCCTTCTCTTTTAGATCCTTCCTTCACCCATGCTACCTTTCATGTCCTCATCCAAACTCTCCCACTAAAGCAGATGAAATTCAGGGCAAGCTCCACTCTTTTTGGCTTTTTCTTTCCTCAAGAAGCTGACCCCAGGCTTTGGGGGGGACTCAGGAGATTGCTGACTACAGTGAATTCTGAGGGCTGTCTGTGGGCATTCATCCTTTGCCAACAGTGGACTGGGTATTTCTCATGTCTCGTCTCATTTAATGATCCTAATACCTTTATTGGATAGTAATGACTTTCTCCTCATCTGGCATTCATGAAAATTGTGGTTCAGAAAGGCCTGGTAACCTTCCCAAGGACCCACAGCCAGGAAGTGGCAGAAGTGAGATTCAAACTCAAACAGGGTCTTAATCCAGAGTCTCCCTTCTTCATCACATCACATGTTTCTCTAGAGATGTTGTTGTTTTTTTTTTTAATTTTTTATTTTTTATAAACATATAATATATTTTTAACCCCCGGGGTACAGGTATATGAATCGCCAGGTTTACACACTTCACAGCACTCACCATAGCACATATTCTCCCCAGTGTTCATAACCCCACCCTCCTTCTCCCAAGCCCCCTCTCCCTAGCAACTCCTAGTTTGTTTTGTGAGATTAAGAGTCACTTATGGTTTGACTCCCTCCCAATCCCATCTTGTTTCATTTATTCTTATTCTAGAGATGTTTTGTGAAACCAATAAAGCCCTCCCTGCTAAAAGAAATTTGGGGAGCGTGGCTACTTCCATTCTCCTTGTGAAGATTCACAATGGGCATTAGTGTGTTCAAGTTTCTGAAATGTCCTTCAGGGAACAGACCTATTTGATTTTGTTTAAACCAGAACTTTTCCAAATTCATTTTTTGTAAGCAGAATGTCTATTCATTTTGTTTCTTTTGTAGGTAGACCACCACGTCATCATCTTGTATAACTAATGTTCTCTGGAAGAAACCCTGGGACATTGTGTTGGGCAAGTCACTCCTTTCTAAGCCTTGGTGGGGCTTCTGGTCATGATAGGGTAACAGGTGGCTTCCTTCCTTTCCACTGTAAGCAACTGAAAATAGCTCAAAATATATGAAAAACTGTTTTCAGGTCTTGGACAACAGGCAGCTCAGGACTATGATTCCTGAGAAGAAAAACAACATAAGTTGAGTCCTACGTTTGCATGAGTGAGTGTTCAGAGGCAAGTGTGACTGAGCCAGGCACTTTGCTCAGTCCCGGGTCCTGAGCTGGGGGACCAGGGTGGGATGTCCTTGGGGATGCTGACCAGAAAAGCCGGGAGCAGGTGGGCCTGGAGGGAGGGGATAGTTTTCCCAGAGTGTGTGTGTATTTGTGTGAGTGTGTCTGTGAGTGCGTATGAGCGTCTCTGTGAACCTCTCGACCTATTCCCCAGTTGGCTGAGGCCTCCGCCCAGGCTGACAATGGAAATGCTGGCGCAGGAGAAAAGCTGCTATTCAGGTGTCTCCCGTTAATCTGTGGAGGGGGTGGCAGCAGCAGCTAATTTCGGGATTTGCTTGTCTTTGAATGGGGGTAATTACTGGGAGTTGCCAATTGTTCCAGATTGTTCTCTGGAAGAGAGGGAGAAGAGGGGGGGGGCTCTCCTGGGCTCTGCTGAGTGCTGCCCCCTGCAGGCAGTTTAGGGAAGTCACAGAGGGGTGGTCCAGGCTGGGGAGCAACAGGAGGGAGTCAGGGGACCCCAGGATCACAGCAGGGCCAGAAGGGCTGGGCCAGAAGGGCCCTCAGAGGCCATGTGACCCAGCCTGCTCATGTTACAGATGGAAAAACAAATGCAGACGGGAAGGGAATTGCCCCGGGGTGCACTGGGTGGGCCCAGCAAGGTTGCTTGGCTCTGGGAACCACATCCGCATTGGCCATGCACCCCTCCCCCACCCCAAGTCCAAATGGGGCACCCCACGCTGAGGGCAGTGTGCGTCAGGAACCCCCTTTCCTCTCTCTGACTGCAGGAGACCAGCGCAGCAGTGGGGTCACTGAGACCAACAGCCTGCTGGGGGGCTCCCCATGGCATCCCTGTGGCCGGAAGGGCTCCCCATACCACACAGAGCAGCTGCACCCTGCAGTGCGTGTGGCTGACCTCCTACAGCACATCGACCAGATGAAGATGGCCGAGGGCTATGGCTTCAAGCAGGAGTACGAGGCGCGGGGTCCCCAGCCAGCCAAGACGCCTTGCCGGGGCCCCGCCTGGCTCCTGCTTGCTGTGGACCCAGACCCTGATCTGACCTCACCCCTACTCTGATCAGCTAATTCCTTTGGCCCTCACCCTGAACCTTCAACCCCAACCCAAACTGACCTGGACTCTGACTCTCATGCTCAGGCTGTTTTGAACTCTGACCTTGGATCTCAATCTAGTCTCCATGAGAATGTCGACCATGACCGTTGATTATACCAGTTGTAATGTGACCCTGACTGTAACTTCTGGGTTTTGATCTGAAACCTCATCCTAATACTCACCTGATTTTGACTCTAATCCTAAACCTGCCCCTTATCTGACAATTACTCTGAACTTGATCTTCCCAAGCCCATCATTTCCCTCTCTGACCCTCTACCTTGGTTTTGAACCCTACTTCCTTGCTGATCAAAGGTAAATGAAAGCCCCAGTGTTGGCCCTGACCCAGCCTTCACTGTGGCTCAGCCCTCCAACCTGCCCACTTGATCTCAGAGGAGGGGTTGACCACTGCCTTTCTTCTTTGCAGGGCTTCTGGGAAGGCTGGAATGCCGAGAGGATGAAACCAACTCAGAGGCCCATGCCTGAGATTCCACCGACTCCACTGCGGGAGCAGGTGGGAGGCAGCCAGAGGGGGCTTGGCAGGGGGACCCAGGGTTTGAGCTCTGCTGAACTTGGCCATGCCAGCGATAGATGTGGAAGGATGGCATGGTATTCTTCTCCAGAACTTCAACAAGGACACACCATCGATGTCCTGCCACCTGACCACTGTCAGCCCTTCCTCAGCTCTACCAGTGGGGATCCCAACATCTACATAAATGGGCCCCTAGCTGATGGGAGGGCTGCGGGCAAAGCACACAATTCAGTAAAATCCCCGGGAACTGAGGGTGGAGGGCTGAAGACTCTGGGAGGGTCCCCTCTGTGCCCCTACCCATATTCCTGGGAACAAACCTATAGGATGATCCCCTCCCCTCCAGGGCTCCTCTATTAGGGGCATCAAAGCCAGTGCTCCTCCTCTGTGTGTCCATCTGCACACCTAGGGGCCTAGAGAGGAGGCTCTCTGGGGGTTCTTCCAGCCCTGTGGGTCTCTGAGCTGGGAAGGGTTATGTTGGGTATCCCTGGTGCTAGATGAGAAGCTGCTGGGACAGCCCCCACCCCCTCCTGGGGACCTTGACACCTGAACCCAGCCACTTGGGATCAGCCTAGGAACCAGAAGACCCTGAATCTCAGATCACACTGAACTTACCAGGAAGGGGCTGGAGGGGTCTGTTGGGAGTGGTTGAATCTGCAGAAAGCTTCATCAGGTACCCGGACCCGAGTTTTAGAGTCTGGCTGGGACTGGCCTAGAAGAGCTGCTAGAGCTGCTAGTCAGGCCATATCTGAGCCTTCAGGAAGTCCCAGGGTGGGGAGCTTGTAGACTAAAGAGGGATCCCCCCTCTGACCTTCCCCTTGCAGGATTACAGAAGGCAAGTTCCGTTTGGTCAGGGTATAAATCAGGGTCAAGGCCAGAAGAAAGAAGACAAATGCCAAGGCTCCAAGAGCCTCTGCCAGCCTCTGGGGTCAGGTCAGGGAAGTGGGCTTTAGGAGAAGAGGATCAGGAGACGAGACAGGGCACAGGTGGAGCAAGGCAGGACATGAGGAGGAGACTTGGGGCTGTAGCACAGATGCGGAGAAGGCTAGATACCAGCCCACCTGGCAGGTCAAGATCAGGAGCGGGGAGGAGAGTCAGTGCCCATCACTATCTGGGGAGCCAGGGTTGGGGCCCCTGATCTTCTTGGTCACAGAACTGAAAGAAATTCAAAAGATTCACTCATTTATTTAAATATATTATTGTGCCTCTGCCAGGCACTGGGCACTGGGGATGCAGAAGTAGACAACACAGGCAGAAGGCCTGCTTTCCTAGATCTTACATCGGGAGCAGGCCATAATCAGGCAGGCCTGTGTTGGGAGGTCAGCAGCTAGCAAGTGCTATGAAAAGCCAACAGACAGGAGAAGTGGGTAATGGGGCTCTCACTCCCCAGCTGCAAGACTCTGGGCAAGTCAGCTCTCTCTCTAGGTTTCGGCTCCCATCTGTAAAATGGGGATGACCCTGTAGGATCAGACAAGATCGTGGTAAGTGCCTTGCATGGCGCCAGGCCTGCCGAAAGGGTTCCATTTACAATCACCAACAGAGATGGACACAGCCCAGCTGGGATACTCCCAAAGGACCAATCCCAGCCCCGTCCCAGTCTTGGGCTTCCACAAGGGGAGAAGTGGGAGGAGGAGTGGGCTGGCTGGTAGGGACCCCAGTCATTCCTCACTCTCTCATAAACTTGCTGTGTCCCTGGGAAAGACACTTCCTGTTTCTGGGCCTCAGTTTCTCCACATGGAAAACTGACTGTGATTACTCTATCCGACATCCCCGCCAACTCTCTGTGACTCAGTCTCTCCACTGGCCAGAGGATACAACCTATTTCAATGACTTCCCAGCCCAACATCCCTTACTCCAAATTACAAAATCAGGAGACAGCACTCGCTGCCCCCACCCCCTCATACTATTGATGCATCTCTTTGATCCTGGCCTTGCCTGGAGCTTCCTGAGGGAGCATCTACTGTAGTGTCAGATATAGTCCCCACCTGCCAGGAGCCCTCAGTCCACCAGGGAGCAAGAGGCCCACACCATCATTCACAGTCACTCCACTGGGGAGGGGATGGGCTCTTCTGTTTTGTAGGTGACAGGCTTTCGGAAGGAAAGCAAGTGTGTTGGACCAAGGTGGGAAAGAACATCCCCACAGGCCAGAGCTGTTGATAGAGACTCACACGATGGGATTTAACATGCACTAGTGAGTTAAACATGCAGTGTAAAATAAATCAGCAGCTCAGGGACCGGGGAGGGAGACAAGCCTTGAGATGAAACTGATAAAGAAAGGGCTCAGTATGAGGCTGTGAAGGGCACATCTCTCGTGTCACCTGCCCCTTCACAGCTCTCCCCACACACACGGCCCCCATCCTGTCCAGTCCCAACCAAGGTCTTCCCTGCAAGATGGAGGGAGGGTAGTAATAACAACAATGTAGTAATAGTTTGTAGCTCCCATGTGCTTACTCTGTACTAGGCATGTCCATTATCTCTCTCTTCTTGCACGTTCACATGGTTGGTATTATTAGTACCATTGTATACCAAAGAAAACATACTCTCAGAAAAGCTAAGTAATGAAGAGCCAGTAAGTGGCATCTGTTGACTCTCAAGTAAACACACTTCTCTGAGTATCCTGCTCTTTTTTTAGGCCATGTAAATAGAAATAGGGAATCTAGACAAAAGGAGGAGGGAATCTGGCCCAACCAGGAGGCTCAGGGCCCTTGTACTGTCAGAGTCACACAAGAGGCTCAGGGATAAGTTGAACACAGCCTAAAGGCAGATTTTCCAAGCTGAGAAGTATATGGAATAAGGTTATATCGATTGATCAATTAATTAATTTCACAAGCATTTGTTAGAATACTACCAAGTACTAAGCCCTCTTTTAAGTGCTTGAAGATGCAAAAGTAAAAAAGATGGACAAAATCCCTGCATTCCTGGAGCTTGCATTCCAGTAGGGAAGACAGATAATAATCAAACAACTACCTATTAGAAAGTGATAAGCATGGAAAGAGACTAGAGATGAGATGGCTTCCCTAGAGGGGGTGGTCAAGGAAGGCCTCTCTGAGGAGGTGATATTTGAGAAGACACTTGAATAAAGTGAGGAAATACTGTTGTGATAATTGTCAGGAGTATGAACCAGTCACAGGGAGCAGCAGATGCAGAGGCTGTGAAATAGAAGTGACTATGATGGGTGTGAAGCCAATGGAGAGGTCCATGTGCTGGAGCAGAGCATGTGGGGGAAGACAGAAGGAGACAGATATGAGGAGTCAGTGGAAGGAAGATAATTTAGGTTCTGCAGGCCATGGGGAAGTTGGGTTTTATTTTCAACATTCAAGGAATTAATTGCAACTTTGAATAAGAGAGCAGTGAGATCTCTTTTGTGCTTTCAGATTGCTGTAGCTGCTGGGGGCACCGAAGCTGTTGGGGAGGAAGGAATCACAGAAGTTCAGGAGGACCAGGGTTAGATCAAGCAGGGCATGAGAAGTAAGTGGTCATTCACACATAGAGTTTTTGAAGGAATGGATTGTTCATCCTAAAAATGAGGAGGCTTGGGTGGATACAAGAGCCTACCTCCAACTTCAGAAAGGCTGTCACATGGACTTGAAGATGGGCACACCCAGCAGCCCCCAGAAGGTCAGAACCAGGACCAATGAGTGAGGCCATGGGATAGCTGTGGGCATGGGCTGAAGACAGAGTGGCTTCCTGGCAGCTCTCCACACTGGAGTGCACAGCAGGGATCAGTTCCCAGAGCTGCAAGGAGGAGCATATAGAAGTCAGATTTTGGAATCAGACAAATCTGAATTCAGACCATTTTCCCTTTTTTGCTTATTATCTGTGCTGCCTTGGGCCACTTTACTTTTCTGTAAATTAGAACCAACACCTATCTCCTTAGATTCTTCAATAGATATGTGAAATACCTAGCACTGTGCCTAGCACATATAGGGTATTAATAAGTGGCAGTGATGATGATATCAATGGTGATGATAATGGTGGTGATGATGATGGTGGTGATGGAAATGATGATGATGATGATGATGGTGGCGATGGAGATGATGGTGATGATGAGAAGGATAATGGTGATGATGATGATTTACCAACATTAATCACAGTAAAATTATATTTCTGGTTGACAATGGCTGTATAGAAGGAATCCAAGCACCAAGCAAGGGATAGAACTAGAAGGCCACTAAGTTCTCTTCAAATTCAAAAAATTTGATGAGAAAATGAAGTACAAGGTAGCACACTCCTTCCATTGACATCACCACCCCCTCTGTTGATTCCCCTGCCATGGGAGGGTTAGACAGAGACAGTGCTAGAGACAATGGTTTGGAGACTTTCATGCCACCAGGTGCAGACTCTGCACAGGGAAGCCCTGACCCAGATGGGGGTTGACACTGTGACGCCCATGTTCTGGGTAGCTACAGGAGTCAGGGAGGCAATGGATGGTCAGCTTAGGGAAGGTTCTTACTTCTGTCAATATTTCCAGGACTCCCACATACCACAACAGCCCACACAGTCATGTCAGTGGTCCTTAGATCATAAGGAAACAGACACTCTCTCACCCAACTCCTCTCATTTAGCACATAGGAAACTGAAGCAAAGGATGAGAAGGGACTAGCTTAAGGTCACAGGGAAGTCCAGGCATCCTGACTTCCAGTCTCACTCAAGTGGAACTATTGTACCAATTATCACATGATTGCCTCTCAGCTTCAAGTTCATTCTTCAACACTTGATCTATAATAGTAGGTTAAATTTTTTTAGGTATTTCTCCTTTACAGTGAGCATAACATTAAGCTTTCTCAGCAAAAAGTGACTGAGGAACACTGCAGGAGGAAGGGACTTCTCCCTCTAGTTTCACCAGCCTCACAGTCAGTCAACAGGATAGGTCTAAGGACATCTGGCCATACCTGGCCCCAGCCATGACCCCGAACATGCATTCTCTCATGACTTTGCAGCCCCATCCTAACCTGGTGATCACCCTCTGGTGATCCTCCCCCACCAACACCAGCACCCAGACTCCCTCTGCTTGCCTTCATGCCCAGCCACCAACTGCTTGCTGCAGCAGAGGGTTGTCCCCTGCTTGCCTGGGTCCTGCAGACCAGCTCTGACCTGGAAAACCACAGAAAGTCTCTCCCATCCAGGGATCTACAACTACCTTTTCTCTGAGGCCCAAACCATCCTTGAAGAGCTAGAACTCTTCCAAGGTTGTCCTTCCTTGAATACTCTTCTTCAGTCCTAGGGAACCACATAAACTTTCCTTTATCTTACAGTTACTCTTTATTATAGTTTAATCATGTTTGATATTACACTTGCCCTGCCTAAATCACCATGTGGTTTCTATCTCCTGATTAGACCCAAGTGAATACACTGTCAACACTTGTGTTCTAGAAGGTAATTGAGAACAACCCTATTGACCCCTCCCCAAGGTCAAGTGACCCCTGACAAACCACTCATGCCATGTGCCACAGCCTGGCTACAAAGGCAAGCTCTCATCCAGCTGACTCTTATTTTATAAAAATCTTTTATTTAAAGGTCTTGGCTTAGTTCCTCTTAGGCCTATCCTACTTTCCCTTGCACTAAGAGAAGTTGCTACTTACTTAACAATTCTATTAAAGTTCCTGTGGATTATCAGGGGTTTTACCTTATCTCAGCCAACCTTGACACTGCTCCAGTTTTAGAAAATGCATTCAGCTGCTAGAAACAAGGATACAGAAAATAAGGTCTTAAACCAATTAAAAATTTATTTTTCACTCAAATAAGAGAAGTCTGAGAACAGGAAGTCCAGGGCTACTATGGTAATGTCAACCTTAAAAGTAAAACAGCCAGTTATTTTACCAAGAAAATTTATCTTTATTCAGTTTATTCAGAAATAGCAAGGGAATTGCAATTCAGGACATACAAGCTATGGCAAACGGGAGCTCAAAGGAGAGGAACAGTGTTTTACAGACTAAAGGAGGAAATTGGGAGGGGTTGCTTTGAATGACAGCCCATTGGAGGAAAGCAAGAGTTCAGGGTGGTGACAGTTTCTCATTGGCTAAGATGTTAGCGGTGTTTTCTTATTGGCTGAGTTTGTTGCTGGGCGAAGAGAAATTCTACCTTCCTCCTGCTGGAAATGCAAAATATTTATCTTACCCTTGGAGTCTGCAATTAAGGACTGGTGATATGGTGTTAGACCTTTCCCTTCAGGGCTTCCTAGCTCCATTTTTAAAAAGATTTTTTTTTAATTCAGTTTTACAGGATATGCACAAAGTTGTCAAATGCCCTGTTTCCCTCTGTTTTCGCTCCACCATCCACAGTGGCACACGACATTATCCTAAAGTTTACCTCAGGTTACATGATGGCTGCTGGAGTCCCAGCCCTTAAGAGTTGCATTTTGGCGGGGGGGGGGGGGGCATCAAAAAACTTTCTGGGACGCTGCATCTATCTCCTCCACTCATAGTTCATTGGTCACCCCCATCTGCAAGGGAAAGCCACCCACAACAGCACTAGCTTCTTGTTACTAATAAAGAAGGGAAGACTGGATTCTGGGTAGATGACTAGCACCTTTTCCCATAACCAGAAACCAGGGGATTTAAATACAGACAGAGAGAGCCTGAGTCTAGAGTTCCAATGATACAATTTCCTCCAGAAATCCCCTAAGTGGGAGGAGGAAAGAATCCCTTCTCACTCAAGTCTGCTTTTTAAAATAGTTAAAAATAATAAAATAGCAGCAGGTGTTCATTGCAGAACAATTTCTTTAAATAGAAAAAAAAAATCCCTCTTAATCCCATCATCCAGTGTGATATTTGTTTATCATTAAAAAAAAAAAAAAAAAAGGTATTTGTTCTTCATCCGCTGTTCCAGGCATAGAATTTCTTAAAACCCTTGTCATTTCCTATATTAGAGCCAAAGGGGCATCTTTTGTTACAATATTTAGTTTCATTCCCAGTTCCTGAAATAACTCCAGAGCATAAAGGTAAAATGGGTGTCTTTTGTTTTTCCCAACAAGCCCCTTTCAACCACACCAGAGTTTATGTTAATGAATGACTTTTGGAAAGCCCCTCAGATGGGGACATGTTGCCAAGGGAACTAACCACAAGATTAGAGGCTTGGAACTTTCAGACCCACCTCCAACCTCCTGGGAACAGAGAGGTGCTAGAGATTGATTTGATCACTAATAGCCAATAATTTAATAAACCCTACCTACATAATGGACCCGGGATAAAACCCCCAAAATTAACAGGGTTCTGAGAGCTTCTGGGTTGGTAAACAGAAATGCAGCCAAGTGCTGGGAAGGTGGTACACACTGACTTCCTAGGAGATGGAAGGCCCTGTGCTTGAGACCGTAACACACTTGGCCTTATGTATCTCTTCATCTGGCTCTTCATATCCTTTAATATCCTTTGTAATAAACCAGTAATCTAAAAAGTAAACTGTGTTTCTTGAGTTCTGTAAGATGCTCTTAGCCAATTAATCAAACCCACGGAAGGGGTTGTGTGAACCCCTAATTTATAGCCAATCATCAGGAACAGAGGGGACCCCCTGGATTTACAACTAGCATCTGAAGTGGAGGGAGTGGTTGAGAAGTGGAGACCAGGATTCTGGGATTGAGCCTTTAACCTGTAAGATCTGATGATGTCTGCAGGTAGATAGTGTCAGAATTGAGTTAAATTGTAAGACATCCAGCTGGTTGATCGTGAAGAATCACTTGGTGTGGGAAAAACCCACACGCCCAGTGTCAGAAGCGAAGCGTTGCTATAGCAGAAGATTGAGAGCAGAGGAGCCTACGGAGGGTGCATTCCCTTTACATTAAAAATGGATTCAAAACTGTTGGTATTCCTGCATACTTCCTCCTGGGATTTCTTTTTCTCTGTGTATCTTTAGAAAGTACTTTATATCCAGATCATCTATATGTTGTTTTTTTCTCTCACTCCCTATTCTATCAGTATCTTCCCAGCGTGAATTACTTTCCGAATATCATGTTTTTAATGCCTACAATTACATTCCATCATGGGGTTGTTCTAACAGCTGTAGCTAATCCCCTATTGTTAGGTGTCTAGATGGGTTCCATCTGAACGTGTCTGTTGGAAATGATGCTGGATGACTGACTCTTCACATAGATCTTTGCCTCCATCTGATTATTTTCTTATAATGGATTCGTGGACGTATCAGGGCAATAGCTATGGGTATTTTCCAACATTTTTATTGAAGTAAAATTGAAATACAGTATCATATTAGCTTTAGGTGTACAACATAGTGATTCAGCATTTGTATGTACTGGGAAATGATCGCCATGATAAGTCTAGGTACCATCTGTCCCCGTAAAAATTTAATACGATATTACTGGCTATATTCTATTCCCCGAGCTATGCAATATACACCCATGACTTATTTATTTTATAACTTTAAGTATTTGTAGGTGAGTCTTTTTAAGGCTTTGGATTTGTTTGGTCAAATTGCACTCCCAGAGGCTGACCTGGGTGTCACTCCCCATGTGGGTTTAAGAACGTTCTCAAATGGGTTTCAGAGGCCCTCCTCCCCTCCTTGGACATCAGCTCTCCAACTCCAGCTTCAGGCCCCTCTCCCCTCTTTCCCTAGGGAAACACAATGGGAAAGTTTATATTCTGAAATATCTAATCAGGTATTTATCTCTAAGTACTTTAAAAAGTCAACATAATTACTCTAGTCCCATTAAGTTTAATTTGCAGCAAATTATGTATTTAGCGTGAAATTGGGGTTGCTTTCCTGGCTGCTGGAGGTAGGGTCTGGCTGTTCACAATGGGAGACCGCAATGCCAGTGCAGGCTGGGGGGTGGAGGAGGGAGGTGGTGCACTCTGGGGGCCTCTCTTAGGAGGGTGTTATATCCATGGTGGCAGTGGGTGGAGCCTCAGTGCCTCTGATACCCTGTCCCCATCTCCAGAGCCTGCTCTGCATTCACCTGCAGCAGATAAACCTAGTAATGGGTGGTTCTGCTTCTCCACCTGGGGGTTCCCCAGTGCTTGGGGGTTTTTCTTGTGTAGGGCGTATGTAGAGCAGCCTGGAAACTCCAGGGATTTCACACCCCAGGGGCAACCCTCAACCAGTGAGGGATGGAAGTGAGTAGATAGATGCCCAGCTTGACACGGAGCTTCCATCTGAGGGATAAGTTTGAGGCACATCCCATACACACCCTCAGAGGGTCCCCAGTAGAACTGGGCCCACAGTGTGGCCTGCTCTGATTCAGTCGTTGGGGCTTTTCTCCCTCCTGGCCCCTGGCCCCTCCTCACTGTGCCTCCTAGGATCACCTCCTACCTCAGCCACCTGCATTTTCAGAGGAAGCCAAACCCAGAGAGTAATGGATCATTCCAGAGCAGCAGCAGCAGGGGGCAGATAGAGTGGAGGGTTGCAGAGGACAGGACAGAGGCCATGAGGGTGATGGGTAGAATGGGGAAGAATGAAACCTGATTTTTTCCCCCTTCAAGCCTTTTGAGACCCTATGCACAGGGTACAGCTAATCAGCTGTACCCTGAGCTATGGAAACAACACTCATTTACTACCTCACCGTTGTGGCTATGGGTCTGTCTGCCCACAGCCTCACTCCCGGTCCAGCCATTGGACACCTGCCTTCTCCCAAGGGTGCATTATCCCTCCTAACTAGTATCTGAGGCCCTTCTGACTCCCATGCTCACAGTTCTTTTACTTCCCAGGCCTCCATCTGGGGTCCAAAGCCTACTGGGAGATCTGTCTGATGTCATCTTTCAGCCAGGTGGCCTGGCCTGACAGTGGCCCCATCTCACCCATTCCTTGGCCAGGCACCAGGTCCTCTTGGGCAATTCTCT
Organism: Mustela lutreola; assembly: GCF_030435805.1. Taxonomy (NCBI): domain Eukaryota; kingdom Metazoa; phylum Chordata; class Mammalia; order Carnivora; family Mustelidae; genus Mustela; species Mustela lutreola. The sequence continues at coordinate 21,812,585 of NC_081299.1, read as the reverse complement.
ACCCCCTGTCCTGGGCTGACCTTCCTTCTCCTGATTTTAAGGCTCCTGCCCTGCATATCCTCCTGTGACGGTTCATTTTATGTGTCAACTTGGAGGGTGATTTGGGTGAGATTAATGTTTAAAGCAGTACACTTTGAGCAAGGAGATTGCCCTCCAAACTAAGGGTGGGCCTCATCCAATCAGTTAAAGGCCTGAATGGAATAAAAAGACTGGCCTCCCGCAGCAAGAAGAAATTGTCCCTCAGACTGCCTGTCTAGGTTTGCTGGTATGCAGGACAGATTGTGAACTTACCAGCTTCCATAATTTCATGAGCCAATTCTTTATAATAAATCTCTTTCTACATGCATATGCACAGCCTATTGATTCTGTTTCTCTGGAAAGCCTGACTAATACACCTGCCCAGACCAAGAGCCCAAGGTCCCCAGGGCTGTTCTGATATTGAGCAGGCAGCCTCCCAAAGCCAACTGTCCTGGCTCCAAAGGCCACATGTTTGCTTAGCTCCTTCCCTTGTCCCAGAATTCTGCCCTCACTTCCCTCGTCCCAGTAAGCCACTTTTTAAAAAATCCTCATCTCAGGCTCTGCTTCTAAGGAACCCAATGCAAGCTAATTGGTAGTAAGAATGGTCCTAGGGAGCAGGCTCTAAGATGAAACTGTGGAGATGTCACTGATGACGCCATCACTGGTGACAGGTAGATAGCCATAGCCCCTGACCTGTGGTAGCAGCGCCATCATGAAGACATCCCCCTGTCGGGAACAGGGGAACAAGTAGAGGGGGTGCACTGGCTTGGGGCAAGGTCTCTGGCACCAAGACGCGTAGGAGGGAAAGTAATGAGAAAGAAATTGTAATTGTCAGCTCTTGTTAAGCACCACTGATACATGAAGACTGAGAACTATAGACTCAGATTTATTAGTCTGCAATTTGAAGCAAAGTGTTCATCAGAAAACCTACTTGGCAACATACAAGAGACTCCAACTTTGTAGCCAGAGACCAGGCAAAGGATGTCATTGTAGGAGTGACCGAGCTTCCAAGAAGGATAAACTCTCTGCCCAGGAAAGTCTCTTGTGCCAAAGTCAGGGCGCTGAGAGACCAGGAGTAAGTGTCTGAGACTTGGGGTGAGGATATCTGGATGGATGGACTGGAGAAACCAGACTTCCCTGCACCTCCTGGGCCTTGTTGAAAGACAAAAGCCCCCCTCGCTGGAAGACCATACAAGGCCTCATGCGAGGAGGTGCCTGACCTCTCTTCTTCTTCAGGATTGACCCCCTACCTTCCCTTTGGCCACCACACCCATAACCAGGCTCAAATCTGAGCATAACCTATCTCCTAAAGCAGCAGGCATGCCAGGCAGAGGAAGAGATTATATACCCAAGGAGCAGCAAGACTTGGCGACAAGGACCAGGAGGAATCAGGGAAGTGGCCTGGAAATGGACTGTGGAGGTGCTGAATCAAGAAGGCCAGAATCCAAAGCTGGACAGGGCAATGTGTTGCTATAGGGGGACTGCCCTGGGACACTGGATTGATCATTCTGGGAAGGGCCTGTTCTGGAAGAAGCCACTCTGGGGATGCCAGGACCCCACAATGACAGATGACATAATTATCATGGTGGACAACAAGCTTGGATGGCAGCGTTATGAAATTTAAAAACTTCAGCATGAAAAGACACTGGTAAAGGGCACCTGGCACACAGTAGGTGATCAATAAATAATTGTCAAAGGGGACACCTAGGTGGCTCAGTTGATTAAGTGTCTGCCTTCAGCTCAGGTCATGATCCCAGAGTCCTGGGATCAAGCCCCACATTGGGCTCCCTGCTCAGCGGGAAGCCTGCCTCTCCCTCTCCCACTCCCCCTGCTTGTGTTCCCTCCCTCGCTGTGTTGCTCTCAGTCAAATAAATAAAATCTTAAAAAAAAAAAAAAAGAAAGAAGGAAGGAAAGAAAGAAAGAAAGAAAGACAAGACAAAACAAGACAAGACACGGGTAAGAGATTGAAAAGACCAGACACAGACTAGGAGAAAAAGATGTGCAAATTATGTATAAGATAAAGGACTTGTTTCCAGAATATATAAAGAGCTCTCTAAACTCAATAACAAGAAAATAAACAACCTGATTTTTTTAAGTGTGCAGAAGACTTGAACACGTATGGGTGGCAAATCTGTACATGGAAACATGGACGCAAGCCACAGCAAGATGCCACTGCACACGTAGAGTTGTGACTGTCACAGACAATGGATGTGGAGAACCACAGGTCCACACACTGCAGGTGGAGACAGGAAATGGTACAAGTGCTCTGGAAACCAATTGGGCAGTTTCTTAAAAGGCTAAACCTACCTCCTACTATGTGACCTGCCATTCCACTTCTAGGTATTTTACCCAAGAAAAATTAAAACATGAGTTCACACAAAGATTTGTACACAAATGTTCATAACAACTGTATTTGTTGACATAAAAAGCTGGAAACAATCCCAAATCCCAACACTTAGTGAAGAGATTAATAAATTGTGGTCTATTTGTATAATGGATTACTACTCAGCAATAAAAAGAAACAAAATATTTATTCACATACCAACAATGGATGAAGCAAAAAATAATTTGGCTGAGTGAAAGAAACCAGACAAAGGAGTACATGCTTTATAACTAGAATATAGGTTTTTTTTAATATTTTATTTGTTTATTTGACAGATAGAGATCACAAGTAGGCAGAGGCAGACAGAGAGAGAGAGGGAAGCAGGCTCCCTGCTGAGCAGAGAGCCCAACGTGGGTGGCCATTAGGGCAGAGGGAGGACAAAGGGAGGAGAGGAATCTTTGAGGCTCTCCGCTTGGGTGTTTGTAGTTAGAGGACCCTCCCCCAGGCTGACCAGAAAGCAGAGCACTGGGGTACCCACCCTGGGAGCTGGGTGACTATAGGCCACTCCCTGAACCTCTTTGTGCTGGGTTCCTGCAGGATGGAGGGGCTGGATGGGCCTCCCGGCTTCAATGTTCAAGGGTCTGTGTTTCATGGCAAGTAGAGCCTGATGATCTTCCCGGAGAGGACTGATGTGACTGTGTCCCCCAGGTCCCTGCACTGAAGGGGTGCATGTGGCAGCCCTTCATGGGGAAGGTCAGCCCTGGGGACAGAGAAGAGCAAGTGACCTGGGTGGGCTGACAGAGGGCAGAGAGCCCCTGTTAACCCCCTGGGAGCCCATCATTGTGCTGGGATTCCCCCCACCACACACACACATGCACACACACACACTGTCCAGGCCAGCCTCACAACACAAAAGAGAGAGGTCTCACCTTGACACCTCACCTCTTTCCGCCCTACTTTTGCACAAGCAGACTCCCCCCTTGCATGCCTTCCCCTCCCCTAGCCAAATTCTACACAGCCCAAGGCCTGCCTCCTCCAGGAAGTCTTCCCTGATGTCTCATAGCCAAACCCCTCATATCTCCACCCAGCTGGCCCTTGGTTGTTTCACTGTCCAACCCAGTTTTAGATTTTGTGCTGTGAGGCCCAGACCCAAACATCAGCTCGTCTCCAGATTCATCGATATTTCCAGGGCGCTAGTTTGGAGCCAGGCACTGTGGGGGCCACGGAGGGGATGAGAATAAACACCCACAGAGCACATGCAGATGCCTCTGGGCCCCGTCAGCCCATGTGGGATCTGGGCGGGCTCCTCACCCTGTCGGAAGAATGAGGACCCAAAGCCCAGAGGCAGGAGAGGCAGCTCAGGTCCCAGTGAGTCAGAGGCCAGGACGGGAACCCAGACCAGACTCCACCCCACTCCCATTACTTGCCCCTGACACTCTCTTTTAGAATTATTAATTAACTGGTTTTTTATTCATTGTTATTCATTAATTCATCCCTTCATTTGGTCAACTAATACTTATAGAACTCTGATATTGTATTCCAGGTGACATGAAAGACTACATGAATCAAGTTGGGTTGGTTTTGTTTTGTTTTGGTTTGGTTTGGTTTGCATTTTTATTTCGGTAAATGACATGTAGCATTGTATACATTTAAGGTATACATCTTGCTACTTTGACACATTTATATCTTATAATATGGTTGCCATTGTAATGATACTTATCACACTTCACACTTTTAGTACACTATTGCTGCCTGTGTCCCAAACACTGTACATGAAATCTCTATTTCAGTAACTCATTAGAATTCTGTAACCGTCTACACCATCAACACTGTACCCCCACCTCGAGCCCCCAGGAACCACCATTTCACTCCCTGTTTTTGTTCTTCGTTTCACATGCTTGATTTTTTTTTTTTTTAAGATTTCAAATATAAGTGATATCATTCAGTCCTTGTCTTTCTCTATCTGGCTTATCTCCCTTAGCATAATGTGCTCGAGGTCCATCCACGTGGCCGCAAGTGGCAGAAAAGCCTCCTTTCTCACAGTTGATGAATATTCCATTATGCAGATGGACATTCATCCACCGATGAGCCTTTGGGCTGCTTCCCCATCTCGGCTATTGTGAATAAGGCCGCAGTAAGCATGGGGGTGCATACATCTCATCGAATTCCTGTTTTCGTTCCCTTTGGGTACATTCCCAGAAGCGGAATTGCTGGCTCATATGTATGGTAGATCTATTTTTAATTTTTTTGAGAAAATTCCATATTGTTTTCCATAGTGGTTGGACTGATTTGCATTCCCACCAGCAGTACTCAAGGGCTCCCTTTTCTCCACATTCTTGCCAACATTTGTTATTTCTTCTCTTTTTGCTACTAGCCATCCTGAGAAGGGTGAGGGGCTACTCACTGTGGTTTTGGTTTTCCTTTCCTTTACCGATGGTAGGGGATGCAGAGCGTGTTGACCGTGTTGATGTCCTTTTTGGAAGAATGTCTGGAATTCCCTAAACCCCCTCAGCTGGGGCAGGATTGCTCCTGGAGCCTGGAGCTCTCTGGTCATACAGGTGTGGCTCAGGTGGCTACAGCTGTGCAGACAAGGTTGGGGGTGGGCACAGAGCAGCAAGGCAGGGTCCCTTGGAAAGACGGGGGGGGGGGTGGTGAATAAAGCACCTGGGGGGACTGCAAACTTTTAAGGGGGTGCTCCCTCTCAGAGTCTGCTTCACACTGTCACTCTGTCACTCCCTCTCAGAGTCTGCTTCACACTGTCACACTGTCACTCTGTGGGCTCTCCAGTGATCCACAATCTAAAAACCAGGGACTCCAGACCCCTGGCTGTCTACTTGCCTGTCCTCTTTCTCTAACTGCCTCAGGGTCTGTCTGTAGCCACGGGACAGGATTAATCTGTCTTTAAGCTTCTGGTTCCAGATCTTCTTTTCTCTTGCCTTCCTGGGCTGGTCCCCACACCACCGAATTTTTCAGAGAAATATTAAAGGAACAGATGGTGGTCACAGATCCCAGGTGGTGGGAGAGCCAGACCCAGGACTGGCTCTGGATGATAAATCCCATCACTTGGAGGTGGTAATGGTTTTTCCCACAGATGTGTTGCAGCATGAGAGCAGAGCCTGCTTGCGTGGTAGTGTGTGCGCATGCGGGGGCCCTAAAGCTTTATGTTCGCAGGCCCAGACTCCATCTCAGGCACTGTCCTGGGGCTCCTAGGGTGAGTTTCCGGTTTGCTGATAAAAGCTAATCATGGCTGACAGCTTGTTACCCCACTCTCTGCTGCCCCTGGGTCAATGAGAGAGAGAGAGGGAGAGATGAAAGAGAAAATTAAACCCCAAGATCCCACAGCCAGAAGGGTCCCAAAGAAACGGAATCTAACTCTCTTGTTCAGTTGGGGAAAGATCAGTGACAATGTGTGTGAGGTGCCTGGCAAAGAAGCTGAAGCCCCAAGTCCAGGACCTGGTGCTGGCCCCCAGAGGTGCTGCTGACCCCCACCCTCTCCTGCTACTTACTGATCGGGGTCTCTCCAGGGCTTTGACATTGAGCCTGCAAGTGAAGCCAAGTGACCTCTGGTATAGTCGGGGGGTGGGGGGAGCAGACTTCCAAGCTCTGTGGGCAGCAGTTCACATGGCTCAGGTGGTGACCAACATGCCTAGAGGCTGGTCACAGGTGCCCAGGGTGAGTCAGGCCAAGGGCCAGGTGCCTCCCAGCATCTCTCTTAGTTCCTTGGCCAGCAACTCCATAGCACTCTCGCAATTGTCCTGGCATTTTGCCTTCTCTGGTTTCCTAGGATCATTCCCCATCCTTGTGCATGGTGAAAAGGACTCAGTGATTTAGGACATAGACAGGACCCACCATCAGAGAGGGACATGAGGAAAGGTTTGTCCAGGAGGCCAGAACAGGGGGCTATAATCTGACCCCAGCTCCTGAGGCCTCCCTGGGTCCCATGATGCTGGAGAGGGTACAGCCCTCTGATCCCACACCCAGGAGGGAAGAAAAGTCCAGGTAAGACCAATAGGGTGATGGTTAAGAGCTAAGGTTCCAGAATCAGATAGACTGGGGTTCAACTTGCTTATGGTGTGACCTTGGGCAAGTCCCTCCACCACTCAGAGGACAGACATCTTATCTGCATAGGCCCCACTCTGAGCTCTGGGACATTGGGGCTCCATTCATATTCGCAGAGAAAAGAAATTATTCTCCATCTAATTAATCTAATTAGAAGTAATCAAGTTCTGGAGATGTGTGCAGCAGGGTGAGTGATTAGGAAAAATTACCTCCCTGCAAACAGTTTAAATGTAATTTTTTTGGTTCCACAATCTAAAAACCAAATAAAGAAGAGTGAGTGAGTACTCTGTCCCAAACCCCTCTGGCAGAGAGCTCCCTGAGGTGGGGACACGAGCCCACAGAGAGGGGGAGACTGCCACCAGATTGGCAGGGGGCATGGTAGACCTGCTGAGACAGTCCTCTATGTTCTAGAAGAGCTGTACCATCTTAAGACTATGACCCACACCTTTGGGGACAACCCCAGTCATACCTTAGGCCAGGCATCTCCCACACACCCAGTCATGTTCATACACACTCATATTCTGATAAAAATGACACATCTGTCCTTGAACTTCAAAGTATTCTTATATTCTACTTCAATAGACCTCAAAAGAACCCAGAATTCTTAGGAGCCAGAGAGAGAGAGTAACATTATGTGTGTGTGTACTCCTGTCTCTGTTGGGTTTGTCTCAGTTGGAACAAGTGGGTAGGCAGCAGTACCAGTGGCCTTCATTAGAAGAAGCTGGAGAAAGCAGCCTGAGGGATGACACCAGGGTAGGGCAATGCTTAATCCAAAGGGGTAACTCCCTGACAGCACTTACACTGTGTAGACCTTAAGGGACCTTAAACCATCCCTTAAATCACACTCCTTCCTTCTCCTTCTTCACTAAGGAGTAAGTGCTCAGGTTACTTCAGGACTCAGGACCTCTTTCCTGAGAACAGTGCCCTGTCCAGGCCATCCATCATTTAGGGAAGGGCAGAGCCTGGAGATTAATTATTTTTAGCCCTGCTGAGTCAGGTAGACTGGTGCTTCCAACCACACCTTTCTCAGCCTGCCCCAGTCTATATGGAGAACCTCATTAGGGGCAGACAAACTTGGAGGAGGACTGTAGAATTGGGGGGTGGGGCTTCACTTGGCCAGCTGTCTGTTTGTGGGGAGAGGGAAAAAAACATTCTTCAGAGGAGCTAGAAGGATGTCAGGACCTCCTCTTCCCCAATATGTGCCTTTGGGTTTAAAGAAGAATAATCATGACTCTACTCAGAACCATAAAGCCCAAAACCCAGAATCTAGAATTATATAACCCAGAACCAATACCCTAGAATCTTAGATCCCAGAACTACAGATTGTAATACCTAGAACCACAGAACCTAGAGGTAGAGATCTCATATTCACAGAATTGTAAACCCAGAAATTTAGAACCTGGAGTTAGAAAATCCAGAGCCATGGAATCCAGAATTACAGAACCCAAAGCACAGAATCGCAGGCCCTACGGCACTAAAACAAGGACTTTTACTTTCTCTAAAATGCTCTCTGCATTCAAAACCATCTTAAATTCTTCAGTGCCCACTTAAATTCTCCTTCCCACAGGAAACCTAGTGCCTTCAGCGTTGGCAGGGCCTTCCTTCCTCTGAGCTGTCCTGGGCCTCTTTGGATCCTGTGATGCCATCCATGCCAATCCTCTCCTCAGGTCTGATTCCCCATTGCATCCTCTCCATCCCTACACTGGATCTGACCCTGTTACTGCCTCATGGTAGACACTCTAGGCATGTATGTGGAAAGAGTAAATTCTTGAACTATTTAGCCTGAACTCCCTCATGTTCCAGAGGAAATGCCTGAAGTCCAGAGAGAATATGTTTTTCCCATGGTCACAAAGTATATTTGGGAAATCCCAGGGAAAATCCTAGTTCTCTTCATTCTAAGCGTAGGGCTCCTTCTCTTCCCCAGATTGGATCTAAAGGACTGGAGTGTTGGCATGGAATTCTACCATATCTTATTGCTTTTTAATTGTCCCCATTGTTGTTAGTTTCATGCTCAAAAGCCTCAAAAGTTTAGGATAAACTACTTAGTCTGGTGGAGGTGATGATGGTGGTAGGAATGACAGTAGGCTTCCTAGAGGAGGTAGCACCTGAGCTCAGAAAACATGTGGGAAGCTATACCAGTCAAAGAGCAGTATGTGAAATGGTCCAGTGGCAGAAGAGGATGTATCCTGTGCTCAGAGACTATAGGTACAAAGTAGTCATAGAGACAAAGATTCTTGTTAAAGGAGACCCTGTAGGGTTATAGCTGCCAACCTAGGATATTTAGGCCTTATCTAATGAATATCTTATATACATTATATCCCTAGATTTCCCATGGCTCCTTGAGGGCCGAAACTATGCTTTCCTCCCTAAGGCCCAAAGATAAACATAGACTGGACCAAGAGAAAAAAGCAAAAATGTTGTGGCTTGGAAATACCACTTACCTAAAGTTCAGCTGGGACAGCTTATAAGAAAAGGAATGAATACCAAGTTGAACCAAGTGTGTGTAATCAAAAATAGCGTGAACATGTTGGAGGGTGGCAGATGAGTCAGAGGGCAAGAGAAGGTAGGTGGAGGTGAGGAGAGTGAACAGAATGTGAAGAAGATGCCTGTATCAGTTATTTTCCACGTGGGTGTCAGGACCACGGACAGCTCCCAAGGCAGCCCTACAGCTTTTCTCTTCAAACTCCTGGGGTTACTTCTTTCCCTCTGTCTTTTATGTGGAATTATTTGGACTGTAACCAGGAATAAGGGGATGGGCTTTAGAGCCAGACTGTTGTAATTCATATCATGGCTCTTCCCCCTTGCTAGTTACATAATCTTGGACAATTTTCTTAACTTCTCTGGGCCATGGCAGCCTGATCTGTCAAATGAGGATAATATTGGTACCTACTTCATAGGGTTGTAGTGAAGAATAAATTAAAAATAATGAAAGTAATAGCTTTGCATTGTGACTGGACATAGGTGATGCTAAAAGAAATCTTTTACTATTATCCTAAGATAATTCTGTGTAAGATGGGGATTCTTGGACTCAGTTCCCATTCTTTAAAATGAGGCCATTTGTGGGGAGCCTGGGTGGCTCAGTCATTAAGCATCGACCTTCAGATCAGGTCATGATACCAGGTTCCTGAGATCAAGCCCCGCATCTGGCTCCTTGCTCAGTGGACAGCCTGCTTCTCCCTCTCTCATACCCCCTGCTTGCGTTCCCTCTCTCATTGTCTCTCTCTCTCCCAAATAAATAAATAAAATCTTTTAAAAAATAAAATGAGGCTATTTGCTTCATCCATATTATTAGACTTTTTTACCATAACAATGCATTTTTACATTATTTGATCAGTTATTTAAAATAAAACAAAATAAGGATATTGGACAAGAAATATTATGTTCCATAACTGCCCAGTTGTAATGGTCCCTGGGTCTTTGATTCAGGACTTCCTGAGTGGATACAGAGTTGAGCATGAGGCATGATGAGAAGTGAAGCCTTGGGAACAGGTCCAGGGGTATACCAGTTGTAAAGAATTAGAAGTTCTTACTAATGTTTTTAGCCTCCACTTTGTTTCTTTCCACTTTCCTCAGTGTATGCTCAGGTTTCTTGGCACCCTGATATGATATGCTCATATTCACCACTCTCCCCTCACATACCACACTTCAGTCCACTGACATTCTTTGGATTTCTTGAAAAGACCATGATCCTTCTCTCCTTTGAGGCTTCTCACATGTTTTTTCCTTTGTCCAGAAGCTGTACAGTATATACAGGATTCTTTGTAAGTCACAAAACCCTAATTCAAAACTCAACTCAGCTTGTCTTCCACAAACTAATAAAAAATGGAAAATAATTTGGACATTTCCCTGAAAACTCCTGGAGTTAATGGCTTCAAGCATGGCTGGATCCAGGAACTTAAATGATGTCATCTGGACATTGTCTTTCTACCTTCTGCATTAGTGTCATTGGACACTGGTGTCATTGGAAAGCACAGTCATGTTTTCCACTATAAGTGAAGAATGAGAACTATTAGCAGTAGGATTACATGACTCTAGTTTAGCATCTCTCCTGATTAGCTAAAGTTCCTATATGATTTTCATTGTTCTGGTTTAGGTCATCTTCCCATGACTAAAATGATTATTACAACCAGGAGGTAAATCAGTAGCAGGAGCCAGGAGATGGGCCAGCCCACCTGGATGTACTGAGAGTGGGTGGAAGTTGTTTTCAAAGCAAAACTGGGGAGTGATCCTACCAGAAGAAGAATTAGCTCTAGACAGGCAAGAAAAGGCAGGGAGGCATAACAACTTTTCTCCCTTCTTCTTGACATGCAGATCACCTTTCAGATCTCAGCCTATGATACACCCCTTCAGAAAAGACTGTCCTGACCCCTGAGCTGAACCATAGCCATCTAATCCTTTGCTTTACTTTTTAGCTTTTATATTCAAAGTTGGAATTTTTTAAGTACTGTCAAAGAGAACCAAAGCCAGACACTAAAGTGATATAGACAGATTTTATTCAGAAACTACTGCAATAGGAAAAAAGACTTTGGTATAGAACTGAGCACAATTCCAAAGACAACAAGGACAGGTGGGGATTTATATAGCCATTGAGCTGGGTGAGGGTGTCAGTGGAGACACCAACCTGAAGGGATTTTTGTTAAACTGACCAAATAAGATTCTTACTGATCAGACATCAAGGCTGAAAGATTCTCTCGAAACTGACTTAGCAGGATTCTTGCTAAAAATGAAAAATGCAAGCTCATCTGGTGAGACCAGGCTTAGAAGAACCTATACAAAGTTCAGTCAGAGAGAATCTGTCATTACTTAACTAGGCACCAAGCACTTTCTAAGTGATTTGAACACATTACCTAATTTAATCTTCTCAACTTCCTTATGTAATATATACCTTAATCTCCATTTTAGAAATGAAGAAACTGAGGCCCAGAGAGGTTAAGTAACCTGCTCAAGCTACTACAGTGAGAATATGACAGGCCGAAGATACAAATCTACCCATTCGTTCTCCAGAGCCCACTTCCTTAACTACTCTGCCACACTCCTTCTTTTAAACATAATCGTGTAAATAATCACAAGCTCGACGGTCCTTACATGTATTCTTGATGTGACTGTTTACTGTTTAGTCCACTAGACTGTGAACCCCACAGAGGCAGAGACATTATCTGCCTTACCCATTCTGGATCCTCTCTGAATCATCCAGCACCTAACACAATGTGTAGCACATAGGAAAACCCTCGTGTCCTCAGCTTTCCAGTGGGAATCATGAGCCCACCCAATGTTCTCCTCCCTACAAGCAGGATTTGGAGAGTCAAATCCAAACTCAGATCCCATCTTGCCTCTTCCCCATTGTTGGCTTACTCCTTTCCTTCTTTCACCCTCTTCCCTCTTTTCTGCCTCCCCTCATCCTCTCTGCCCCTCCCCTACACCTGTCTCCCACACCCTCCAGTTCTCCTCTTCCTTTTTCTTCGTCCCATACTTTCTCCTCCCTCTCCTCATCACCGCCCCCAGCTAATTAAATAATACTGCGGAATGTGTTTCATTTGCATTTGGCTCTGGGGCCTCTGACGAGGGTGGGCAGCCACGTGCTCATTAAGCAACTGTCAAAATCAAAAGCTTCCGCACAGCAAAGGAAACAGTCAAGAAAACGAAGAGGCAACCCACGGAATGGGAGAAGATATTTGCAAATGACAGTACAGACAAAAGGTTGATATCCAGGATCTATAATGAACTCCTCAAACTCAACACACACAAAACAGACAATCATATCAAAAAATGGGCAGAAGATATGGACAGACACTTCTCCAATAAAGACATATAAATGGCTATCAGACACATGAAAAAATGTTCATCATCACTAGCCATCAGGGAGATTCAAATTAAAACTACATTGAGATATCACCTTACACCAGTTAGAATGGCCAAAATTAGCAAAATGTGTTGGAGAGGATGTGGAGAAAGGGGAACCCTCTTACACTGTTGGTGGGAATGCAAGTTGGTGCAGCCTCTTTGGAGAACAGTGTGGAGATTCCTCAAGAAATTAAAAATAGAACTTCCCTATGACCCTGCCATTGCACTCCTGGGTATTTACCCTAAAGATACAGATGTAGTGAAAAGAAGGGCCATCTGTACCCCAATGTTTATAGCATCAATGGCCACAGTCACCAAACTGTAGAAAGAACCAAGATGCCCTTCAACGGATTTATGGATAAGGAAGATGTGGTCCATATATACTATGGAGTATTATGCCTCCATCAGAAAGGACGAATGCCCAACTTTTGTAGCAACATGGACGGGACTGGAAGAGATGATGCTGAGTGAAATAAGTCAAGCAGAGAGAGTCAATTACCATATGGTTTCACTTATTTGTGGAGCATAAAAAAAAAGCATGGAGGACATGGGGAGTTAGAGAGAAGGGGGTTGGGGTAAATTGGAAGGGGAGGTGAATCATGAGAGACTATGGACTCTGAAAAACAATCTGAGGGGCTTGAAGTGGCGGGGGGGGGGGGGGAGGTCGGGACCAGGTGGTGGGTATTATAGAGGGCACGGATTGCATGGAGCACTGGGTGTGGTGAAAAAATAATGATACTGTTATGCTGAAAATAAATTAATTTTTTTAAAAAAGCAACTGTGTGGAGGAATGTAATGTACCAGTCTTACTGCAACCATTGTCTTATCTTGGCTCATCCTAAAAGACAATTACATATTCACTGGGGAGGCAAAAAGCCCACAAACCTCAGCCACCAGAATTTAAGAATTGGAAATGGGTTGAGGAGAGGAGGGCCCAGCTCTGAATCCAGGAAAGATTCACCTGCTTGCAGGGCAGGGTGGGGGAGGGAAACAGGAGAGGAGACTAAGCTGGATCCAGGAGACTCCCCAAACTCCTGTTATTACAACACTGCCATAGCTAAGCAGGTCAGAGATCTCCCTTGGCTTTGACTTCATCCAGGTCAGAGTGTAGTTATTAAACTCCTGGGGGTGGTTATTGCAAGGTGTCCTCAAATCCATCTATTGTGTACCTAGCACCTAACAGCACCAAGCACTGTAGACTTGGCTTAGCACCCAACAAACCACTATTTTATTGTACTGTGTGCTACTGCCATTAGAGTGATGGAGAAATTCATGGAAAGCATTTCTGAAGTCCTGGTAGCTTTTCCCCATTCTGCATTCCCTCAGTCACTGGTATTGAACAGCGGCATTTGTGGCAGTGATAATGGAAGCCACCATCCATTGAGCACCTAGTGAATACAGGCATTGGGCTTAGTGATTTAGTAGGTTATCTCATTTAATCCTCACAGCCTGGTGGGGTGGTAATTATTGTTATTATTCCCCTTTTGTGGTTAAGTAAACTGAGGCTCAGCAGTAAAGTACCAAGACCAAAAGAGTGAACATTAGACAGTGGAGGACAATGATCCCTGAAAGATGAGGCACAAAACAGTGAGACCAGGGAATCCCCAGCTTCCCACCTAAAGAGAATTCTAGGCCATAATGGAGGGAAAGGAAGCAGGTAGAGCTAAGTTGAAGAGACAGAGCTAAGAAAATAGGAAGAACAAACAAGACAGAGTTCATTGGACAGAGTGGCAAGAGGAAAGAGAGGAAAACAGAAAGAACTCTGAAGATCTGCAGAGGGCCCCTCTCAAGTATTCAGCTGAATGCCCCCATTTCAGGAAACTGTCAAATACTGGGGAAAGAACAACCTAAAAGGATGAAGTGTAAGAATGCCAACACTCACACAGTGCTGGAAATAGAACCTGTTCCCACTAGCCAGACTGGAAAACTTCATGGTTCACAGGGATTTGAGAAAAGTACACAGAAGCATCTTTGCCTAGACAGTGGGCAGTGAATAGCCTTAGATTAAGGACTATTTCAGTTCCTTCTTGCTTTGGGGAATTAAAATTTAATTCCTAAAAGCAAGACTGAAAAGATCAAACTGTTAACGAGTAATGACGCCCCAAAATATAGCTTGAGAAATTTTATAGAAATACAAAACTGTCCAGTATCCAGCAAGATAGATTCATGATGCCTTGGACTCAAATAAAAATCAGCAGGCATTCAAAGAAGTGGGGAAAAGTAACCCATAATGAGGAGATAAATGAATCAATCAAAACCAACTCAGAAGTGACACCAATAATAGAATTCGCTGACAAGGACTTTAGAAGTTATTATAATTGTATTCCATATGTTTGCAAAATGAAGTAGAGACATGGAAGATATTAAAAAGATCAAGTGGAACATTGAGAGGTGAAAACTACAATGTGTGAAATGAAATATACACTACATGGAATTGATAGCAGATTAGAAATTGCAGAAGAAAAGATTAATGAACTTGACACCACAGTGGTAGAAACTGTTCACACTGAAGCAGAGAAAAAAAGAATTTTTCTAAAATGAACAGAGCAGCAGTGAGTTGTAGAAATAATTCAAACTATCTAATGTACGCATAGAATTGGGTCCCCAAAGGAGGGCAGGGGAAGAAAATATTTGAAAGAATAATAGCAGAAAATTTTCCAAATTTAATGAGAACTATGATCCCACAGATCAAAGGAGCTAAGCACCAGAATTATGAAGAAAGCTATAGGCTTTTATAGAAATTGACAAATTGATTCTAAAATTCATAGGGAAATAAAAAGGAATTGCAGTAACTAAAACAACCTTGGGGAAAAAAAAAGAACAAAGTTAGAGGATTAACACTCCGTGATGTCAAGACTTATCATAAAACTACAGTAATTAGGACAATGTGGTGTTGGCATAAAAGGAAATAAAAAATAAATCAGTGGAACAGAATTTAAAGTCCAGAAACAGACCCACAAACAGATAAAGACAATTGATTTTTGACAAAAGAGCAAAAGCAATTTAATGGAGAATGGATAGTCTTTTCATCAGATAGTGCTGAAACAACTCAATGTCCATACACACACAAGAATGAACTTCAATCCATATCTTATACCATACATAAAAATTAACTTTAAGTGAATCATAGACCTAAACATAAAACCCAAAACTATAAAACTTCTATAAGAAAACATAGGAGAAAACGTCCATGATCTTGGCTTAGGCAAATATTTCTCAAATGTGACATCAAAAGCAAGATCTATCAAAGAACTAATTGACAACTTGACCATCAACATTACACACTTCTGCTTTTCAAAAGACACTAGTAAGAGAATAAAAGGACAAGCCACTTCCGGAAGAGAATATTTTTAAAATCATAATCTGATAAAGATTATATAGAACTCTTATAACTCAATAATAATCTTCAAATTGTTCACTATTAACAACTGGTTCAAAATTTTTAAAAGGCCACACTGGATGCCCTTAAGGTGAGCCCAAATTCAGTGAAAAGATGAGGCATCTCGAGGAAAGATGGGCAGGGGTGGGGAGAACCAACCCCACCATACCCCTGTGGACACCCACACTGTTTTGAGAATGGGTGCATGGCCTGGTTCGGGGCGCCTCCTTTACTTCATTAGTGGGATGATCCTGGAAAAGTCCTGGTCCCAGTGAGTCACAGAGTTGAGCGAGAGGTGTGTGTGCGCAAATGGTCAAGAGAAAAGCCTGGATGGTGACCATTGTCAACACAGCAACCAGACACCTGACCTGGTGTTGATTTGTGCCCAGCTTTGTCCTAAGCCCTTTACCTACACTATCTCACTTATTCCTCACAATGACATTATGAGAAAGATATATTATTATCTTATTTTACAGATGAGAAAATTGAGGCAGGGAAAGATGAGGCCCCTTACTGAAATCTCAGCACTGGTACAGCCCAGACAGAGGTTGAGGCCAGCGGATGGACTCCCGGGTCCACACCAGCCCCCCTTCTGTGGAGTGGAATATGGTTGCACCCTCATCATGGCTGTCTTCCATGAATAACATCTGTAGTCATGTTACTTACTCTGCACACCCAAGTGAGGAGGAATCCCTACTCTCATTTTACAGCACCCTCCCCTTCCTGACACTGTACCCTGAAGGCTGCAATAGCAACTTTGAGAATAGAAGCATTGTTTGGAGGTCCCTGGAGATCCCTTCAGAGCGAGTGGACCTACCTTCCCATCCACCCCCTCCAGGGGTCCAACCCATCAGACCCTGGGGCCTCGGCCCTAATAAGGTCAATGCCACTGCTCTCTCCTTCCTGCTTAGAATTCAGACTGGCTGAAGAATTCTGCTGACCCCTTAGATCAGCAGAACTTTGGGCCTCAGAGGCCCCTTATTCTGCCAAGGGCCTTCTCCAGACAAGAGTTATTAACTCATTAACAAGCAAACAGCCGCACTGCTAATAATCCCAGGACATTTGAACCATCTGCGCCTGGCACCCTGGCACGGGGCCACTCAGTCCTGCCAACAGAACCATACCCTTCTCTTTTCTGAGCCACAAGGAGGCAGAAGCTGCCAAACCATCAGGGCTTGCTCTCTCTGAGGGCTCAGTCCAGTGTCATGGGGAATTGGAAGAAATCTGGATGGAAGACCCTGAGAAAGTGATCTAGGCAGGGATAAGGGAAACCTCAAATGGGCCAGAGGGGAGAATTCAACTTTTCTGAATACCTACTATGTGCCAGGCACTTATCTACACCATCTCACCCAAACCTCATCACCTTGGGGGCAGATGTTGTCACCAACCCTATTATGTGATTACACCCATTTTGCAGATTAAAAAAATTGAGGCCCAGAGAGCTTAAGTGACCTGGCCAAGACACACAGCTTGACCATGGAGAGACAGCCTCCCTGTAACCCCTAAGTCCATCTTCTCTCTCCCAACCACACTGTTTGCTCCTCACTGCACAGGTGTCCCCTTAGCTCCTCCACCTCTGTTGCTTCACCAAAGCCACCTGGCCACCTTCTGGGAAGAAGCCTCAGCAAATCCCAGCCTTCAATGAGGAGGGGCCCAGAGGATCCCTCCTGAGAAGCAAACACTTCCCAGCAGAGTAAATCACCCCGAGCGGCAGCCACCCTCCCTCCCCAGCAAGTTTGTAAATCAAACCTTAAGACCTGGGTTTGCAGCATCTGCTTCTGGGAAGTGAGGCAGGAAGCAGGGAGAAATGCAGAGAAAAGAATAGGGTCCCTGCACCCAGGTCCTGGGTGGCTTCTGGGCTGGAGGGGAGAGGCGCAGTGTGGCCACTGAGGGACAATTGTCCCCATCTGTGCCCCTAGGGGGGATGGACCAGACACTTCCTGGGGCCCCTGCCAGCCGGACATTCTGTAGGTCTCTGACCCCTTGTCAGGGGAGCTGGAGCAAAGGGTCTGGGCTCAGGGATGAAGCTGAGCAGGAGATATGGGGTCCAACAGCATCACTGAGCTAAGCCCTGGGTGGGGGTTTTTAGGAAGAAAGGGCTGGTGGCCGCTGAGGATAGGCCCGGGGTCGGTGTGCCCAGCTGGGGGCCTGGGCCAGGGCAGCAGGAAGGAAGCCAGAGGGGCAGTACTCCACACCCTGGGCTGGGAGACAGAGCCTGAGTCTTTCCTGGTTCTGAGGCTGACCCGCTGTGTGAACTTGGGCAGGTCACGTGGCCTTTCTGGGCCTCACTGCCTCATCTGCACAATAGAGATGTCCTCCTCTCCCTACTTCTTCATCAGTCCTGTGACTTTGGGCAAGTCCTTCGAGTCTCTGAGTCTCAGCCTCCTCCTCTCTTGAATGGGAATACGCATGCCCATCTCATGGATCTGTCCTATTCATGGATACAGCCCTGTGGTCCTTAAACACATGTTTCTTGGGGGCCTCCTGGGTGCTAGACCCTGTTCTGGGTGCTGAGAACAGGGAGATGGGCAGTGGAGACGAGGCTCTGCTCTCTATGAGCTTCCATCGGTGGGTTGGCAGGTGGCCATGGGGAGGAGCTGGCCAGGAAAGCATAGGTGGCCTAGAGTCGGGGCCATGCCGAGTAGGAGGGTGACACACCCAAAGTCATAGGGTGGGTCATGGGCAGAACCCAGGCCAGGCTGGCAGCAGAGCAGACAGGTGATTCATCCCCACCAGGGGATCCATGGGTGGATTTCCTGACCCACAACCCCGTGAGGATGCCCCCTCGTGCAGGGACAGCTGGGTCCCATGGCATCAGCTCAGGGTGGAGGCTGAGAGGCCTGGGTGCCCTTATTTCCTTGGGCCCAGACACAGACTCTCGGGCCATACCTGGGATGTTTGTCTGGTCATGTGGGTCCCTCTGGAAGAATGACCCACAGCTTCCCCTTCCTGAACTCGCTGTCACCCTAGCCAGTAGCACCGAATGTCCAGCAGTCTCATCTTGAAATTTGAGGAGGTTTGGAACTGGATCTTATCATCAGAACATCCTGCCAGATGATCAAGCTGCAGCTGGCTGTGCGGGCAGCCCCTTCCCCCCACCAACGACAACAGATGTTTTAATTATTATAATTATCCCTTGAAATATTGCTTTGTTGGCACTGATAAGTGAAATGAAATTTGGCTCCTCTGCCTCTCTCTTCCTCTTTAAAGCTGATGGCGAGTTTCGTAACAAACCCAGAAACGGGGGTTGGTAAGAGGAGGTTCCTGAGGGGACTTCATGCAGGAAGAAGTCTGGGGTTAATGGGTGTGAATGTGGACATGGAGACGCCTCTGGTGGGGGAGGGGGGGCTCATGCATGCGTGAGCCTGCACGAGTGTATGTGCAAGCACGTGCCTGTGGGTACGGGCACTGAGGGAGGTGCTCACAGAGGGCAGGGGGACCCTCCTTGAGGACAGGGTGTGAGGGCAGGGTCAGCTGAAGATACCTGGGGAGCAGGTAGTGGGACAGGTGGAAGTCTGTTCCTGGGGGTGACAGCTGGAGCCCTGGAAGCAGGTGGGCCTGTGTGCCTGCTCTCTTATTGCTCCCCACCTTTCCTCATCTCCAGCCAGGCACAGAGCTGGTTCCTCCCACACTGGACCATTAGCTGTCAAATTAAGTGTGAGTCGAGCCTGGGTGGCTCAGCTGGTTAAGCTCTTGATCTCAGCTCAAGTCTTGATCTCAGGGTCATGAGCTCCACATTGGGCTCTGTGCTGGGAGTAGAGCCTACTTAAATAATAAAGAATTAAGTGTGATGGGCCATGAACTCAGCAGGCACAGGGTGAGCGCTCAGGGGGGTTAGTTGTGTTTTAGGCGGGGTGCAGGGGTAGTGTGGTGACCGCATGGGTGACAGAGCACAGCTGTGGGTGATGAGGACTCTGGTTCAAGGGTCCAGGCAGCGGGGCCCAGGCAGCAGGTTTGCCTTGGCTGGAGGCCCTGCTGCCCTCTCTAGAGAGACCTTTCCATCCTCCCAAGAGGTGGCTGGTGGACTATGGCGGTTTGCAGCCCAGCTTCTTCTCCTGTCCCAGCATCGCCCCAGTGAGAGCTTAACACCCCATAGAGGGTACTAAGAGACCCCAGTGTTGGGCTCTACCAGAGCCTCAATCTCAAGGGGGAGATGGGAAGGCACAGCCATCCCTGAGGACCTACTATGTGCTAAACACCTGTGCCTGCCTCCGCCTCCATCTTCCTGACAAGCTGCCACTGCCCCCATTTTACAGAGGAAGAAACGGAGGCTCAGAGCACCTGAGAGACAGACCCAGGGCCACAAGCCACTGAGTGGCCAAAGAGGAACATGAGCCTAGGTCTGTCAGAGAACAGGAACCCACTACTCTCCCAGGGCTCCTCCATGGACTACTCACTTGGGGTGGAACCCTGAGCATCCTCTTCTTCTAGGGTTGGAGTGATAGAGAGCATGTGAAGAGGGCAGGTGCCCCCTCCCCCATCCAGGGGACTTTCCAGCGTGACCTGGGGCAGGTCTCTCCCCTCCTCCCCTCCTCCCTTCCTCTTAGCCTCAGTCTCCTCACCTGTCCGTCGAGGAAGAGGACCCCCACTCTGGGAGACAGACAGGGCTCTTCAGAGATGGTGCTGTACCCAGTGCTTACACCCAATAGCCTGGGTCCAGAGCTGGCTCTCAGCACCCGGGGGCTGCCTGGCTTTGAGTAAGTTGCTTGACCACACACTTATCTTATCCATAGAGTAGGAGGGTCATAATAAAACCATAGCTGTCTTGCAGAGGTGTCACGAGGATCCAAGAATTCGGGGACAAGGTGGAAACAGTGGCGCCAGGTGCAAGGTGGAAATGCAGTGAATGGGAGCCACTCTGATTTGACGCTGGGTGATAGCCCACATTAAGCATAATGGTAACGGCAAACCCGTAAAGAGTGTCTGGAAAAAGATAGGATGTTGGTGAGCATTTTATTCAGGACGAACTCCATGAATGTCACTGTCCCCGTCACTCCCCACCCACCTCTGCCCACCTCTCCAGGCCTCAGCACAGCCCCCCGCCCTCAACCCCAACCAAGCTCCTGTCACCGGATCCCATTCACATGCCCAGGGTCAAGCTCCATGTGCCTCCTCCGGGGCCCCACACTCTGAACTCCAGAAACAAGAAGGACCTTTCAGTCTAATGTGCTCTCTAGCCCCACGTGAGTCCCAGAAGTCGAATGACTCAGACCTTCAGGGTCCCTGCCACCCTGAGCAGCATCTCTGCAGCATCTCTGAGCCCCATGGCCCAGAGGCTAAGGGCTGAGCTTCCTCTCCTGGGCTGACTCCTCTCCCACTGCAAAGCCCCCATCAAGAAAGGGAGGGGGCGAGGGCAGGCCCTGGCTCCCAGAGGTGGGATCTTTGCTTTAGAATGAAGCATTTAGATGATTGAATTCAGAGTCCCCCCCCACTCTCCTTTCCATTTCCAGATGGGGAAACTGAGGCCCAGAGAGGGCCAGAAACTCCCCACTATAAATCAGCTGAAAGCAGAAATCAGAACTCAGGTTCTCTCTCCAGCTGGGCTCTTCAGATCACTGTAAGAAGGATTAAAATAACTTGAAGTCTTGTTTAAGGGAGAACAAACAGATCAGTTTGCTGCTGTGTGGGAAAAACAAATAAGAAGGGGGCTTCTAATCTGACATTTGTCAAGATGAAGACATCAGACTAGATTATGTAGGCAACAGGGAGCCCTGAATGGTTCTTGAGCAGGATAGTGACACAGTCAGAGCAGGCTTTAGGGAGCTGTCTCTGGAAGCCCCATGGGGGCACCATCAGAGATGATGAGAGCAGAGGCAGGGAGGCTGGCGAAGAGCTTGGAATGATGTCAGAAGAGTAGTGACATGGTGTGACCACAGAATAGTGATGTCACAAGAGTGACCATGTATTGAACACTTGCGGGTCCCAGAAAATGTACATGCTCCATCTTATTGAATCTTCAAAACTGTCCCATTGAAGATTCCACTTTTCAGAACTTGAAGCTCAGAGAGGTTAGACTAGTCCCCAAGAGTCACACATCGACAAAGTGATGGAGTGCAGGTTTGAGTCCAGCACCACTGGCTCCGCACAAGGCTGACATATCTTGGACTATGTTGGTGGGTGTGGGGAGGAGAAACACTCACACAGAGATTGGAGATGACGAACTGACAGGGGAGGGAGGCAGCCAGGTTGGATGAGGGTTGGAGAATCAGCCTGGGAGTTTGAGCTCTTGAGGGGATATTGGGGAGGGGCCTGAGTTTGGGGAAAAGGTAGAGAGCCTGTTGGATTATGGGTAGCATGAAGCAGAGACCTTGAGGGCTGTGGATCTCCCTACTCTCTCTCCCAGTGTCTTCTAATCTAAAGGGGTTTTCAGTCAATGGCTGATGACCCCCCAGAATCACATGAGCTCTTCTCTGAGTTCCAGAATCTGACCTTTGTATCCATCAGGTTAGGTGAGGCTCTGCTGTGTAACAGACATCCCCCTAAATCTCAGGCCCTTCTTCCTCACTCGTGCTACCTGTCCTTCTTGTAGGCTGGGCCCTCTGATCCACATTATTCTGTCTCCAAACTTCAGGCTGCTGGGTCTGAATGGGTCTGGTGGGTCTGGTCATTCGGGCAGAGAGAAAAAGGAACATGGGGAATCGTGCCCAGATTCTTAAGTTTTAGTCTGCACAGGCTGCTTCAATTCACACTTCACTGAGCAAAGCAAGTTTCTTGCTTGGTCCAAATTCAGGTGGGCAGAGAAGTGCAATCCACCACAGGTCTGGGAAGAAAAAAGGAAATTTTGGTGCACAGTACAAGTGTCACTGGCATGTCTAATATCCCCAGCTGTGCACCCAAGAGGCAGCTCAAACTTAGCATATCCAGAGAACTTCCTCTCCTTCAAACCTACCTGCTCCAAGCCTTTCCTGTCCCTACAAATGGCACCTCTGTCCACCTGGCCAATCAGTCTGAGCACATGAGAGAGCCATTCTTGACTCTCCCCTTTTCCCACCACCCACATCAAAGCCATCACCAAGTTCTGTTGATTCCGTCACCACAGTGTGTCTGCCTTTCATCTGCTTCTTTCCACCTGCCCTGCCCGCACCCTGGTCCTGGCCACCAGCTCTCCCCTGGACACCTGAAGTGGCTCCTGCCAGGTCCCTCTGCTCCTTCTTGCCCCCTCCGCACTCCAGTGTCCACAGCAGCAAACATGACCTTTAAAAGCATACACAATGGCCGTTTCCCTGGGACTCCCGCTGCTCCCAGAATAAACTGCAGAGTCCTCACCATGGCCACGAGGTTGTGTGTGACCCAACAGCTGTCTTCAGCCACTTCTATAGCCTCCTCTTATCCCAGAGTCCCTTGGGTCCCCCAGCTCAGCCCTCCAGCACTTTCAGACACCTCTAGAGGGTGCCAAGGAGTTTGTATTCACCATCCCAATGCCTGGGAAGACCATCTCATCCACAGACCTCAGCCTGGAGTCAAAGCCTTCCCAGAACCCCTAGCAGAAGGACCCAAGCCCAGGGACCCTTTGCCCAATGATCTTGCTTTATCTCCATCACAGCATCAGCTTTGGAAATGATCCCTTCACTGATGTGTTCTGTACAGCTCCCTCACAAGGCTGCAAGTTCCATGGGGCAGGGACCTTGTCTGTGTTGTGCCCTGCTGCATCCCCAGTTCCCTGCATGGGGACAGGCTGGTGCTCACCGGACACGTGTTGAATGAATGAATGCATGGATGGGTGCATGGATGGATGGGTGGATGCATGCATGGATGGATGCATGGATGGATGCATGGATGGATGGGTGGGTGCATGGACAGACGGTTGGATGGATGCCTGGATGGATGCATGGATGGATGGGTGGGTGGATGGATGGACGGTTGGATGGATGGATGGATGGATGGATGGATGGATGCCTGGATGGATGCATGGATGGATGGGTGGGTGGATGGATGGACGGACGGACGGACGGACAGATGGATGGATGGATGGATGGATAGATGGAGGGATGAGCTGGACTGAAGAACAGACCTCCTGCCTTCAGGGCTGGGCTCTCCCTGATCCACAGTTATCAGGAAGAAGGGGTTTAAGCATCATCAGGGGCCATCTGGCCCTGCCTGGTTCCTCCTAGGCTGGATGACACAGAGGTGGCCTGTCCACATGATCCCTGAACCTTAGTCCTCCTGACAAAGACCTTCCCCTGTATCCAAAGGGTTTGAGAGGCAGCATGCGGCTTCCCCTCCATTTCCAGCTTCCTGCTTATGCTCTGTCTGCAGAGCCAGCCTGCCCACTGGGACTTCCACAGACTCTGCCCACTCTAGCCTTGTTAAGAGGGCTGAGGAGAGGATGTCTAATGGGGGAGGCCTCAGGATGGTAAGGAGAAGAGACGGCTCTTCTCCATCCTAATTTTAGGAGATCCTAGTCTAAGGAGGAGACACACAATTCTTAGAAGCCACCACCTTGGAAGAAGATTCAGAGTCCCCAGTCAAGTGAGGGAGAGCCCTGCCTTCAGTCCTGCCCCAACATTCTGTCAAATGGGAGAGTCCTAGTTCTGATTAGGAACAAGAACTCTCCCACAAGGGAGACCCCAGTCTCACAGAGGCATGAGCTCACATTGTATTGACAGACAGCATTGGTAAGGTGGCCCCCTCATAGGTAGACACCCCACCCCATCCAGAGGCAGAGGAATAGCCTTGGGGCAGATAGAGGAGCAAACCCTGGGGCAGAGCTGATAAGAGCATCCCTCTCCTGGGAGACAAAACTCCTCATGTCCCCTAGCCTGGGGGAGGGAGGAGGGAGCCCAGACCGAAGTCACACTGTGCCCCAAGCATCCTGTGTCATCATGGACTGGTCCCTGCCCTCTCCAGGCCCACCTTCTCCCCTGGGGCTGGGCTGGGTGACACCAGACGCTGCCCCCACCTCCACGCCAGAATCTCTCTCCTCTCCTCATTTCACGTCTCACATCCCCTTGCCCCCAACCCTCTCACCCATCTCCCCTGGTTCCTGATCCTACAGTTGTGGGGGATCACAACCTGGTTAATTTCTGGGGCCCATAAATCGTCCAACGGGGAGGCCACGTAGGCGGCCCCACTTCCGGTCCATTACCCAACCTAATGCATCATCTGACACTTTCAATTTATTTTTCAATTCCTTTACCATCAGAAATGACAATTGAATTTCCAGCGTAAATACTGCTTTACCAAACTGAATTAATCACAGGTGAGGAGGGGCTGACTGGCCCCAGCAGCCGGCAGAGCATCGCAGACATTAACTCTTCGGTCCTCACCGTGGCCCCCCAGGGAGGGCAGAGGCTGCTACGCAGACCCTCACTGGGGGTCACCTGACCTGGACCCCTCTACCCTCCTGCCTCCGGTCTCTTGCAGGCAATCTATGAAAAGAGTTTTGTCCAAGGTCACTTTCCCTGTCAGGGCAGAGTCAGGGACGCCCGTCCCTCATCCCCCAGACCAGCTCCTTCCTGCCCTGCATCCAGCCTGACCCGGATGGGGGCCGCCCAGCTGAGAGAGAGGGAATGATGTGGGGAGGGTCCAGGGCTTGGGTTTATCCAGGCCATCTGTGAGGCCGGGGCTCCTGAGGGCATGAGGGTGGGGTCCCCAGAGGATCACAGGACCTGGACTGACAGGGGTCATGGAGGGGCAGAGATGGGGGCCTCTTCCCCATCATCTGGTGATGATACTAATAAAGAAGCCGCTAGTCCTGATCCCTGGCTCTGTCAGGCACTGTTTTAGGCATGAACTTTGCTCTTGCCCCCTCCATTGTAGCCATAGATATCAGCCCAGCCAACAGCTGCATTGACATCTGTCTCCCCCTGCCCTCTATCTCCCTGACCCCGACCACAAGCTCTTCACTGATCTCTCTACTTCCATGCCTGCCCCCCAGTCATTCCCCATCCATGGGCAGAGTCATGATCTCCCAGTGCCAATGTTGCCCCATCATTTTCTGACTCAGAGCCCTTCCTCACTTTCCTCTGCTCACAGATCAGGTCCCCACCCTCCATGGCCCCTGGGACCACAGGGACCAGGCTGTGACCCCATTAGTGGTCCTCCCACCTGAAGGGTCCCCTCTTTTCCAGACACCAAATTTGATGTCATTACCTCAGATAACCCTCTCTGACCATCACCACCCAATCCAAATTAGTTTCTACCTCCTAAGATTTTTTTCTTGAGGTTTCTATTTCCTTTACTTCAGAGCACTTAACACAAATGATAATTATGTACTTATTTGTGGTTTATTTGTTTAATAGGCTCTTTGGTGAAAGGATTCTGTCTGACTCACTCAGTGGTGCAGCTGAAGCCCCAAGAACAGGACCTGGAATGTTGCAGATGCTTGGTGCAGACTTCTGCATGAATGAATGAATGAATGAATGTTAAATACCTCCTGTTAGCTGGCTGAGCTCTGATGCTGAAATGGGCATAACCTCAGCACTCACACTCCTCACTGTCTTAAAGGATGCCAAGCACATAATGACAGCCCAGCCCCGAGGCCGCTGATGAGGGCTTCAAAGAGGATCTAAAATCCAGCTGGGTTCTGAGGGATGAGTAGGAGTTTGCTTATCACTGAGGTCATGGAAGGGCATTTCTAGTAGAGGGAACAGAAGACACAAAGGGCAGGATTATTTGGAGAATAACAGGTTGGGTGAAACTGAACCTTAGGTGGGGTGGCAGGGTAGGGGGACAAAGGGTGGTCCCCTCCATGATGCTAGAGAGACTGCAGGGGCTGGACCTAGAGGAACCCTAAGCACCTAAGCACCAGGCTGAGGTATGCAGATTTTACCCTGAGGGTGAGGGAAGGAGAGAGGTTCTTGGGAGAATTTTCAACTGGGAAATGCTCAGACAGCAGAGGTGCAATGAATCGTTGTGATATTCAAGACTATAGAGGCAAATGTCTAACATAGTGCCTGACGGAGCAGGGGATGGAGGATTAGTGGCTTCTTTACTAGTATCATCACTAAATGATGGGGAAGAGGTCATACTGACAACTCTCGGACCCTTGGACCGACCCTTGGACTCTGCCCCACCTCAGGGCCTTTGCACATGCAGTTCCCTCTACCTGGAATGCTCCTTCCTCCTTGTAGCCTTGCTAATGTCTTCACATCTTTCAGGTCCCAGCTCAGCCATCATCTCCCCCAGAGAAATCTCTCCTCGTTCCCTCCTCCCTGTGACCCCTCTCACTGCACCCTCTCTATTCGCTGGTGGGCAATGATTTTCTTGGGTGATTATTTCTTTCACATCCATTCCCTGCTGGTTTCTGACCTCCAGGAAGGCAGCAATGGAGTCAGCTTTGCTGTCCACAGTAATCCAGCACCCAGCACAGTCCCAGGAACATGGAGGAAAGGTCGCTTGAATGGAGCAAAGAGATCAAGAAGCTCGTTAGAGAAAGTGAGTTTTCCAAAAGGCATTGACGTACATCCTGCCCCAGCCCAGGCAGTGAGCAGACCCCGACTCCTGGTCTTGTTGGCATTGTCTCCCACTCCCCACTTGCCTGCATGTGGCACTTCTCAGTGACCAGCTGGCCCAAGTCACCAGATGGATTCCATGGGGCCTGCCTGGTGGGCTGAGTCTTGTAATTCAGCCCCACACTCTGAGCATCCTGCAGAGAGCAAAAGCGAGCCCCCTCCTGGAGCCCCAGCACTGGCTCCTTCTTCCTTGCCTCCTTGGAGGGGGCTCTCCTGTGTTTACACACACAGGCAGGTCCAGGGAGGGGAGGTCACAGGCTGGAGGTCCTGCAGCTGCTTGGTGGAGGAGCTGGGACCAAGATCCCCTTCTCTGAGCCATGCTGCGGCCTTCGTCTTCCACCTGCCCCCAGCAAGGCCGCCGATGGCTGAACACGGTGATTTCAAGCACTTCCCCCACCCTCCCACCTCCCTCCGGGACACTCTGCCTGCCTGTCCCCCAGTCTGCCTCCCAGACCGAACTGCTCAGCCCCAGGCCCCAGTTCCCCACTCTGAAGATTCCCCTAAGAGCTGTCACCGCAACAAAACCCCTAGAGAGGAGTCGTAGCTCCTAGTTCAGTTCCTCCATTCGGTAACTTTCATTAATTCATTCGCATCATGCCGATCCACCCTCCCAAACTCCCGCCCTCCCATCATTTGATGAGCAGCTATTCCAGATGCTGCCCGAAGCACGGGAGGGGGCAGGCAGGGGACAGAAGACACCCAGTCCCTCCTCCCAGCCCATGCAGTCATGGGAAGTGGTGACAGACACACCAACAACTGACCGGCTCCATGACAGGCCTGCTGGTGAGGATCATGCAGGGAGGACTCTGAGGGAGACAAGAAGAGCCCCGTGGACAGGACGGGGACATGAACAATGTGAGGGTCACTGGGTGACCGGAGGGGCCATGACCTCAGGGAGAGGTCAGGGGGGACCCAGGGAGGGCCACTGAGCTGAGATGGGAAGTGGAGGAGGCAACATGCCCAGGGGCCCGGGAGCAGGAGAAGGTGGAGTGATTGTCCAAGCCCCTGACTCCCCGAAGTGTTCCAGGTGTGACATAGGTCGGGAAGTCGCCTCTGCCATAGGGTTAGCCGAGCTCATGTGCACAAAGCTGACCCCAGGGTGGCCCGTAGTCCGTAGTCTGTTGGCACCAGGACAGGAGAGCTGTGACGTTCTCACCGCTGTCACCACACACTTTGTTTCCTTCCATCGGAACTCTCAGGCTTCCCAGCCACCTGCTGTTTCGAAGTCTCAGAAACCGGCAAGGAGGGGTATTTGGGGTGAGCACTGCATCCCCTGGACACCCCCCACCCAGGGCTGTAGGGGGAGCCTGAGTGCCCGGAGTTCCCACCCACAGGGGTGCTCCCAGGTGCACAGGGTCAACCCGTCCCTGTCCCCACAGACCAGGGTGGTGGCTTGTGCTGACAGACCATCCTGTCAGAAATGGGAGGAGGGCCTAATTAATTATGATCATTGACACCTTCGCCAGATGCTACCATGGGATGTCTGATCTGATGGTAAAAGGCTCAGGTAATTCTGCTGGAATAGCACTTTCCAAGCAATGTGCTTTTATCTGGCTCATTAGGAAGCTAGGTTTATTTTGGTCCGCCAAAATAAACCTAGCTTCCTAATGAGCCAGATTTTCATCCGCCAAAATAAACCTAGTGGTCCCAGCCGGTGCTTGCTCACCTCCTAGCAGGGTCAGAGGGTGCCTGGGCATCAGTCTGTCTCACTCCGGCACAGCGATGTCTGCTGGGAGAAGGACATTCTTCCTGGGACCTCAGCGCAGTTCAGCTCAGGAACTCTCCCATCTCCCCTCTGCTTTGTTGTCCTGTGGTCTGCAAAGTCACCTAACTATGGGGGGACCTCGCCAGCTTTCAGTCCCTTTCCTCCCGCCCTTGCCCCTCATCACATGGATCTGGGTCTGTTTTGTTCCTGATGTGCCCCGAGCTCCTGGAACAGTGTGTGGCACACAGTAGGTGCTCAATCAATGAACACATCTTTAATAATGACAGAACAGGTGCCAAAGTCTTGCTAAGTGATTAATCAGAGTTACGTGCTGGCACCATTCTAAGCACTTCCAAGGGACTGACTTCCTAATCCTCACAAAGCCCCCTGGGAAGGGTACTATGATCCACTTCCATTTTATTTATTTTTTTTTAATTTTTTATTTTTGATAAACATATATTTTATCCCCAGGGGTACAGGTCTGTGAATCACCAGGTTTACACACTTCACAGCACTCACCAAATCACATACCCTCCCCAATGTCCATAATCCCACCCCCCTTCTCCCAACCCCCCTCCCCCCGGCAACCCTCAGTTTGTTTTGTGAGATTAAGAGTCACTTATGGTTTGTCTCCCTCCCACTTCCATTTTAAAGTGACTTAAGTCCTTTGACAAAAGCCACATGGCTGCAGTGTGGCAGAGCTGAACCTTGAACCTGGGTGTCCTCCAGGCGCCAGAGTCTGCCTCTGACCAGTTGAGCCCACAACTCAGCGCTCTGATTCTCTACCGTTGTGAAATGAACCACTCTAAAACTTGGTGGCCATAAAGAGCCCCCATTATATTTTGCTCATAATTTTCAGAGCGAGGATTTGGGCACCTGGAGGACAGTTTGTGTCTGCTCCGCAGGTACAGGCCTTTGCAGGGTGGCCCACAAGACTCTCACAGCGATGGCACAATGGGGCCTCTTACTTGGGTCTTAGCGCTGGCTGTTGGCTGGCTCCTCGGTCTTTCCCCCACCACACCGGCCAGGGCTGTGACGTCTGTCACATGCAGCCACCTGGCCTGGCTCGTTAGCCACCATGGGGTCACTGGGCATCTCTGTCCCCGTAACATCTTGGCTTCCTCGAGGCCAGTCGCACCTGTTCTACTGGCCTCCCCACTACAACTGGAAGGTGGAGCTGCCAGTTGTTTAAGTCCCACTCCCAGAAAGCAGCACAGCATCCCTGCTGCCATAGTCTACTGGTCACAGCCAAAGACCACAGGGGGACAAACCACACAGGACTACAGCCATGGAAACATGCACCCTGACGTCCATGTGAATTCTGAAGGACAGACAGAGGCAGGTCCCATGTGTCCCCAGAGTCTTGAACACCCATGCTGTCCCATCTGTCTTTCCAATAAAGCACTCTTCTCCCCACTCCGTGAGACTTCCACACCTTCACCGGTTCCCTGCCTTGGCCCTTGGCTGCTCTGTGTCCTCCAATTCCAGCCCTAGGCCTGAGACAACCCCTAGGGGCCCCCAAAGTGTGGCTGACCATCTCCTGAATGGGGGAGGGTCTTGTTAACATGCTGACCCACAGGACCCTCCCCAGACCCCAGAACTAGTACACTGGGGTGGGGGGCAGGGGATCTGTATTCAACATCCCCACCCTGGGCAAGTCTGGCACTCTCCAGCATCTAGGAATCACTGTCAGAGTTTATGCCTCCTTGCCCACCACCCCCAGACCCCCGCATCTGTGCCAGGACCAGGCTGACCTCTGCCCCACGCCACCCCCCACCCCAGCAGCACTGGGCCCAAACCGTCACTGCTCTTGCATGAGGTGTCAGATGGGGCTCAGGACAGAAGGACCTGTCTAGTCTCTGCCCTTGGCTCCAGCCGCATCACACTGCCCCTCCCCCTAGGACCCCAAACCCCAGGCCCGAGGGCACAGATGGGTGCAGCCTCTGGGGGGCCCTGGATGGGGAGGCCCTGCCAGCTTTCACACTGGCTCCTCAGGAGGGACTGAGGGGCTGGGCTTCGAGTGCCCAGGCCAGGACCCTCAGTCCTGGAGTAGCAGGAAGGAATCCAGAAGCCCCCCCATGTGTCTATAACTGAAATGACCCCGCAGTGAGTCACCTGCCCATCCACAGCCCCTCTCCATCCACACCAGGCCCCAGTCCAGCCATAGGGCTGCACCCCCCAGCAGACCTGTGGGAGCTCCCACAATCAGAGCCCACCCGGTGCCTCGCAGGCTCCAGGTGGGCAGCTCAGTGAGAGACAAATTCAACTGTCCTATTTGTCTCCAGACTGTCTGCTGTCAGGAGCCTGGGGCGTGATGGAAAGTTCTGGAACCCCTGAGTTTGAGATCCCTGAGAGCTGGCTTTGTGCCAGCACACAGACTTCCTCTGCCTCCCCTCACCCAAGCATCACAACAGCCCCCGCCCATTGCTACCAGCCCATACCATGGATGAGGAAGCTGAAGCAGGAGAGATCCAGAGCCTGACACCCCACCAGCAGGCCGAAGCTCCGACCTCCCACCCCCCAGTGCCGCCCCAGTGCCACCAGCTCTGCGGGCCTGGAGCCATCACCAACCCCGGGGCAATGACTTCGGGGCTCCACCACCAGCACTCCTCAGAACCAGAGGTCATGTCCAATGGCCCCACAAACACATCTATACCTGGGGTTCTGGCACCGTGCGAGCTCGGGTGAAAGTCATTTCCAATGGAGCCACTAACCAGGACCTATGGGCGCCAGTCCAAACCCATAACTAACTCTAAGTTTGCATCCAGCCCATGCTGTGCTCTGTGAATGCTGAGTGGCCTTTGGCCAAAAGCAACAAAATTCTGACCTAGAAACGTGAAAAGGACTTTGAAGTTATGAGCCCCGAGCCCTGGCCTGCAGTCTGGCTGAGGACACGAAAGGAGAAAACCAGAGCAGCCACTTCCCCTGTGCTCCTCCCTCCAGGCCTCCAGGAACCTCTGGGATGGAGAATAAAGGAGAAGGAGGTGCCCAGCACAGGGAGGGGCCCTGGCAGGGTCACCTTGCCCTTGAGGACTTCCAACCATCTCCAGAGGAGCAGCCCAGGGAGGAGGAACAAAGGGGTGGCTGAGACCCTGCCAAGGTCACTGTGTCTCCCTCTACACTTAGGGATAGAATTATCTAGCTTAGGCTCAAACTTAGATGGGGCCTCTTACTCCAGTCTGATATGAGTTTTGAGATCGGTTCACCTCTGGCTGACCATAGGAGGAAAGAATTTCAAGAAGGGAAGCAGAGAGCCATAGGGCTAAGCTTGCAATCTCTGACCTAACTTACCCATGCAGTGGTTTCTGGGACAAAGTGGAAGAGTAGAGGCAGGTCCCGTCTGCATGCGCTCACAATGCTGAAGATGCTGGGGTTCGGATCCTGTGGCCAAGAAAGAATTCTGGAGATGTCTTCTTTGCAAAAACATGGTTTTATTAAAGCATGGGGACAGGACCCTTGGGCAGAAAGGGCTTCACTTGTGTTGTGACGGTAACTGATTCTATACTTTCAAGTTGGGAGGGGGTTAGGGACAGCACATGCCTCCCAGGTATTTTGGAAACAACGTTTCCAGGCCCCTGAGGGGGCTAGCTGTTGTTAGAGAAAGGTCATTCATTACTGTCTAGTCCAACCCTAGTCACAAGACCCCTCAGCTGCATATCGGTGGGCCCTATGCTTGGAGGATGATTGCCAGGATGTATCTTGGGGGGTAGATAAAGGATGTTTCCGAAGCAATTTTTATACATTAAAGATGACTTCCGAGATCCTGGAGGTCAAGATAATGTTAAGCTAAGGTTGCCTTCAGCCTTTAGTTAAGTATTAACTCAGAGGCAGTTGAGTTCCTACAAGAATGTCACTCCGCCTGTTTCAAGGACTTGTCAGTGGCTGTGAGTAGTAAGGAAATTCAATTTTTTCTTTTGCTTTTGTTTCCCAAGTCACTGACCACATATCAGTGGCAAGAAGCACAGGAAAAAACCTGCATGGGCTCCGGCCTTACAGCACAGTGACCTTGGCCCCAGTAACCATGGCTCTGATAAATTAGATCAGAGCTCCTCCTCCTTTGTGGGTTGGGAGTGGCCAGGGAGGCAGAGGTGGGCAAGGCAGGAATGAAGGAGAAGGCCCACTCCCCCTCCGTCAATCATACACTGTGGCCAATGCTGTCCACATCCCAGGCAGATCCCCCCTCAACACGCCCCATCCCAGATCTTACCACTAGAGCATTCCAGCAAGTGCCCATGAGTCTCCATTTGAGGCCTCCTCTCGGGCGCATGCCAGGCAGACAGCCTTCTGCCAATGTACCCGGTAAGGACCTGGAGGACACCCCCCGTGGCTCCCTGGCCCATTGGTGGGATAGCTGGGAGGGGTGTTCTACAAAGTCTCCTAGCATTCCCCGCTGGGAGTGAACCCCAGTTGCCCTCAGTGGTAAGTGTTCAAAAAATGGACTTTAGCGTGCTGACGTTGAACCCTACCTAGCGGTGTGGCCTTAGGTACGTCATCGCAAGTGCCAACTGCAATATCCTCCTCTGTGAGAATGCTCACCGCCCCCGCACGTTGCTGGGGAGATTTGTGATCACTGGTGCCAAATGCTTGAACCAGCTTCTGTGTGCAGCTGGTGCTTCATCCAGCGTGTGTACCCTGGGTGGGGGGGGACATCCGTACTTTGCCTCCCCAGTACCCATGTCCTCTTATTTCAACAACAGCCCTTGATTTGGGAAAGGATCAAAGAAGGATACCCCCAGTTCTTCGACCCTTTGTCTGTGGTTCTGGGTGAGGCTTCCCCCCAGGCCCCAGCTAGCCAGGCCATGACATTAACTTGGCCATGGTTATTGGCTCAGGAATGGTCACATGGCCTAGAAAGAGCCAACAAGGTACAACAAAACAGTGGCCAGGAAAGCTGGGACAGAGGTGTGTGGTCTTTGCTTCCAGAATTGAACCTGAGGGGACAGAAAGCCTGCTGGTAACCTCCTGCCAGCACACAGTATCTGAGAATGGAGGCAATGGGACAGAACCAAGGCAAAGAGTGAGAGAGACTCAGAATCAGGGACATTGTCTTAGCTCCTTCCTGATTAAGCCATTCCTGAAGCCCCACTCTTCCACGTTTCACTCACCTATGTTAATACCTCCCCTTTGTGCTGAAGCCACGTGGATGTGGATTTTCTTCTTATCATCTGCAACCAGATGTACTGACACAGACACTTATTATTACTAATATTGTGGTTGTTGCTATTATTTACCATCAGTCTTGTTTCCCGATCTGTGTGAACGGGCTGAGCCTGATGGATTCCTAGAGTCCAGCTCCAACATGCTGGGATTCTAAGGAACCTGAGGGCCTGATGAGGCTTGGAGCTCCCAGAGGCATGAATGGATTTTCCTTGCTCAGTCCACAGGGAGGGCAGCAAGCAGTGGGAGGGATATTGATAAAGACAAGTCAATCACAGCTTTCACTTACTCTCCTGCTGGGGGATTTGGTTCAAGAAAAGTGGTGTCAGGGGAGGGAAGAAGAACACCTTGCTGGGTCCCAGGATTGCTAGAAAATAAGAGGAGGTCCTGGTGACAATGAAACCCACAGGCTCATGACCGTCTCCCCCAACTCTCGGGTTTGTAAAATGTATTCTTAACCATTTGAACCTTCTCATTGCATCAGAGCCCAGGAGAAAAAGGCAGCTCAGAGATGTTAAGTGGCTTGCCCAAGGTTGTACATCCCTCAGAGAGCTAAGCCAGCACTTGCCACCTGCCCAGTCCTCAGTCTCCTCAGATGGCTCTACAGCCTCCTGTCTCAGGTGTCCAAGGGCAGCTGAGCTGATGATGGACACTTCTGGCTGACCACACACGGCTGCTAGGTGGAAACTTCCTGCTATCAATTTGACCTCCCAGGGGCTTGTTAAGTGGGAAGAGGGCAGGAAGAGAGTAAGGGGGGGTGTCTGTTGTGTGCAACAGCACTGTGGCGTCCTGAAGCTAAGAACTTAGGCACTGGAGCCCCGGAGATCCTGGCTCCGCCACTCAGATCAGTGGGACCTGGGACCCGTGACTTAACCTCTCTGTACCTTATTCCCTCCCCTGTAAAATGGGCACTAATAACAGTCCCTACCTAACTAGTCGGTCACCTAGTATTTACAGAGCTTCTCAGGGGTGCCAGGCCCACAGTGGGTGCTACATAAGGGTCCATGAGTAACCTATTTGTAGAGAGAACATGCTCCAGGATAGATAAGTCCCCTTGGGTCTCAGACGTCCTCTAAAACCTTGGCCCTGACTCTGAAGCCTTCACCACCACCCCCCACCCTCCCCTCTTGACTATTCTGCACAATCCAAATGGCAAACAGCCCTCTTTTCTCTTGGGCTTTGTGCCTGAGCTCATCTCAGCCCTCGGGTCTGGCCTCCTTTCTCACCAAGCCTCATCCTTTTGGTCCTCTTAACCCAGCCGCTGAGGCTGCCTCTTTCAGGAAACCCTCCCTGATTCACCCTTGAGCCTGCATTCCTTCCTTCAGCTTCTCTCCAGTGTTCCTGAGCTCTGAGGCCAAGCCTTCAGTCCTGCCTCCACCCCTAGACACACACACACACACACACACACACACACACACCCCGACTGGCTCCAGTCAAATCACTGCCTCTCCCTGGGACTCAGTTTCCTCATCTGACCAGTGATGATGATCATGCTTGCCTGATGCATTTTACAGGATTTGGATGAAGAACAAATGGATGAGCGGCTAGGTCAGAAAGTGCTCTGAAATGCCAGGAACAATGCGGGGGCTGTGGTTGCGGTAGAGCTCTTATGGGGCTGAGGGTCCTGGCCACAGGTCCTGGGAGCTGACAGCTCCATGGTCAAGCCTGGGGGAGCTGCAGGCTGGTCTGGCGTGCATCTGGGCTCTGGTGCTAGGAGACTGGGTGAGTCACATCCTTTGCCTCTGGTTGGTTATTTCTCATCTCTGCAAGGGGGAGACCTTCTGCCTGCCTCCCAGGGGAGGCATAGCGAGTGGCAGCCAGGGAGGATGAGGGAAAGTCACGGACTGGGACAGGGAAGAGCCTAGGCGGAGCAGCATGGGAAGTGTCTGGTTGCACTGTGGGAAGAGAAGTGGGGCCAGGCAGGAAGGTTTAAGTCTGGTTACTTAAGGCGCTGGGGCCTGTGGCAGGAAACAGAGAGCCTGGGAAGGCAGCTTTCTGAAACGTTCACCCCGTATTCCACCCTGTCTTTCCTCTCTGTCTAAGGTGGGGGAAGCAAAACTGAGGTTAGGGGCTAGTGCAATGCAAACTAGCCATCAACTAGCCATCTTGCACCCTTGTCTCTGTGCAAAAGTGATGTGACTGTTAAGAAGGTGATCCCAGGAATGCCGAGGGGAAATGTGTTTCTCCCCACATTCCCGCTTCTCAGGGCAAGGCAGCCCCAACTTCCCTCTTCCATGGCCTGGGAGGGAAGAGGGGCCAGGAGCCGGGCTGCCTGGACTGAATGTACCAGGGAACACACGAAAAGGCATAGGGACGCGTTAGAACCGGCCAAGTGCCGCTGCACCTCAGCCTCTCCCCCCCATTTCCCTCAACGCCTCCAGCTTCCTCTCCAGCCTCCCACCTCCTTCTTCCACCAGGTGGCCAGGGCAATGTCTGAAAAAGTAGATTAGATCACATCCCTCCAGGCTCAAAATCCTTCCAGTGGCTTCTAGCAGCACTTGGGGGAAAACTTGCCATGACCTCCTGTCCACCCACAGTCTGGAATGCCTTTCCCCAGCTCTCCCTGCCCCCCCTCCCCAGCTTCTCCCATGTCTTTGATGTCTCCCCTGAACCAGATTCAGCCCCCACTATGTACCTATCATTCTCCATCCGGGCCCCTGGGATCTGGCTCCTCAGCACCCTGGCACCCTGGGGGGACAGGGGCTCTGTCTGTCTACCACTGAAACTCCAGTGCCCACCACAGGGCCTAGTAGGTGTTTGATAAAGTTTCATTTAATATGCAAGTGAAGGAATGAGTCAAGAGATTCATGTAATAGCGCATTCCTGTTTTACAGAGCAAGTCTTACTGGGTCACGGTACTGGGACTCAAATTCTTGTCTCCCAGGCCAGCCTCTGACTTACAGTTGCTCCTAATTTCACTAGGAACCCTGGGGAGAAGGTGGTGAGAAAGAGAGGGGCCAGAGGAGAAACACCAAATCCATTTATCTCTTCCTAGGTGAAGCTCCCCCAGCCCAGCTCTCCCCAGCATAAGAAGAGTTGGAGGACATCAGACAGGGGTGGGAGACAGGCTGAGGATCTTGGTCTTTGCTAAGTAAGTCCACAGCCTCTGGAGCCAGACTGACCATGTTCAAATTCTTCATCTTCATCCCTGCAACCCTCTGATGCCATCCTATATTTTTAGCAAAGATAGTCCCCAAAACCCCACATTTGTCAAAATCCAGATTGGAGTCCATTGAGCAAGGCAATCTGAGATCTGACTGATACCACTGAAATAATTGAAAAGTAATGAATTTTAATTTTGTAAAAATGAATTTTAGTTTTGTAAAAAATGGCAAATGTATAGTGTAAAATATTCAAGGAATGCTGAATGTTACCAAGAAAAAGCTCAATATTTGCTGAATCTCATTCTAGGCACTTCTCCATGCACATATGCAGCATAGAAGGAAAGATGGATGAGGAAAAATGAAATTGTACATACTATTTTTAATTAAAAAGTACTGGAAGTAATTTTACTTAAATTTAACAGAAGGATTAAAAATTACAGTGAAATAAAATATTAACTTCAGATAAATGTTGCTTATACAAGAGATTTTTTTCCTTAAATATAGTTAAGAAGAAAACATAAAATATTAAGATGTTGTGGACATGCTTAAAAAACTGTTTTTATTATTACACTTTAATTTTAAATTGAATGTATTGAATCCTTGGTAATAAGGTTAGGAAATTAGCACACTTACACTGTTCCTTAAAACATTATTATTACCTTGACAGGATTCATAACATTTCACGCTGTTCTGGAAGCACAATTATCATGGCAACTTAGAGTGAGTTCTGCATTTAATGAGAATCCATTCTCACCCCTAGTCATCCCTTTCTTCCTTTTTTATCTTAACTTTTAACCCTACCTTTACCTTTCCTTTTTTCTATTTTCTTTTTTTTTTTTTTTAAATTTTTTATTTTTTATAAACATATATTTTTTATATACATATATTTTTATCCCCAGGTCTGTGAATCACCAGGTTTACACACTTCACAGCACTCACCAAATCACATACCCTCCCCAATGTCCATAATCCCACCCCCTTCTCCCCAACCCCCTCCCCCCGGCAACCCTCAGTTTGTTTTGTGAGATTAAGAGTCATTTATGGTTTGTCTCCCTCCCAATCCCATCTTGTTTCATTTATTCTTCTACCCACTTAAGCCTCCATGTTGCATCACCACTTCCTCATATCAGGGAGATCATATGATAGTTGTCTTTCTCTGCTTGACTTATTTCGCTAAGCATGATACGCTCTAGTTCCATCCACGTTGTTGCAAATGGCAAGATTTCATTTCTTTTGATGGCTGCATAGTATTCCATTGTGTATATATACCACATCTTCTTGATCCATTCATCTGTTGATGGACATCTAGGTTCTTTCCATAGTTTGGCTATTGTGGACATTGCTGCTATAAACATTCGGGTGCATGTGTCCCTTTGGATCACTACATTTGTATCTTTAGGGTAAATACTCAATAGTGCAATTGCTGGGTCATAGGGCAGTTCTATTTTCAACATTTTGAGGAACCTCCATGCTGTTTTCCAGAGTGGCTGCACCAGCTTGCATTCCCACCAACAGTGTAGGAGGGTTCCCCTTTCTCCGCATCCTCGCCAGCATCTGTCATTTCCTGACTTGTTGATTTTAGCCATTCTGACTGGTGTGAGGTGATATCTCATTGTGGTTTTGATTTGTATTTCCCTGATGCCGAGTGATATGGAGCACTTTTTCATGTGTCTGTTCGCCATCTGGATGTCTTCTTTGCAGAAATGTCTGTTCATGTCTTCTGCCCATTTCTTGATTGGATTATTTGTTCTTTGGGTGTTGAGTTTGCTAAGTTCTTTATAGATTCTGGACACTAGTCCTTTATCTGATATGTCGTTTGCAAATATCTTCTCCCATTCTGTCAGTTGTCTTTTGATTTTGTTAACTGTTTCCTTTGCTGTGCAAAAGCTTTTGATCTTGATGAAATCCCAGTAGTTCATTTTTTCCCTTGCTTCCCTTGCCTTTTGCGTTGTTCCTAGGAAGATGTTGCTGCGGCAGAGGTCGAAGAGGTTGCTGCCCGTGTTCTCCTCAAGGATTTTGATGGATTCCTTTCGTACATTGAGGTCCTTCATCCATTTTGAGTCTATTTTTGTGTGTGGTGTAAGGAAATGGTCCAATTTCATTTTTCTGCATGTGGCTGTCCAATTTTCCCAGCACCATTTATTGAAAAGGCTGTCTTTTTTCCATTGGACATTCTTTCCTGCTTTGTCGAAGATTAGTTGACCATAGATTTGAGGGTCTATTTCTGGGCTCTCTATTCTGTTCCATTGATCTATGTGTCTGTTTTTGTGCCAGTACCATGCTGTCTTGATGATGACAGCTTTGTAATAGAGCTTGAAGTCCGGAATTGTGATGCCACCAACGTTGGCTTTCTTTTTCAATATCCCTTTGGCTATTCGAGGTCTTTTCCGGTTCCATATAAATTTTAGAATTATTTGTTCCATTTCTTTGAAAAAGATGGATGGTACTTTGATAGGAATTGCATTAAATGTGTAGATTGCTTTAGGTAGCATAGACATTTTCACAATATTTATTCTTCCAATCCAGGAGCATGGAACATTTTTCCATTTCTTTGTGTCTTCCTCAATTTCTTTCATGAGTACTTTATAGTTTTCTGAGTATAGATTCTGTGTCTCTTTGGTTAGGTTTATTCCTAGGTATCTTATGGTTTTGGATGCAATTGTAAATGGGATTGACTCCTTAATATCTCTTTCTTCAGTCTTGCTCTTGGTGTAGAGAAATGCAACTGATTTCTGTGCATTGATTTTATATCCTGACACTTTACTGAATTCCTGTATAAGTTCTAGCAGTTTTGGAGTGGAGTCTTTTGGGTTTTCCACATATAGTATCATATCATCTGCGAAGAGTGATAATTTGACTTCTTCTTTGCCGATTTGGATGCCTTTAATTTCCTTTTGTTGTCTGATTGCTGAGGCTAAGACCTCTAGTACGATGTTGAATAGCAGTGGTGATAATGGACATCCCTGCCGTGTTCCTGACCTTAGCGGAAAAGCTTTCAGTTTTTCTCCATTGAGAATGATATTTGCGGTCCTTTTTTCTATTTTCATTTCAAATTTTTGTTAATAGATTTTTTTTTTCCCCAAAGACTCATGAATGTTGTTTCCTGAGCTCTGCACCGTTGTGAATGTCTCTATTGCCTTTTCACTAGAAAGACAACTTGGCTGGGTATAAAATTTAGGGTTGTACTTTCTTTCCCTTGGAACTTTGCAGACATTATTCCACTGTCTTCGAGCATTACCATGAAAATGAAGATATTTGTACCAGCCTGATTTTCTATGTTCTGATTTCAACTTTTTTACCTGAACAACCAAATGAATCTTTTCTTTTTGAAGCCCAGTGATTTCATTCAGACTTGTCTCAGAGATGATATTTCTTTGGCAATTTTTTCTTCAAGACTACGTGCACTTTAGATCTGGAAATTCCTATTTTTATATCAAGGCTACTGTCTTAGTATGTCTTTGAATATTTTTATACCATTTGTCCCAAGCAAGGCTGTCTTGTTGGATAACCTTTGTTTTTCTTTTATGCTTCTCATCATTCCAATCTTTGATCAAAAAAAACTCTTCTTTTCTATGTAATGTTGTATCTCTTTCTCTAGCTTATCCACAATGTTCCCTATTGTAGCTTTAGCCATACTCATTTTGTTTCTAATGTGGTTTTCATCTCTTCTGTTTTTTTCCTCTCTCTGTCTCTGTTTCATTCTTAAGAATAGCCAGCTTGATATTCATCTCATGATGGCATTTTATAATCACTTTTTTCATTCCTCTTATTTCTTATTTGAGTCTTTCTAAAGAGACACTGTGTCCTTTGAAATTAAAGAACAAAGTATTTTTCCCCATTTCTTTGGGCAATTCCTCTTGTGATATATTTTCTCATCTGTCTTTGCTTATGTTCCCTTTCTCCTTTCTGGCAACATCCATACACATTCCTGTGTTGGTTTCTTATCAGCTTGTTTTGGATGGGACCAGCTTTCTGTAGAAGTGTAGCATGGAAAGGAGTGGGAGGACAGCCTCAGGAAGACTACAGCTTCCCTTTGGGTTTGTCATCTTAGACTCTCCCTTACAGAAGCCTGTGTCATGGGAACACAGCTTGGTGTTTGACACCCAGCAGTCAGCGTGAACCCAACAAAGTCCCTGGGGCATCTCAGTACTCTAAGCTAAGGATTTCTGGATAAAGTTCTCAGGTCTGGAATACTTCCTCTGGGATGTGTCCCATAAAGCCTCAACTTTTCCAGTCCACAAAACATACGGGGAATATTTGTGTGGATTCTCAGTTTCTTCTGTGTGCTGGTCTAGATTTCACAGTTTGGGGGCAGAAAGGCTTCAGGATTTGTGTTTCGGCGCTGTGACAATTTCTGATTTCAATAAAAATTCATGAAAAAAAATTTTCCCCTATCTACCATTTGTTGTCAATGACTTTCATCAATTTCAAGAGAGAAACAGGATTCAAATGTCCTTGGGCCATCATTTCTACCTGAAAATTAATATTTTTTCATCCTTTCTCTCTCAATTCTGACACCATCCCTAAGAGGGTCACTCTGGGCTGGATAGTGATGGCAGCAGGACTGATAGCTAGAGGACTGAGGGCTTGACTATAAAGCCAGCACACTTGGTCATTTTAGGTTAAGAGCAGGAGGTGCTCACAATCACCCTGCTCTGCGTCGGTGACAAATCCTGATATGTTTGTCAAAATTCTCTCATACTTTAGGTTTTGGTAGACTCAAGACCTACATGGTAAATGAGTAGCACTTACTATGCTGCTCCCACACTCACCACTGGTGGCAGACATCACTAATCAACCACAGTACTCTTTATTGTTCCTTTGCATCTTTCAACACTACCTTACAAGCAGACATTATCAAATGAAATAAAACCTAGTTGCCACTCCCATATTAGAAATTCTTCAGTCACATTAAACATTGACAGAAAAGTCATAAAGACCTGGATTGAATATTAGCTCTGTGACCTAAGCAAAGTGACCTCAAGCAAGTCTTTACTTTTCTGAGTCACAGATTTTTCATCTGCAATATCACATATTGTTATCACATATTATTATTGAAGTGGGAGCACCTGGGTGGCTCAGTCAGTTGAGCACCCAACTCTTGGTTTCTGCTCAAGTCATGATTTCATGGGTTAAGGGATCGAGTCCCACATCAAGTTCCATGCTCAGTGTGGAGTCTGCTTGATATTCTCTCTCTCTCTGCTCCTTCCCAATAAAATAAATAAATAAATCTTTTTAAAAATAGTTTAAGGGAATACATTAGCTATATTAGTCATGCCTACATTTAAAAAAATAAAACCTCCAAAACCTAGCAACTTAAAATAATACTCACTTATTTAGTTCATGAATCTGCAGCATGACTAGAGGATTCTTCAGGTCTGCACAGTCTTGGTGTATCTCACCTAGATTAACTCACCTCTCTGTGGTCAGCTGTCAAGTCAGCTGGAGTTGGTTAATCTTTGATGTCTTTACTCAATGAATGACAGTTATCTGGCTGTCACCTGGGGTGATGAGGGTGATAACACTATAGGGTCTCTCATCCTCCATCA
This sequence comes from Mustela lutreola, assembly GCF_030435805.1. Lineage (NCBI taxonomy): Eukaryota > Metazoa > Chordata > Mammalia > Carnivora > Mustelidae > Mustela > Mustela lutreola. The sequence goes on along the minus strand of NC_081299.1, from coordinate 21,769,997 downwards.
GGCTAGCCCAGGCTTATTCCCATAGTGGTGATAGTATCCCAAGGGATCCCAATAGAAGAATTCAGGGTCTCTTGGGGCCCAGGCTCTACATTGTCATACTATTATTTCCATCCTGTTCTACTGGACAAAGGAAGTCAAAAAGCCAGCCCAGGTAAGGGAGGTAAGGGACAGGAAACAAATTTCACCACTTAATGAAAAGAGCTGCAAAGTCACATCAAGGACTTGATTACCGGACGTGGGGAAGATTGTGGCCATTCTTGCCATGAGTCTATTGTGATGTTTTTACACACTAACAGCCATAGCTGATACCTAATAAGGGGTTTTAGGAAAAAATTAAAAGTCACAAATTGCCTACTTTTTCTCTTGGGGAATAGAGCTTATATAGTCTAGGTATGGCAAATAGATTACATCTCATTAATTAACTCTAGTATTGAAAGAGATTGCAAGGCCCACCTTTGGTGGGAACAGTGATGAAACCAATCCAGTCTTCATCAGTCTGTGACAGGGTGTGGTGTGAAGTGTGCCACCATGTGTGTGCTGGACAGTGAGACATGAACTTAGAGGAGTCAGGCCCTACTTCATCATGCCCTCCCCACTGTTTCTCATGGATCACACAGCAATGAAAAGAAAGATCTTCTTTTGACAACAGAGAACTTTTTGATAACCCTATGACAGTATGGTTGTCCACATTTTTTTCACCAAAGCTGATAAGGACCAGGATTAATTCATGCAAGAGGAGGTCATTGGACATAGCACCAGAAAGCCTGGATTCTGATCCTAGGTTCCTGTGGAGTAGCTATGTGATGTCAGGCAAGTTTCTTCCTTCCTGGGAGTAGAAGGTAGTAGGGAAGGGATGGTGGAGGAGAAGGAATTTTTTCTGGCCTGGAAAATGGGGTTCACCCAGATGAACTCTGAAATGTATAGAATCAGTTTGTCAAAGAGAAGCTGTCACTGAATCACCACACATAGCCTTTACTCCTACCTCCACCTTCTTCCTGGTTTCCTAAACAAACCCCAGAAGATTACTGTCTGTCCCCATGAAATTAATGGGCATGGATCTGTCTCCTCATTTCATGCAAATCCCAGCCTACCTTATCATGAGGGAGGGTTTGTTCATCTGTACTTTTGGTGACACAATCCATCCCTGTCTCCAGCTGAGTCTTTAATCCCTGCAATTTCCATAGTGCTAGTAATTAGGGAAAAAAGTTTGAAACACAAAGTTTTTCACCGTCTATGAGATTACATACTTTAATGGAGTTTATTAAATTTATTTTGCAGTTACTGAGGAGATTAGATTAAGCTCACTTTGCAGCTCCAGAGGGCAAAACAAGGACCGTTGGGAGAATCTTCTAGGAGGTAGACTGGAATTCAAAGAGAAGAAGCACTTTCTGATGTCAGAGCCAGTTGGCAGCAAGTGAGTCACCCCTGGAAGACAAGGAACCAAACCAGTAGGGTAGAGAACTTGGTATGGTCACTGAGGGGGGTGGTGAAGAATAAGATCAGTGGGTCATATCTGGGTCTATTTCCCAACTTGCACCTCTCAAGGGTCTGGACCAAAGTTACTTTTCTAAGCTCCTGGCTCCCCAGTTTCCTCCTATGAGCTGGTGACAGCAGTGCCCAGCACAGAGCAATGCTTGGCATGTGGGCATTCTCTGATTTCGTTATTTAGAGTTGGAAGGGATCTTCTTTCCACTCCAGGTTTCCCCAATAACAGTTGTGGAAATGGAAGCAGAGAGAGGTTAGGTAAATTATCAAAGGTCATACAGCCAATAAGTGGTGGAACAGGGATTTGAACCAGGGCACTCAGGTTCTGGAAACTTTAGTGTCCTTAGCCACTAGACTGTTCTTCAGCAACAGAGGGGTGAATCACTTGACTCTTGAAAGAGTCCTCTACTGACTAGTCTGGAAGTTAATTTGGAAACACAAAATATGAGTCCTGTGATAGATTTAGAAACACAAGACAATCATCTTATGAAGAATGACCCAATGACATGTCGCATTTACTGGATTGGGGCTAGCTGTGGAGCATTTGCTTGGCACCATCTCTGGACTCACATCAATGTATAAAATTTCCATACTGGCCTTAGACCAAACTACTGGGGAAAATGGCATGGGAATTCCCCAAGCCAGTGGTTAGTGACAGGTATGTCACCGGGAGCAAATGTGCTCCTTGGGACCACTGTTGACAAAGACTCGGATTTAGGGCAAACACCAGAAAGGCCTATGTTATAGGGAACTGACATCAGGAGACAGAGTAGTGTGACCAGAAGCATCAGGGACTCTCAGAAGCAAGGACACATGAAACTTAGCCAGGCAAGAAGAAAGATAACAGAGACCTTCCTTGGAGGAAAATGTGGATAAAGTATTTTCACTGGTTGCCTAGGGAGGGAACATCAGAAATTCAGAGACTTTGTTCAGCCATTCATCAGTGAATTTTTTAGCAGCATCTACATCTGCCTTATGTGCTGGTACCACTGGGATGAACACGACAAGACCTTGCCCATGGGGCTTACATTGTCCAGAGCTTCCATCCCTCACAATAATGAATGCTGACCACTGCCATAGACACACCCCAAAATCTCAATGGCTTAAGACAGTAAAAACTTTGTTCTTATTCACATCACAGTCTGACGTGGGACTTTTGTGCTTCTCCATCTTATATATACACTGTCTGAAACAGGTGGACCCTGAGGTTTCCTGAGTGGGAAGAGAGAGATGGAGAAGTCACATTAGCTCTTTGTCCCTCAGTGACACCTGTTACTTCTGCTTGCAGACCATTGGTCAGAATAAGTCACATGGTGTGACCTCAACCACATGGGAGGCTGGGAAATGTAGGGCATATAGGCTATTAGGTGAATAAGGTCTTGGCCATGGGCTCCACTGAGATCGTTCAAGTTACATTTAGTCTTAAATTACCTGTACAATTATTGTCAACAGCTCTCTTCTCAGAGGTTGATAAGAAGGAATGTTCTCAAGGAAATATCCATTCAACATCCTAAAGCCATAAGTGTAGGAGCTCCTAAAGGCAATTTCACACACAGTCCAGTGGATGGGGACAGACCCACAGAAACATTCAAATGCCAAACCAGAAAGACAGCCCCTTAGAGAATTTCCCCTTGGCCAGGCTTAGCGTGTCCTCTGGCTGACAAGAAACTTGAATGCCACCTTTCTTTGGGATGTGACAGGAAGGGGAAGAGAAACAAGATTGAGGTGAAGGCTAAAGTCCCCAAGAAGAGCCTCACTAGTGGAAAGGATCCAGGGGCCGGCTCTGAGTGGGGTGTTTGATGACAGTGACCAAAGCGCTAGACTCGAAGCCCGATTCAAATGTGACAGCAAACAAACCAGGAGACATGGTCCATTCATCATGTCCCTTGATGTGAGGAGTGTTAATGTTTCTGAATGACCAGGGCCACTTTCCCAGGAGGCTTCTGGAGCCAGGAAAGCGAAAGGCACAGAGTCATGGGTGGCCTGTCTGGGCTGCCTCATAATGACAACCTCCAACTGTGCAGTGTTCTCACATTCATTACATCAAGAATCTATGTTGAGAACAAGAGTTGGCAGTGGTGGGGTGAGGGGTAGAGTTAGTCCTTGTTATCCATACATATCAGAAGCAAAAACTGAGCCACAGAAATGGCAGTGCTGAGTCTCAAACCACGCAGCTGGTGTGTGAAGGAATGGGCTGAGGAAATGTGTTCTGTGGTCCTCCACATTGCCATATTCCTCTCCAAGAACCAGAGAAGTGACCAGGCCTGAATTCAAACAACAACTGCTATTTGGAGGTTGATACAGAGAAGAAGGTCTGAGCCCTCAAGTTATCAAACACAAACCCAGCATAGACACTTCTCCAGAGTACAAGGCCAGGCCAGGCCCACTGTTCATAGCCCTCTAGTGCCTGTCTCCCAGGCTGGTGGCCTGTGGGACCAGGCCATTCTGAACACACTCATTAACAAAGATCTAAAGAGAAAACGTGCAAAGACAAGCCTTGGGACATTGCTAAAGCCAAGTGCAGACAATGACCCAAGAAAACACAGGGAGTGGTCTAGGTAGGGCAGCAGACTCAGGGAATGTTCACCAGGATTCATCAGAATAGCCAGAGCAATTGATAAAATCCAGAAACTTATCTTTATTTGTTGGTGTAGTATGCCAACCTGAGCTCCGGGTGTTTCCATACTGTGCCAGTTCCTCTCCTGGTACCCTCCCACTTCCTTACTGACCAACCCAGCAGGGGCCTCTGGGGCTCTGGCCATCTCTAACCTGAATGGTCAGCACCCTTGGTGTACTGGTTGGTAAATATTTTCAGTCCTACCCTTGCTCAAAAGACTATTTTTGCCTGTTTGAAACCTACTAGAAACTCACTAGAATACCATCTCTTCTATTTTTCTTTGAGAACCCATCACCTCCTCCTCCTAGGTCCTCAGTGCTTTGGGTTCCAGAAGATGGACTCATAACGTTGGCCTGGCTGATTAGTAATTGGAAATGTTGAACATAATGTCTGGTCATAGTAACTGGCTAAAGGATAGGCACATGACTCAGAACTGACCAATGAAACTCTATCCTGAGACTTTTTCTGGAGTTGCTGGACTAGTGAAGCTGTTCCATCTGCTGGAACTTCTAGGGGCCTCCAAGAAGAAAGAAGCTATGAGGTAGAGAAGTGAGAAGAAAAACAAAAGCCATATTAGAGGGAGAGATGGATTCCTGGAGATTTCATCTGATCACCTAGATCCAGCCATACCTGAAATTCTCCCAGACTTTTCATAAAAAAACCTAAATTCCCTCTTTTGCATTCCTTTCCCTTATAATAAAAATTGTCCTGACTAACATAATTATTATCCCAATGAAATATTATTCCCATAAATTAACTTATCTAGTCACACACCTGGTCAAGCACAGGGATTCAAGCCTCAATCCAGTTGTCTCTAACAGTAAAGATCTTTCCTCAAAGCGTTAAGACTGGAAACCAAGGGAAGCAAAGTAACAAGCCCTGCTCAGGATGCAATTTGCAGAGTCTGAAACCACTCAGCAAGGCAATCTAATTTGAGGTGGTCCAAATTGCAGACAATCTCCACAATTTCCTGGAATCCTCGCCGCTTACCTCCTAGGGCCAGGCTATCCATGGACCATGACAGTTCTGTTATCAGGCTTGGCAGGACACAAGCTGTTGCTGTGACTGCCAGTCCAAAAAGGTAGTGAGGTGCAGTAGAAGGTAATTTTCCTTCCTCTCACTTGCTGGGGAGCAGCTCCCCAGCAGCCATTAAGATAGTCTGGTGGGGGGTGCGAGAGTCTCCAGGAGACCAAGAGCTCAAATGAACCTTGACAGGTAATCATTCCCCAGAGTAGCAAGTGAATTGTGATTAGCACTCCTGACAAGAGAAAAAAGTGGCCTTGTCTCCACCAACTCCCTAGGACTCCAGCCAAGAAGTTGTTCAAACCAGTGCAGCTTGAAGCCTCCAGGTGCTATGGGATCCTCTTTCTGTTACAGTTCAATATCCACAACCCAAAAAGCCCTTCTAGATTGTTCTCTCCTTGTGTATTGGGGCCTAAAAGTCAAATGAAGCACAGACCACGATCCCTGAATGGTCCCATCATCTGCCTCTCCTATACAGTGATGCCCTTGAAGATGGGAAAGGTCCCATGCCACTGTTGGCTCATCAAGCCCTGGCAGAGCGCCAGCACTTTAGATGGTTTCGTTATCTATTTGTTGAATGGTCGAAGAAATGAAAACCTAACAGAACCAAACCGAGCTTCACAGGTGGGGGAACAGAGAACCCATAGTTCATTTGTGGTCTGGACTTTGGAGCAACCACCACCAGCTAGGAAACAAGTGGGTTGGGTCACTCTATGACCCACTTTGCCCAGGACAGTAGGGTTTATGCCCATTTCCCTGGTAACATCACTAATAGCACTTCCTCTCACTCTCAGAAGTGTCCCCATTTGGATGATTTTTCAGGGTTACCAGGGGGTCGGTCTCTGGAGAGAAGGTGGAACCATTATCAACTAGTAACCAAGAAACATGGATGGGGTTCACCTTCATTCAGTTAGTCCTCACAACCAGCATCCATTCTCTGTGGCTCTCTCCACAATGTGAGCTTTCAGGTGTTAATAGAGGCTCCATGATGAAGATGTCCTATGACCACATAATTTTTGGAAAGCCTGAGTTAAACGACAATAAACTGGTTTCCTCACCACAGCATTTGTCATGCCCTTGCTACACTAATAAGAGCAGCAGCAAGAAAGAAAAGTCTTTCCCAACACCAGGACTCCAAAAAGGAACTGGGGTGGGATAAGTCTTTTTACTTTTCCCCTCTAGTTTATTCCTTTACCCAGACACATTACTGTGCTTCAGAGTGTTATTGAGTTAACAGGAAGGAAAAACACACACACAAGTATTTTATGATGCTAAAGAGAAGCTCAGAATGATGCGTTTTGCTCAGTCAAGCAAGGCAAGGGGTTTTTATTATGCAAACATGAGCTCTAAGCTTAGCGTGCAGTGAAATGGAGGGGAGAATGGACATAGGAAGGAGATGGATAAAATTTAGCAGGAGAAGGAAACAAAGAGAAGCAGCAATCAGGAGACCCTAAGCCCTGGGGAATTTGTGGACCTCTTAGGGATTCCTCTGGGCTTTGCACAAGGCATGGGATGGGGCTCCATCCAGTTTACAAGACACTAAATGAGAGGGTGACACCAATTATCTGGAGGACTTGGGCCAATCCAGCTGGTGCTGTATGAGGTGTGGGTATTGTGTGATTCTGAGTCTGCAGTGTTACAATGGTAGGTTGGATTTTGGTTCCCAATTCTTCACTCCCTTCTGCCTCTGCCATGTGGCCTTACAGTGCAATGGAGCAGAGAGAATGTATTTGCCAGCTTCACTGGTCTTGGGCTTGCTCATATGACTTGCTTTGGCCAATGGAACCAGGGTGGAAGTGAAAGTGGCAGCTCCAAACTGAAACCTTAGGAAGTAAGGGGGCTCCTTCAGAGTCAGAGCGTATGGGAGAAAAGCAGAGGGAAAGGGGAGCTTGAGCCATTCAACAAAGCTATGTATGAAGTCCTGGACCTATCCCCAAGCTGTGTATATAGGACACTGACCCAAAACAACATACTAAAAGGCTTTGAGAACTGCATAACAGTGGTGTGTATCCTCTGGGATACACACACGTGGGGAATATTCTAATAGGACTGCAAAGTCTTTGAAAATTTAACTGAAACTGAAACCACAATCCACAGGAGATGGATGAACACTTGTGGCCCAGACCTTACCAAGCTGACTGTTTACTTGAAGGGGAAAAAAATTCTGAAAAAAAAATTTTGAAAGAACCCGAAGTTTCAAAACATCCGGCATATAATCCAAAATTACTCAATATACAAAGAGTCAGGAAAATCTCAACAACTTGCAAGAGAAGAGATTATCAGTAGATGACAATTCCAAGATGACAGATATGTTGAAATTATCAAAGATTTTTAAAGCAGCTATGGTAACAATGTCCCATGAAATAAGGGAAAATCATCTTAAAACAAATGGAAAGACAGTGGGGTACCTGGGTGGCTCAGTCAGTTAAGGGTCTGCCTTCTGCTCATGTCATAATTCTGAGGTCCTGGGATTGAGCCCCACATTGGGCTCCCTACTCTACGGGGAGTCTGCCTCTCCCTCTCCTTCTGCCTGCTGCTCCCCCTGCTTGTGCTCTCTATCTGTGTCAATAAATAAAATATGTTTTAAAAATGGAAAAACCAAAATTCTCAGCAGAGGAATAGAAGCTATAAAAAAGAACCAAGTTATATTGGTCCTAAAAAGGAAGAAAATTCTGACTTATCTATAGCATGAATGGACCTTAAGGACTTAGGCTAAATGAGATAAAACAATCACAAAGAGACAAATACTGTCAATCCACTTACAGGAGGTACTTAGAGTAGTCGATATCATAGAGACAGAAAGTAAAATGCTGGTTGCCAGGGCCAGGAAGAGGTAGAAATGAGCATTATTATGTAATGTACAGAGTTTTACTAGATGAAAACCGTTAGAGATGAGTGGCTGGGGTGGTTCCACAACATTGTAAATATATTTAATTCCACTAATGTACATTTTTAAATTGTTAAGAGGGTAAATATTATGTTATGTATACTGTACAATAAGAAAAATGGGGATAAACATAACCAAAGGGGAATTTTAGGGAAAAGGGACAGGACACAAATTACTGACAATAAATGAAAGCAGGGGCTTCACTATTGGAATAAACAAATACTACAAACAACTCTATGCCCATAGATGAAATGGACCAATTTCTGAAAAGATACAAACTATGAAAGCTGACTCAAGAGGAAATCAACAACCTGAGTAGCCCTATATCAATTAAGAAATGAAATTTGTAGTCAGAAAACCTTCCAAAAAGGAAAATTCCAGGCACAGATGGTTTCACTAGCAAAACCTACCAAGGTTTAAGGGACATAATAATATCACTTCTATACAATCTTTTCCACAACATAGAATAAGACAGAAAGCTTCCCAACATACTTTATGAGGTTGGCATTGACGTGATAACAGAACCAGATAAAGACCATATAAGGAAGCAGAAGTTTAATATTCCTTGTGAATATAGATATAAAAATCCTGCACAACTCAAACCCAAACATATATAATAAAAATAGTTCATCATGTCCCTTTTTTTTAATTCCAGGCATGTAAGACTGACTGAAATTTGAGGATCAATCAATGTAATGTACTATATCAACAGACTGAAGAAAGAAAAACAATATGATCGTATCAATCAATACAGAAAAGACATTTCATAAAATTCAGTATCTGCTCATGTTTAAAAAGAAAAACTGTTGACAAACTAGGAATAAAAAGGAACTTCCCTAACCTGGTAAAAAGACATCTACAGAAAATGTACAAACTAACATCATACTTGATGGTCAAACACTGATGGCATTTCTCCTGACTTTGGTCAGGAGACTTTGGTCTTATTCAGTAGCATACCAAAAGCCCTAGCCAGAGCAGTAAGAAAAATGAAAGACATAAATTGCATAATTTAACTAGGTATTCATATATCAAAACTTCAGGCAGTACATTTAAATTTACATAATTTCTGTTTGCCAATTATACCTTAATAAAGCATTAAAAAGGAAATAAAATTATCCTATCACAGGTGACATTATCTATGTAGAAAAATCCCAAAAAACCTATAAAACCTGGCTCCCAAAACTAACAAGTTCTGTGAAAATCATAGGATTAAAGTCAACATATACAAATCTCTACAAATTACCATGAACAGCTAGAAATCAAAATTTTAAAACCAGTAAATAATAAAATTCGCAATAGCTCAAAAAATTTTAAAATACTTAAGTATAAATGTAACAGAGTATATATAGGATCTACATGTTGAAAACTACCCCCTCCAAAAAAAAAGAACAATGAAAGAAATCAAAGAAGACTTAACTAAATGGAGAGACAAATTATACTCATGAATGGGAAGGCACTCTACGGTTAACATGTTGATTCTCCCCAAATTAATCTATAGATTTAACACAACTACAATGAGAATTGTAACAAAATATTTTGTTATATATAGACAAGTCAATTCTCAAATTTACATGAAGAGACAAAGGCACTGGAGTAGTCAAAACAATTTTAAAAAATAAGAACAAAATTCTTAAGGATCCAACCTTGCTGATTTTAAGACTTACTATAAAAATACAATAATCAATCCTGTGCTCTTGGTGAGAGGATAAGCATCAGATCAATGGAACAGAATAGAGTCCAAAAATACACCCACACAAATATGGTCAATTGATTTTTTTGACAAAAGTGCAAAAGCAATTCAGTGGATAAAGGATCTTTTTTTTAATAAATGATGCTGGAACAATTGGCCATCGTTTGCAGGGAAAAAAAACCTTTAAAAGTTATCTCACACTTTACATAAAAATTAACTCAAAATGCATCATAGACTTACATGTGAAATGTAAACCTATAAACTTTAGAAAACGTAAGAGAAAATCTTTGTAAACTTGAATTAGGCAGAGTTCTTAGATGTAACATCAAAAGCACAGTCCATCAAAGAAAAAGTTGATAAACTGGACATCATCGGATGAAAAACTTCATCATCGGATGAAAAATTTCATCATCGGATGAAAATCTTTCGCTCCACAAAAGACATGGGCGAGAGAACTCGTCATCAGAACAGATGAAGAACTCTCCAAAGACAACAATGTGAAAACAAACAACCCAAAGAAAAAACAGTCAAAAAATTTTAATTGAAGCTTCTCCAAGGCAAGTGTAGGAGTGGAAAAGGAGCACATGGGAAGATACACAACATCCTTAGTCCTTTATTGTAGTGTCATTAGGGAAATGCATACAAAAACACAATAGACAGCACCATCCATCTATCAGAATGGCTGTTGGTTTCTTAAGTCATGGTACTGTTGAGCGCTGACAAGCACGGAGAGCAACTGGGCCTCCCCTACAATTCGAGTTGGAACACAAAGCAATAAAATGCAAAATGGTTGGAATGGAAGGGGGGAAAGAGCTATGCAGTTTCTTCTGAAGTTGAACATACACTTAGCATGTGACCCAGCAATGCTAATCCTAGGTCTTTATGCTGGCGAAGTTAAAAACTTGGCTTCACACAATAATCTTTCTATGAATGTTCACAGCAGTGTGATTTACAATCACCCCAAACTGGACACAACTCAAATGTCCTTCAACAGGTGAATGGATAGAAATCCCAGTACAACCTGTCAGTGGAACAGCGCTCGGGGGGACCAGACCCCTGACACATGCTCATCATGGATACCTGTCGGACTATGCCGAGGGGACGAAGCCAGAAGCAAAGGGCTTCCTGCTATATATCTCCATGTGAATGACATTCTGGAAAAGGCACAGCTTTTACACACAGCAGGCCAGTGGTTGGCAGGCTTAGAACTGGGGCAAGGGTGTGGCCACAAATGGGTAAGTAGGGAATTTGGGGGTGATGGGAGTGTTCCATCCAAACCTGACAGGAATCACAACTCGGAAACCTGTACACCACAAAAAGGTGGATTTTACTGTATGAAATTTTTAAGTGTTTAAGACAAAGTGATATTTAAAGCAGAGTCATTGAGAGTTCCTCTTATGGTCTTGTCCTTGGTCATAGAAGAACATGCTTAGGGGAGCTACTGTCTCAAGGAGAGACCTGAGGACAGACCCGGCGCACACCCCACCCTGAAGAAGAGCTCCCTCACCTGCCATGAGCAAGAAAAATATGTTTCTTATTATAATGAGTTTGAGTTTGAGATGACTAATTATGTAGCAAAAAAAACCTGACTAATACAGTTATACAATTTGATTTGATTATGGAAAACACCTGTTAGCATCTCCCAGCACCCCACGTCCCTTGGAACTGGCTGCTCAGCGAAGGGGACATTATTCTCCTGGAATCAGAACATCTCACAGCAAGACATGAGGAGGCCAGTTTAACGTCAGACAACATCCCTTCACCCACCTGATGAGCCCTGACCCTCACTCCCTGCTCAGGTCCCTCTCATTATCTGTGAGCGGCCAGGGTGCGGAACACACACTCAGGCCTCCATCCACCCTCAGCCACCCACACTGCCCTCTCTGTGGACCGCCAACCCCTCCAAGCCTTCGAAGTGGCCTGCCACCCCCGCCACCAGTGCCCAGGGTTCTCCCTGTCAGAGGGCCAGTGAGCTCAGAAGGCCCTATCTCCGCCCTGGATGTGACCTGGGTACCCTCGCAGCAGTGTAGGGGTGCTGGGCCTCATGCAGCATCTCCTGACACAGCCAGACTCCAGGCCTCACCCCTTTGCCTGGGGGGATGGGAACCCTGTCCAGGGAACCGGAAAGGAAAGAACACAAGGCATACATCCCTGCCACCTCAGTTCCCTCTTTCTGCCCAGGCACCTGCCTCCTGAAATAAACCCCTCCCTCTGTTCATCCTAAGCATTTAACTCAGACCAACAAATACTCAGGATGATACCTAACTGCACACCAGAAGAACCAGGGCCCTGTTCCTATCCACCCAGAGCACCTCTGCCCATTTAACAGATGGAGAAACTGATGCCCACGGAGGCACCACGAGTTGCCCAAGGCCACAGAGCTGCTGAGGGGTAGGGATGGGGTGAGCCCCAGCTCCTGCACTTCCAAAGATCTTTTCCATGTGGGAAAGTCCAGAGGGGTGAGGTCGAGAGGTGGGGGCAGAGCCCAGTGAATCAGGGATAAGTGGAAAGTCCTTTGAACACTGGTGTTTATCCTAAAAATGCTTGTGACTCCATGATATCTCTATCTTGGTTTTAACAAAAAAGTATTTTGTATTTGCCATAGGGATAAGGTAGGGTTTATATCTGCTTATTCGTGTTCCTCCCTTGTGGTGCAGATCCTCAGGGGGGGAAGCCTCCCTAAAAGGGGGGAGCCTCCCCAAAGTACGTACCCGACACCCTACCATTCCCTTCTGGGATTGAGGGAGAATGTGTCAGGGGCAGGGAGTGGGGGGCAGGGGAGCAACCCACCTGCTGTTAGAGACTCAGGAGGATTAGGCTTAGGGGGACGAGGGAGGTTCGGGGTATCACCTGCCATCACCAGGGACAGAGACCGAGATAGTCAACATAGAAAACCAAGGAATGTGTCCTGGATTCTAACGCCTCCATTCTCTAGCTGGGGAAACGGAGGCTGAAGTGGGGGGCGGTGACCTGCTTAGTCACCCAGAGAAGTGGCAGCTGAACATGGGCCAGAACTGGGTCTTCTCATGCCCTGTCCAGGAATCCTGAGTCCATAGAGTCCAGAGCATGGAGGCCTCCCTCGCTTGACCCCCAGTCCCCGCCCTGTGCCTCAGTGGCCTTGCTGGTGCTGGTATTAACCAGAGGTGGGTGGGTACAAGCTCTGTTCTCCAGGAGGGGAAGAAGGGGACCCAGCCACCTGGCCAGGCCCTGCTCAGCCACCTCCAGGCTGTGTGACCTTGGGCAGCAATGACCTCTCTGAGCCTGGGTTGCATCAGCTCTGAAACAGGGACAGTAATAGATGTGTATGTGTAGGATCGAGTGAGATGAGCCAGACGGACACTGACCATGGTGCCCAACGGAGGGACCACTCTGCCTACGTCACCCTTTATTTTCCTTCTGAACGTGACTTTTGGCATCATGGCCATTCCTGGAGCTAAAATCAGGCTGTGGGAGGTCCTGGACAGAGCTTCAGAATCAGGCAAGTTCGCCTGGTTAGGGTCTGGGGGCTGCATCTGAGGCAGGTCCCAAGGCACTCGAGGCAGGAACAGAATCTCAGTGCCAAGGGCAGAGGAGCCCAGCATAGGCTCTGAGTGTGGCAGGCCGGGGACAGGCACAGCCAGGGAACTGAAAAAGATGCCCACGTGACCCGGCACAGATACCATCCAGTACCTGTCATGTGTAGACCATGATCCCGCTCCCTGCTCAGAGCAGCTCCTAGAAGCAAGCATCCCATGTAGGGAAACTGAAGCTCTAAGTGGAGAAGTCCATGTATAAGCTCAAGCTTGCATCTGTTTGCCTCCAGATCTTGGCCCTCTCTCTTTGCCCAGAGATTGCAGATCAGCAGCCTCAAACAGAATCCTGCTCCCAGATGGAATTTGTTTGACACCTACAGTGTAACAAAAATCTGGAAATTTCATAGAAAAAGGAAATCTCTGATTTTTCTTGAAAAATCAGGAAATCAGGACATTGCATCCCAAAGTCCCAGATGGCAACCATTACCAGGAGCCAAGCTCATCTTCAAGAATAGCTCAGGCTTTGAGCCAAAGTCCTGAGTGGCCTTGAGCAAGTGACATATAACCCAAGGCCCCAGCTGCATCATCCGTGCGATGGGTGTTTCCCTAGCACCTACCTCGAGGGTCGCAGCAAGCAATAGATGAGTTTGACAGACATCAAGTTCATACAGCCGCCAGCAAGGGTTACCACTGTGTTCGCTCAGTTCTCCTCAGGTGGCAAGGAGACTCCCAGGGAATAGTCCCTGGAGGACCCACCAGTACCCTGGGGTGACATCAACGTGACCACAAGGACAAAGTCATGTCACTACCCATGTGCTCCCAACTGAGTGCCCCTGGGGCCCCTGGCTGCTCTAGCCAAGCGATAGCCAGGCCTTCCCTGAGCTCCCAGCAGGAGCTCCAGGCCAGGAGAGGAAGAAGACCCCCAGCTCCACTGTCCTAAAAAACACCTGTCACCCCCGACAGGACGGCGTGAACTGTCCATTGGCTCCCATGGACACTGTCAGTGGAGCCAAGCAGGTCGCCTGGGTGAACTTGAAGGAGAGAAAAAGATTGATTTTCAGATTATCTCCCAATCCATAGTTGTCAAGGAAGAAAAAAGACCTAAACAATCGTGAAATTAAATCAAATGAGTTTCTGGAATCTCTTGCCCACCCACAGACGCCTTCTACATGTCCCCAGGGAGGGGATGATGAACGAGTTCACTCTGTGTTCAATCCCCCACCAGTCCCTCTGTCATTCCAGGTGTCTCTGCAGTCAGCAGAGGCTTCTTGTGCTCCCGCTGTGTGTCCAGCCCTGCACTTGGTGCCAAGAATCTGGGGATGAATGGGCCAACAGAACCCCTTCCTCATGGATCTGCCGACCAGGGAACAGTCAGACCCTCAAGGAGCAGTTATCATCCAGGACTAAGGCTGTGCTCAGGGAAGTACAGGGCTTCTTGGGAACACTCCAAACTGGCAGGGTTGCGGGGTTTGGTGCTGAGGGAAGGGGTGGGGAAAAATGGAAAGGCCAGGAGGACTTCCTGGAGGAGGCTGAGCTCCACACTTTGAATGGCAGCAAGCTGGTCAAGGCAGGGCCAGATAATAGGCGGCTCCAAGTAGCAATTTATCAAGACTTCGTTCTGAGGGCAGTGGAGGATCGTGGGAGGTTTTAATCAGCAAAGTGACACCTGAGCAGATTCGTGGCAAATCTTCACTCAGGCTGCTGTGAAGAGAATGGATTGGAGGGGAGCCGTGCTGGGAGGTGGGAAGGACGGACAGGAGAGTCTGCATACTTCAGCTGAGAGGAGATGGAGGCCCAGATTCACGTTGCAGCAAAGCATCACCACGGAGCCAAAAGCACTCCCTCTCTTCCTATGAGTCTGCCCACCAGCCTCCTCGATGAGCCCGCCCTCACCACCCCACTTCAAACTGCCCCCTGCCCCAGGCTCTTCCAACCCTCCCCTTTATCCCACTCTTATCATCTTTGAACATATAGTCTCATTCACTTATTTGCTAATGGTTTGTTTTCTGTAACACACACACACACACACACACACACACACACACAAATGTAAATTCCAGGGCAACAGTCTTTGCCGTGACTTCTTAGATGCATCACCTGCACTTACAATGATGTCTGGCACATAGTAGGTCTTTGATAAATGCTTGTTGAATGAATAAATGATCACCAACCTAGTCCCCATTATTGTCTCCTGCCAGCAGCATGGCAGCTCTGAGACCAGGGGCCTGCGCTCAGTCCAGAAGTGGGTGTCACCTTTCTCAGATGCCACCGGGGGGGTCAGTGGTGTACGGAATTTGCAGCTGCAGAGGGTAGCAGAGAGGGTTAGGGCGGTGATACCATTGGGAGGGGACTCTTGGATTAGAGGAGGAGGGAGTTTCGGGGCGCACGCAGGGGAAGGGGCGTGAGAATGTGGGACTGACAGGTAACAGTGGGTTCAGGGAGGTGCTAGGTCTCAGCAGTTCTGGGCTAGGAGGTGAGGAGTGAGGGCCGGTCCAGGCCAGGGCAGAGATGGGGCCAGTAGAAACACTCTGCTCCCCTGTGAGGTCCTCTCTCACCCTGTACCACAATATGGGGTGAAGAACTGCTCCCCACTCCTGTCATCCCCCTCCCTTGGCATGGTCTGCACCTGACAGCCAGCCAAGGGCAGCAGGTCCATCACCTAGCTTCAGATCCCCAGACGGCTGGGGTGAGCCAGGCACCAGGGAAACCCTCATCTACACACCACTGCGCCCATGGAAACCTGGAGCTCCAGAAATGGTGGGAAATACCCTGGGTCATTTGCCTCCCTTTCTTTTTTTCCTGCCTTGGTAGAGTGGTAGGGCCCAGGATGGGAGGACAAGAGGCCTAGACACTCTTCTTGCCCTACTTATCCCCTGTCCCTGCTCCATTAGGCAAATCATTACACTGGCCTCAATCTCCCCCTGAAAGCAAAAGGCAATGTCTTACTCCTTGAAACAGTCACAAAGCTGCACCCTCCAACTTCTACTCACACCAGGCAATAATATGTCTTTTAAACCAAACAGAATAAGCCTTCTGTTTTCCCCCTTGCTGGAGGAGACAGAAACTCAGATGGACTGAGGAACTCCTACCTGCCAGACTCATTCACATAAGTTCTCTTACCTACTACAACCGTCCTGGGAAGTTTCCCATTTTATGGATGGGGAAACTGAGGCTCAGAGATACGAAGCCACTTACCCAGCAACACAGAGCCAAGAGGATGGGCCCACCTCCTTACTGCCTCCCACTCCATTCCCAGAGTGAGAGTTGAACTCAACTCCCTGTCTGGCTCCCCCTGGTCCCGCTTGGCTGGATAGGGGGGCTCCTCCCAATGGGAAGCATTTCCTCCCTGTGACTGAGTCCTCGAGGCTTGCAGGGCCCTTACAAACAGCTCAGAAATCTGCAATGTGGGATTCCCTTGCTCCAAACTCTGGCCTCTGTTTGAACAACATGGATAAGGAGCATCCTATTATGGCCACACTGGGACTCAGTAGGGACTCTTCAGCCGTCAAACCCCAGCTTCTGCTCTGGCCTGGCTCTGGGAGGGCTGAGGGGTGCAGGGGTGTTCCCTGCCCATCAAGGATGCTTCATTCTGCCCTCCTGCCCACGGCATCCCCTCAGAAGAGAAGAACTCTGATTTCAGAGTTCGAATCCTGCCTCCAGCACACAGTGTAAAGGTCATCTTGGGCAAGGCAGGTTAATTCCCTGGTCTCACTTTTCTTACCTGTGAAATAGGGGTTCATGATAGGAATCATGTGGCAGCACTGGAGGCGGGTTGTACAAGACACTGCAGAGAATGTTTCTGATTCCATTGTTTCTTCATTCAAATAGTCGTTGAGTATCTACTCTGAGCCAGGTCCCATCCGGGCCCTGGGAACAGGATCCTGAGCAAAACAGACCTCGTGGGTCTCTGCAGAGAGACAGATGATGTCTGTGTGATTCATAGGATGCCAGGAGCTGTGACACAATGACGCGCGCTCCGAAGAACTACCTTTGCCACTCACAGGCCTGGGCGAACCACCCTCTGAACTTGACACTCGGTCTCCCCATCTGAGGATGGGGACACCTAACACAGCGCTGGTCCCCAGGGCTCCCCAGGCAGCCCACAGCTGATCTCACAAGGGCCCCTTTGCTGTAGACCCAGGCCAGAGCCTGTCCTCCCCAGGGCCCAGAGCCATCACACCAGGTGTGGGCCACAGGGATTTGGAGGGTAGCAACTGATGGAGAGACCTGGTGACAGGAGGTATTGAAGGAGCCAAGGGACCAGAGAACAGGTCTCCTAAACCAGCCACAGGCAGCAGCCCCAGAGGCCCCATGGGGGCCGCCACCTTCTGGGCTGGGGTAAAAAGCCAGATCCCCCACTCAGTCACCCAGAAGGCACCCCCAGCATGGAGCTGCAGCCCTGCACCAGGCATCTCTCTTTCCTGGCTTCTTCCAAAGAAGAAATCCCTCACTGTTATTGCTCTGATGACCCCGCTTGCTCAGGCCAGCTCCTGGCAAAACCAAACTCCGGAGGCAGAGTCTGACACTCAGGGGACCCACATCCCAGTCTCCTGCCCCTGAAATGGGGCAGCACAGACACTACTCCCTGGGTTCCAGTACCGCTTGCCACAAGCATTCTTGGGCCTCCATTTCCTAATCCATAAAATGATATGATAACAATAGAACTCACCTTAAAAGGCCATTGAGAAGGCTAAATGACTTAACATGCCTGGAATAATATACGGGAAAGTTCAACAAATATTAGCTAGAAACGAAAGTATTCAGTCTCTATAGAATGGAATAAAGAAAAGACACTAGCATTCTCTCGTGACCCTACTACCAGGGAATGGCTCCTGTGACATCCACATTTGGGGACATAGCCTGCCTTTCTCCTGTGTATGGAAATATGCCTATTATCTATTTCTTTAACATAAAAGGGGATCATACAGTAAGTATTGTTTTGAAAACTGTCCTCTCCATTTCACAATATACAGCTTTACACAATCTCCTTAATTGGTTTCTTCTCCTGCAATTTTAGCTAAAGACCTACTGTGTGGCGGGCCCTCCACTAGGTGTGGGCCCTGCCCCGGAAGTGTTGTCGGTGCTGTCTGACGGGCTTCTCTTGTCCATGACTGGAAAATGTTCATAAACCGTTAGCAGATCCCCGCATGGCCACGTTTGGGCCCATCTTCCCTGTCTACACAGGATAAACCCACCAGATGGAATTTAATTTCTGGGCCAATGCATGGGCACATTTCTAAGGTTCTTGATACATGGAGTCAAACTGCACTGGGAAGACTCTGCCTATTTATCCTTGCAACCACAGGGTAGAGTCTTAAAGGACCACCTGAGCTTCAGGCTCGCAGGGGCTGTGGGCATGGTGGACCAGCTTCAGGATACCCAAGAGCCATGCACAGGCTCCCAAGACTCCCCTGAAACATCTTCACCTCTGTTGACATCCCCTGAGAGGACTCAGACTCTGTGCTAAAGGTAGGACCCCAAACACTAGGAAAACAAGGCAGATTTGTCAAGACTTGACCTTCACTCCACCTACCGTCACTGCCCTGGCCTTTGCACTAGCCACAGCTGCCACCCCAGGACTGGACAGTTCCAGAACTGGGCAAGACAAAGGCTGGGGCCCAAGGGGTCACGTGGTGCAGTGGTTCCCTGCTTGGACTCGGAGTTCACTGATCCAACATTGGAGTCCCTACCTCAGAACTCTGAGATGAATATTTTATACAGTGTTTAGCTTATATTATACAGTAAACTTGACTTTTTTGGCACCCAGTTCTATGAATTCTAGCAAATTCTAAATTTGTGTGACCACACCCACAATCTAGTTACAAAACAAACCCATAACCCCAGGAAGTCTTTCCGTGGTCCCAAAGCTCAGCAAATACTGATCTGTTCCCTGTCACTGGATAGACTGGAGCCAAAACCAAGAGTCAGACACCTAAATGACTTCAAAAATGTCATAGGGGGTGCCTGGGTGGCACAGTCAGTTAGGTGTCTGACTCTTGGTTTCGGGTCCAGTCGTAAGCTCAGGGCTCATGAGATCGAGCTCCAGTATGCAGTCTGTTTGAGCTTCTCTTGCCCTCTCCTTCTGCTCCTGCACCCTCCTCCCAAGTAGACAAATAAATCTTTTTTAAAATATCATATCAAGGAAATCATGCTGTAAGTAATGTTTTGAAGTTGGCTCTTTCCCACAACATAATGTCTTTGGGATTCGTCCTGGCTGTTGCATGAATAAATAGTTCATTCCCACTGCTGAGCAGTATTCCATGGTGTGGATATACCTGCCTTTGTTCCAAACAAACCTTTGACTTAAAGGCTATTTAAATTGTTTGAATGGTTGATGATTATGAACAGGGCTGCAACAAACATTCATGTACAAGGGTGGGGTTGCTGGTTCTGATGATAAGTACGTGTCTAATGTTTTAAAAAAAACTACCAAGGTGTTTTCCAGAGTGGTTACACCATTTTGCATTCCCACCAAGTGTAGAAGAGTCGTTCCTACACCTTGTCGGTTGTTCCACATCCTTGTCAGCTCTTGTTACTGTCGGTATTTTTATTTTAGCCATTCTAATGTTATGTAGTGGTATCTCACTGTGGCTTTAGTTTGCATTTCCCTGGTGGCTAAGAGTGTGGAGCATCTCTTCATGTGCTTATATTTCCCCTGTATCTCCTCTCTGGTGTTTGTCAAGTCTTCTGTTCATTTTCTAATTGTTTTCTTCCTATTAGATTTTGAGAGCTCTTTATATATTCCAGTTACAAATCTTCTGTTGAATATGTGATTTCAGATATTTTTTTCCCATCTGTGGCCTTGTCTTTTCATCCTTTTATCAGTGATTTTGCAGTGCAAAAATTTTTTTCATTTTGATGATGTTCATTCATCAACCTTTTGTTTTGTGGATCCCGCTTTTGGTGTCATGTGTAAACCCTTGCCTAAACCCAGTCATGAACATTTTCTCCCATGTTTTCTTTTAGAAGTTCCATTGTACATTTTGCATTGAAATCTATGATTCGCCTTGAGTTAATTTTGTATAAAGCATGATGTTTACTTCTTGCATGTGGATGTCTGCTCGTTCCAGCATCATTTGTTGAAATGAGTCAGGCAAGGTGTTCAACCTCTGTGAGCCTCAGTCTCCCCCTCTGTAAGATGGGGTTGGCAACAATAGCACCTGCTTCAAGGGTTCTTACGTCATAATCTTCCCCCATCCCCTTCTAATCTATAAAGTAACCAGGTCCTGGGTGTGATAGGATTTTTTATGTTTTTCACACACTGTTTTATCATAGTTAAGTCTGTGATGAATAAAAGGATGTTTATCAAGAAGTTTCTGGTATCCAATAGACACACAGCATCTAGGGAAAAGCCGTGGCCAGGCAGCCTGGGTTCAAATCCCAGCTCTGCTACTCCCCTGGTTGTGTGCCTTGAAGAAGCTACTTAACCTCTCTGGGCCTCAATTTCCCCACTGTAGAACAGGGATGAGAACAGTAGCACATAATGTCTGGGACAGAGCCTGGCATGAAGTGTGTATGAATGTGTTCATTGTCCCTGAGGGCCCTTGACCCTCCTGCCAAGGGCCAGAACCTTGGACACCAGCCTCATTTCCTGCATACGTTGAAGAATGTGGGCAGCAAATCTTGGGGAAAAAAAGCTAAGGGAAAAGGATTTCAAGTTGTGCATGAAGACTGACACCAGTTACACATACACACGCACGCATTGGCAGCGGCTGGTGAATAACCAGCAGCATTCTGGAGAAGAACCAGCTGTGAGAGATGAGTATCTCCCTGCAGCTGCTCCTCCTTGCGGAGCTGCCCAAGTGAGAAGCAGCTGACCGTGGACAAGTGCACCTGTCCCTGTGACTCATGACAGGGGTGGGGTGGGAAGAGGGGCGTGTGTGGACTGCCCCCTGCATCCCAATTCATCTAGAGTCACTTGCACCACTTGGCAGCTGTTAACATTCTTGAGGGGTCCCTTTCAGCTCGCACCAGTGAATTTTGAGAAGACCCAATTGCTTTTAAGTCAGACCCTCCAAATGAAGCCATTTTCATCTTCTGGGCTACCAGACAGACAGAAGTTTAATGTGATTTATAGTAATATATGTAAAAGGAAACTTGAAATATGCCATAATAGGAACAGTGATTATCTCTGAGGAACAGGGTTATGAGTAACTGCTACTTTCTTCTTCAGAATTTTCCATGTTTTCCACAAGAGATGTGAATTATTCCTCGAATAATCTCAAAGCAAACGATACTAGTTAAAAGCCTGCCCTGCGGTTTGTGTTTTCCCCCACTAAGCCAGGTGCTCGTCCCCACCAGGTAATCACAAACAGCTGGTATGGACATTCATGGGACTGGGCAGATGTCAGGACTGGTCTGTACTCAGGTCAGGATTTTTCCAGAAAGGCAGGTGTTACCTGCATCTTTGCAACCATGCTTCTGGCCCCTGAGGATGCTGGACAGCGCTAGAGGTGGCTGCAGCCAAGGCCACAGTGGCTGCTACAGGCCCGCCTCTGGGACCGCCATTGGCCTGGGCCCTTGACAGACCCCATCTCATTGGGCCCTCCAACAGGAGGGCTATATATATAGGAGGAGATATAGAGATATAGGAGGAGATACAGGAGATATAGCTAGACCAATTTGGCAGATAAGCCAGTTAAAGATCAGAGAGGTGAAGTAACAGGGCTGAAGTTGTACATCTGGGATGAGACAGAGTGGAGATCCCAACCAGTGGCCCCCAAGGCCTGTTGTAAGGCTCAGAATGCCCCAATAATCTCCATCATCATCCCCGAGGCTTCTTAAGTGAAGTTACCAAAGGTAAGGTAGCTTGGAGACAATAGCTCTAGCTTCCCCAGGCCCAAGGTGCCCCCGAGCCTCACCCCTCATCTGAACCCTGGAGCAGCCCAGGGCTCCATCTCAGAGTGCCTTGTTCCAAAGCCCAGGGTCCTCCCTCCTCTCTGGGGGACCTCTCAGATTCAGCCCTCACCAGCGGGCAGAGAGCCCAGAGTCTGGTTGTGCAAGGCCTGTGCCTGCTCAGGTGAGGGTGGGGAGCAGGGAGGTATGTGGGGGGCCCTTTGTTCCTGAATGCATTGATGATGTGGAGCCTGAAGGGGACAGGGGTATCATGGGTGGTCTCCAGGACAGCTGGTCAGTCAGAAAGCCTGCAGTGTGTGTCTAACCACGCCCTTTCTGAGCCCTCTTTGCCCTTCTAAAGACCATCTTGGGGAAACTGAGGCAGCCCACCTCAGTCATCTCTCTTGTTACCAGCCCAGAGAGCAGAACAGGGTTTCTGGCAGTCTTATGTGAACTCTGTCCCCATCCCATCTCCAGGGCCAGTGAATAGAAAAAGTGGGAACACAGACCCCCAGCCTCCTGGTCCTTGGGGCGGGGGCCCAGCTTCAGCAGGATGGGACAGTAGGGAGGGAAAGGGATGAGGTTCAAGCTTGCATTTCACTGAGGGACACAGGATGAAGATGGAGCTAATTGCAGCTCACTCAGCAGCTGGGCGACCCTAATGACATCAAAGGTCGTGGTTTCTTTTCAGAGGAGTCTCCCTTGGCTGGACCTGGATAGTTAACTTGGACCCCCTCATCCTGCTTTCCTTGAATTGGGGAGAGAAAGATCCCATCCTGATTAATCCTAGCACCAGAAGTGAGAGTCACCTGTGGGTTTCAGGTGTCCCCAGGGAGTTTAGAAACTCGAGTGGAGGAAGGGCCTGGCAATTTCTATTTACGGAGGGACGGGAGATTTGTGTTACCTGTGTTCTTAAACCAGATGCCTCATGAACCCTCCCCATAACCGGAGTGGCGTAGGGGTTATCATCGCAATATCTCTATTTTAAGGATAGGGAAACTGAGGCCCAAAGCAGACATGATGCTGTGGGTCAGGTGACAGCAGCAGCAGCCGCTGAGCTGCCACTGGAACAGAATGTCTCCTGTACCTGCCTTGTTGTCACTCTCCCGCCCGCATGTGTCCTGAGGGGTGGGCAGCCTGGAGGCCAGCCCCCTCACCATCATATAGACAGCAAAACTGAGGCAAGACAACTGGAGTGACCTGTCTACGGTTCTGCAACAGACTTGCAACAATGCTTATTCTAGCCAAAATTTAGCCAAAAATGCATAATCGATTATACAGCACCCTTAGTCTCTAGCTCAGTCTTTAGGTTGCCAAAGAATGGAGCTAATTGTTTAAAATATACATTCCCAGGGATGCTTGGGTGGCTCAGTCGGTTAAGTGTCTGCCTTCAGCTCAGGTCATGATCCCTGGGTCCTGGGATCCAGCCCCGCATCAGGCTCCCTGCTCTGCACGGAGTCTGCTTCTCCCTCTCCCGCTGCCCCTCCTCCCCACTCAAGCACACTGTCTCTCTCTCAAATAAATAAATAAAATCTTTAAAATAAATAGATAATAAAGTAAATGGCATATTCTCAGTCCCCACCCAAAGACTTGGCTTTAGTATTTCCAGCACTTCTAGCAGATCAGGTGTGTGTAGCCCACCCTCAGAGAAACATTGGCTCAGGGCCCCATACGCAGTTCTGTGTGGGCATTTTTTTTTTCTTTTTAAACATTCTTTTTTCTTTAAAGATTTTATTTATTTATTTGACAGAGAGATCACAAGTAGGCAGAGAGAGAGAGAGAGAGAGGAGAAAGCAGGCTCCCCACTGAGCAGAGAGCCTGACGTGGGACTCGATCCCAGGACCTTGAGATAGTGACCTGAGCCGAAGGCAGCGGCTTAACCCACTGAGCCACCCAGGCGTCCCTGTGTGGGCGTTTTATATCCAATGCTTAAGAACAAAGACTCTGGATCCATCCAGTCCAGACTCTAGGACCAGCTCTTCCACTCCCCAGCTTGAACCCAAGAGACATTATCTAATCATTTATGTCCAGTGTCCCCAGCTGAAAAGGGGGACAATAATAGTACCTCCTTATAAGGTCTCTGCAAAGAACACTGAATGAATACAAACAGAGCATTTAGAATAGTGTCTGCACAGAGCAAAGCTGAATATTGACAACCCCCAGGGGCACCTCAGTGGCTTAGTTGGTGAAGCATCTGACTTCTGCTCAGGTCATGATCTCAAGGTCCTGAGGTCGAGTCCCACATGGGGCACTCTGCATGGTGGCAAACCTGCTTCTCCTTCTCCCTTCATCAGCTGTTCTACCTGCTTGTGCGCTCTCTCTCTCTCTGTCAACAAAAATAAATAAAATCGAAAAAAGATAATAATGACAATCCTCAGGGGCGCCTGGGTGGCTCATTCGCTTAAGCATCTAACTCTTGATCTCAGCTCAGGGTTGTGAAGTCAAGTCCCGCACTCCACATTGGGAGTGGAGCCTACTTAGAAAATAATAATAGTAATAGTGATAATCCTCAAAACAGCCTTACCACGTAGAGATCCGAGGTCCACTCTAGAAGAGGAAATGTGGGCACAAAGATGAAGTAACTCATGTAAGGACACACACACACTGTAGTGAGTGACAGAGCTGGGGCTCCATCTCTCTTCCATCCATCCAGAAAATAGCTCCCCTACAGACTAGGTTGCGGGGCCCCAATAGCACAAGCTCTCTGACCCTGCCCTTCGCACCTGTACCCACACTGGAGGGGACCGGGACAGACCACGTCAAGCACTTGGCGTAGTTCTCCTGCAGCATCCCAGAGACCTGCTCTGTGGTTCTGTCACTGGTGGGAGAGGCTGCGTTGTGTGAACAGAGGTCTCAGTTCTTGGATTCTCCACAAAAGACTGATACCAACATAAAGACAGCCAGAAGAAAAGTGGCAAGCACAAAGCAGTTTATTAAGGACAGTATGCTCTCAAGGAGGGAGAACAGGCAGGTCCAGAGGTGGCCCCCCCGCCCTGAGGCTACAAATGGGTCCTTTCTTCTTATGTGCATGGCGTGGAGGCCATGTCTTGGTCATGGACAGGATGGTCTCTAAGGGAAGCTGCTTCCAATCATTTGGGGCCTCCTCCCACTGGTTGGGAGTGGGAGTTTCTGACCCTACAAGGTTTGTACCAGAACCATCATGGCTGCCTTTCCCCCATGGAGGGGGGGAGGGGAGAACCACAATGCTAGTGCATTAGAATGAGTGGAGAGGGGACCGTGGGGCCAGGAGGGAGGGTAGAGCCCACGTTCTGCACCTGGAGCTCTTGGTCTATTAGCTTCGGGGTCTTGGAAGCCACAAAGCCAGACTGTTGGGCCCCCGGGCTTCTAACGTGCAACGTATTCATCATGGCCCTTGCCTCCAGCTCTCATCTAACTAACTGCTCCCCCATCAGTCTCTAACTGGAGCTGGCCACGGGCTCCAAACAGCATCCTCAGGCCGCAGTTACTCTATCATCGGCTCTGCTGTCTCCTAAAGTCAAAGGGAGAGCACAGTCTGCACTCAGCCTGGAATCATGGCAGACCTCTCTTCCTAGGTTCCCACAAAACCGCCAGCTTCAGGATGACCCAGTTGTTGGGTAGAATTAGACCAGGGGAACATTCTGTAGTTTGTCAAGGCGGCCAAAACGACATTATGAGTTATTACGAGCAGGAGACTTGCCACGCCCCCCCAGTAAGATTCTGACACTATATACAGTCGGCCCTGCCAGGTCACAGAAAACTGCCTCTGGCCATCCCTATAGAATCAGCTTAGAGAAAAAGGCACCAGCAAGGTCCAGTTGCCAGGGGCCATACTGATTTGCTCTGGCAGAAAGACCTCTG
Organism: Mustela lutreola; assembly: GCF_030435805.1. NCBI lineage: Eukaryota > Metazoa > Chordata > Mammalia > Carnivora > Mustelidae > Mustela > Mustela lutreola. Next base: position 21,744,108 of record NC_081299.1, on the reverse strand, counting down.
GAAAAACAGCTGCATGTGGAGTAACCACGGGACTGCTTACAAGAACACAGTCGTTCTCTGAGATCCATCTAACTTTTGGACAAGTTCATCAGACTGGTCAGCACGTCCATTTAGATGCTCTCTCTAGTTTTGATGGTGGCATTAACCCTTACAATCCCTCCCACCGCTGCACGTACATGAATATACACTTACAAGGAATCATTAGCACATTGGGTTCATCACTTTTCTAGGGACAGGAGCTTCCAGGGACTTGTCCTTCGTCCTTCCCTGGCCAGAGAGCCCAAGTAGAAAATCGCCCAGCTGCCATTTATGCCTACTCAATCATCCTTTCCAAACTAGGGAAATAATGGATGTGGTTCACTGCCAGATGGCCCTGAAATAAGACCTCATCTATCACCTGGCCATGGTAGACCTCCACTTCAGTGGCACTTTGGAGGGCCATGGTGGTGTGTTGAATCCCCAGGATTTTGCACCCATTCATAGCTGATATCCAATAATCTCTAAAAGGTCCAGGTCTGGCCTCTTCTCTAGCAGACAGTCACTCTAGGACAGGGACTTGGCAAGCTCGGACCTGCGGACCAGGTCTGGCCCATGGCCTGTCTTTGCATAGTCCACAAGCTAAAAATGGTTTTTAGATTTTGAAAGCTGTTAAAAAGAGAATACCGTCTTCGCTGGCCTCTATCCTGGGACCAGTTCTGGGACAAATTCTCTATCAGCCAGGATCTAGACAGAAACCAAGATCACAGAAGAGTTTTAGCAGGAAAGGTTAACATAAAGAATGACTGACTAGCCATGGGATGAATTGCTAAGAAGTAAAGAGGCATCTAAATTCAACAGAAATCGCTCATATATGGAGTTGAGGGATGCAGACGTCTTTGGAGAAAGTGTGGCTGGACGGTGTGGTGGAGAAGTCTGCCGGGGTCCCACAGGCTGGGAAAGCAGGAAACAGCCTGCAGTAGGGCCAAACCAACTTGCCAGGCATCTGCTCTCTGAGACGCTGCCCAGCCTTGCTGGGAAATCCACCTCCTGTGCGAGACGGAGATGAGCGTCAACAAGCCAGTACACGCGGAAGTCCCAAAGCAAGTGGTGTTTTTCTACGTGCACTGAAGTTTCGGTCAGCCCCCAGGAAATGTCAATCCTCACGCCATCACCAACGTCCAACATCATCACCATCATCGTCATTACCTTTGTTATCATTATCCCCGTGGGGAGAAAGCTGACCTTGGAGAAGTGACCTGCCTGAGGCCACCCCAGGACACAGGCACCAGCTCTGCAACAGATACACGGAGAGACAGGTGCAGAGAGCAGAAGGGACATGGCTGGAGTCCCACAGCGAGAAAGGCCAGGATCTGGCCCAAGCGCCCCTCAGCCTTCTCTGGGCAGAAGCCAGGCCACAACAGTAAGGAGGCTCACCTGTCAAACATTCACCCCCTGGGCTAGCATTTCCTGCAGCTCCTGTCCTTCCTCCTCCTCTGCCTCTGCCTCCCCCTCCTCCTCTTATCTGATGCTGATTTAACCTGTGGTTTTATGTTTAATCATCTCATAGTAAATCTCTGTCTTAATCTCCCATGGGCCACCCAGGCTGTCTTTTTATTAGGAAATAAATAGCACAGGCAGTCCGAGCTACACTGCGGCCAACACGGGGAGCTTGGTGGTGGGAGGAGAGGCTGTGCGAGTTTGGAAGAGTCTTGAGGCCCTGGAGACAAAGAGAATATGAGAATAATTACAAGACGGTAGGTGCGTGGGCATGGTTTGCGCAAGATGCAGAGGGTGTCATAAAATCGGCTTTTGCTCCAAAGCTCTAGGTGAGGTTTAAAATCAGAGGATCAGGTCAGGGATGCTGGCTTGGGCTTGGAGACAAGGGTCTTTGCCTTAAGTCGCTGCACTGCCCCTTTCATGCTGTGCCACCTGAGGCCAGCCAGGCCCTCTCTGGGCTTCAGCTTCCTTGTCATTGGGGGTGATCCAGCCGTGGGAAGAGTGGCCCAGCTTGGAAGAAGGCTCCATCCAATGAGCCCTGGGCTGCTGGCCTCTGAGTAGCCCTGGGGTCAGCCATGGCCAGCCTGAACAACCATTTGCAGTGTGACCTTGCACAAGGGTCTTCCTCTCTCGAGGCCTGAGATATTGTGATTGATTTTAAAAAAAAAAACATATTTTTGGTCTTTATCCACTGTCTCTGGCACAGCACAGCAAAAAAAAAAAAAAAAAAAAAAAAAAACTTTGGAATTTTCAATGTTCAAAGCAACCAGAGTGTCTTTTGTTGTGTTAATGAGTTGACTTTCAGAAAGCCCCTAGGTTAACCCAAGGACGGGGCTGGTTGCCAGGAGAAGCAATCTTGTGATTAGAGGGTTAGAACTTTCGGTCCCTTTCCCTGCCAACCTCCCAGGAGGGGAGAGGGGCCAGAGATGCAGTGACAGAATTGAGTTAATTTCCTGGTAATGTGGAAAAACCCCACACCATTGAGGGCCTCATCTGTCAAAGAGGGACTTGCGGGGAACACGTGTTCTTTGCAGCATCCCAGGTTCAGAGATCTGCCCCAGGCTGGTCCCTTCCATGGGAGAAAGGTGCAGGGAGCACCTGGATGGGACCTCTCTGCCCAGCTGCCTGCTGCCTCACCCCTGCTGCCTCGGCTCCTCCTCCATGCCTCTTCTCTTCCTTCTCTTCTCTCTGGGGGCCCCATATGGCACCATTCTCATTCCTGCTCCCCAGATGCCAATGGAAATATTTCAGCGTGTCTCAGTCGGATGCAGAGAACGGAGTCTCTCCCTCCAGATGGCGATATCCTCTCCTGCTCCAAGCCCTAAACTTAGCCATGTTAAAGATGAAAACCAGAGTCTCTAACTACTCCTCCCCATAGCTGTCATCCTGCAAACTGTGCTCCAAAATGCAGTGCCACAAAAGAACCAAAGGTGGGGTCTAGAAGAAATATCTGCACACCTGTGATCAGAGCAGCCTTGTTTGCAAGAACTGAAACATAGAAGCAAGCCAAATATCCATTGACAGACGAATGGATAAGAAAGATGTGGGGTAAACACATACTGGAGTATTATTCAGCCTTACAAGAAAGGAAATTCTGGGTGCCTGGGTGGCTCAGTTGGTTGAGGGACTGCCTTCAGCTCAGGTCATGATCTTGGGGTAAGAGAATCCAGTCCCACATCAGGCTCCCTGCTCAGCAAGGAGCCTGCTTCTCTCTCTGACCCTTCCCCCCCCCCATGGTCTCTCTCTCTCTCAAATAAATAAAATCTTTTTGTTTTAAATGGAAGGAAATTCTTACATATGCTACAACAGGAATGGATCTTGAAGACATGCTAAGTGAAGTAGCCATCCATGCAAAGACAAATGCTGAATGGTTCCACTTAGATGAAGTACTTAGAGTAGCCATAGTCATAGAGACAGAAAGTAGGATGGGGGTTGTGGGGGGGGGGGGGGTTGCTGGAGGGAGGGGGCATGGGGAGATGCTATGTAATGGGGATTGAGTTTTTGTTTAATAAATGATTTACTGGATGGTGGTGGTGATGGTTGCCAAACATTAAGAACGCATTTAACGCCACTGAACGGTACACTTAAAAATGGTCAAAATGGCAAAAGCTGTATGTATTGCAGGGGAGGAAAACTTTTATCCTCTCCCTTCTATGGTTTTCCTTTCACTGGTCTAATAACCAAATTAACATAAGACAGATTAACAAAAGAAAAACAGGAGCGCCTGGGTGGCTCAGTAGGTTAAAGCCTCTGCCTTCAGCTCAGGTCGTGATCCCAGGGTCCTGGGATCGAGCCCCGCATGGGGCTCTCTGCTCTGCGGGGAGCCTGCTAACTCCTCTCTCTCTCTCTGCCTGCCTCTCTGCCTACTTGTGATCTCTGTCTGTCAAATAAATAAATAAAATCTTTTTTAAAAAATACTTAATTTCATGCCTGTAGGAGCCTATAAAAATATGAGACACAAAGAAGTGACCAAAACAGGCAGTTTTTTACCTTTTAGACAAAGAAACAATAAATTTGTGAAGGGTGGACGAAACAAAGAGGTTTGGGCTTGGGTAGCAGATCTGTGTGTGAGGAATAAGTTTTGTTTACACAGCCTCCTCTGCCTTAAATTCTCTATCTCTGGTGACAAGGATGCCCCATGCCCTCCTGGCAGAGGGAGGACATCTTTCACAGTGATACTTATTTCCTGCTTTCATGGGGACAGAGGAGGTGAAAGAGTCCTTCTTAGACCAGCTGTGTCTTAAGTAACTTCAATTCAAAATAATTAATACACTAAAGTGGCACATTTGGGATGGCCCACTCTGCTCCCCTTCAGTACGTTACCACAATTTTAAAAGTTGAAAAGAAAAAGCAGCACAAAATAATAGCAACTACTACTCTATTGATCAGTGAACACTTACCACCTAAGTACTAGGCACATCTTTAAGTCACTCATATGCGGGAATTCATCTATAAGCCTCTGAGAAACTATTATCCCCATTCTGCAGATGTGGAAACTGAGGCGTAGAGAAGATAAGTAACTTCTCCAAGGTCACACAGCTGGTCATGGCTAAGCCAGAACTGGACTAGACACTGGCCCTTGAATGCTCAATATTCTTACACCAAACAGGATTCATCTCTTGGAAGGCGAATCAAAAGACACACCCAAGCCCAAAAGAATAGGAGAAGGAAGTGTTTTCCTTGCAACAAGTAATAGAGAACACTGGGGATATTTCCCAAAGCAGTGGAGAAGCTAAGGGTGCACACATACTCGGGAAGGGGTTTGCCTGATGGGGAAGGCAGTGTGGAATCGCGACAGGAGTCACCTTAAAGTGACAGAGCCCAGGTCAATATCACAAGGGCAGCAGGGGTCAGCACCACAAATTCTTTGGCTTTAGCTGGTCCAAAATCTGAGTGCTCAGATGGGGTTTAGATCCTACAAAGGTAACTCACCACCAATGTGTGACAGACAGTCTTTACTTTTGAACCAGCACTGGGAGTTTTACCACTGATTTGTTGTCCCTGCTATCATGAGGCTGCCTCCTGGCCCCAGAGTGGCTGTTTGTTCTTACCTGCTTTCACAAGATGTCCCAGGGCCCAAGATGACTTTTCTTATGTCAAGAAAGCATCTGTCTTTCTTTTTCTGGGGATCCCTAACTCTTTCTGCTTACAATAATGACCCACATGACAGGTCTCATTAGGTCTCATTAGGCCTGATTTCCTGGACTTTTGATGGACTTGCCCAATGAGACCCCAGAGGAAGGTTCTGGGGAGGCTGAGGTCAGCAGAGAGTTCCACTGGAGGGCAAGGACTATCCCGCATTGGCCCCTTCCATGAAAACCCCAAAGTCACCAAGGGGCCATCCTTAAGGAGAATGAGCTACACTCGGCCCTCAGGGTGCCACCAGGCCTGCTGCAGTGGGTCCTGGGCTCATCCACGGGTATAGAAATGGGTTCTGGGGGCACCTGGGTGGCTCAGTTGGTTAAGCGGCTGCCTTTGGCTCAGGTCATGATCCTAGCGTCCTGGGATCGAGTCCCACATCAGGCTCCTTGCTCGGCAGGGAGCCTGCTTCTCCCTCTGCCTCTGCCTACCACTCTGTCTGTGCTAGCATGCTCAATTTCTCTCTCTCTCTGACAAATAAATAAATAAAATATATAAAAAAAAAAAAAAGAAATGGGTTCTGTACTGGGAGGATGGGTGCCGCACCAGGAGAAGCCCAAAGACTCCAAATCCCTTATTATGAAAATGGGCCCTTGGGCTCTCAAGCAATAGAACTTGACAGGTCAAATGGGTGGCTCGGGCAAGGCTTTACTGGGCTTATGCTCTCATACAAGGAGACAGCACAAGAGAAAGGAAAGCTGATCCCCTGTGGAGAGGTCGGTAGAGTTTCTTAAAGACACTTGAGTGGGGAAAGGGTGACTTGTAAGCATGTAGAGGCAGGATGTATTAGCACCTGCACACTTAAAAGTCATGTTCCTGCGTGTGTCACAGGTCTAATTGGCAATTAAATCTCCACCCCCGGCAAATGATTTTCAGTCAGTATAATGAGGGGGAAAGTGGGTGAAAGGTCAGCACTGGGGTCCATTTTGGCACAGACTGGTTGGTCTTCACCAGTCTTCCTCCTCCAGCCCCTCCTATGGGGTAAGCATCCTGCCCCCACATTCCAGCCACTCAAGGGCATAGAGTTTGAGCTTTATTATTTTCCTTAGGGAGGCAGCCAAAGGACACTGGACTTTGCAGTCAAGATTAAGGGGACTCAAGTCCAGTCTCTGCTCTGTCTCACTCTGGAAGGAAAATCACTGAGAGATTCAGAAATTTCCAGCTCTCAGCAAAGGGAGTGGCCAGGGCTGTCTGGGTTCAAGAAAGTTCAGGTGTTTGATCACCCTCCAGGAGGCTGGAAGCAGCTCTGGCTGAGCCCAGAGAAGTCAGAGGTCAACTCTTTATCTTGCCTGTCATCCTTAGGAGGGTCATGACCCCAGGGCTTGTCACTACCACCTTCTGGAAGCTGACCATGGCCGGGACTGGCTTCCTTCCCTGTGCCCGGCTGGTCCCCCGGAGACCTCCCCAACTTGCTTCACAAATAACACTGTCCTAAAAAATGGACACATGCAGAGCTGATTTTAGAGCTCTCAAGGGATGGAAGGGAAAGAGGAGGGGCTGGGAGACGGGCAAGTGTGGGGCATTTACGGGTGCAATGCTCTTGTGCCCTCACACAATTCACCAGCCACCTCGGAGCCTCTGTGCCCTTGGCAATAAATGGGAACAATGACCTGAACTCACAGGGCTCTGGGGAGGATTAAGTGTGATGACGTTGGTGGGGTTTGACACTCACAACTGTTCCATCACCTCTTTGCTCTTGATGGAATGAATGTCTTTTCTTTCTGGCCTTGATGCCATGTCTTTTCTCTTTGCTCTTGATGGAATGTCTTTTAAGTGACCTAGGGAGGGAGGGAGGTACCAGCCAGAGAAAGGGAATGAGAAAACATCTAAAAGTAAAACATTCAGTAAGCCTAAGCTTTGAAAACCAAACCTTCCCTCCAGGCTCAGACCCAGCCCCTCCTGCTGGGTCCTGCTCTGAACCCCTTCTTCCTGCACCCCTTCCGTGCCTGGGCCAGAGCGGAACCGACACCGGAGCCCAGCCATCCACAGAGCCATTGCCCAGAGAAGGGCCTGGAGCCCAGGCAGCGGAAAGGAGCTGGGAGAGAGGCCAGAAGCCAGTGGGGATGAGAAAGAGAGGAAAGGAGACTAGGACGAGAGCAGGGAAAGGGAGGGAGAGTCAGGGAGAGGAGGGAGAATGACAGAGGAGAGAGAGAAACAGGGAAAAGAGACAAAGAAGGACAATTAGCTGTGTGAATCCCTGTGCCTGGGGTCCTTCTTCTACCCCTGCCCCTTTGTGCCCTGTCCCTTCCACCCACACCACCTCTTCTGTGACCGCTGCTCTCGGTAAATGAAGGCTGATCACTGCTGGGCCCAGCAGACTCACAGTGAGCTCGCACAGCAGGTGTTCAGTAAAAGGTGGCTCCTACATCCCCTGCTCTCCGGGAAAGTTCTGTCAGAAAGAAGGTGGGCTGCGCCCAGTGGGGCCTGAGGGAATCATCCTGAGGAATCAGGGTCCGTCTGACACCTCCATCAGCTCATCCAGAAAACCCGGGACAGCTTTCCGTTGTTAATTTCTGATAAACATGTTGATGTTTCATTTATGAAATAGGGTTTTCCGGAGGCCTCTTGAAATAGAGACTGGAGTGAAGCATTTAATGAGGACTCGAGCCTGTGGTCCCTAAATAGCACTAAGGACCCTGTGCCCCGGAGGCTGCGTCTGCTCTCAGAGCAGGAATCCCACTCCCACAGAGGGGAGGAATGGCCCTCAGCCATGGGGTGAGAGAGCAGGAGTCACAGACTCACAGCACAGGAAGGCAACGTGAGGTCACCTCAACATATATAAACACACACAGTAGTGAGGATGGGGATGGTAGTTGAGACTTTTCAAAGCACCTAGTAGGTATGCAATGAAGATTTATTGAATGAATGAAGGACAGCGCCTTCACGAATATGACTTGGTGGGAGGGACCGTGATGGGGAGGGTACTGATGGTGGTGGAAAGGATGAGGATGAAGATGATGAGGATGATATGATGATGGTGGGGGACAGTGATGATGATGGTGGTGAGGATGAAGATGATCATTGATCATGAAGATGGTGGTGGTGATGGTCAGGACAGTGACGGTGACTACAGTCTTGCAGACAGCAGTGAAGCAAGGCTAACAGTACCAGGCAGTGACACGGCATGTACCAGGCGGTGTTTGAGGCACTCTACAAACGTGAATACATTCACTCTTCCCAACAACTCTAAAAAGTTGATATCAAGATCATCCCCATTTTGTAGATGAGAAAACTGAGGCATAGAGAGGTTAAATAACCTGCCCAAGGTCATGCGGTTGGTAAGCGATGGTGCTGGGATTCCAACCAATCTGGCTCCAGTCTCTGTGTTCACCCTGAACACTATGATAACGAGAGTAAAGTAAGGGAGTTAGAAAGAGCGCCCAGTCACCAGTAGATGTTGACAATGTGCCGGGAGCTGTTCTCAGCACTTAGTATCGTCTCATTGAATTTTCATTATATTCCTGTGACAAAGGTAATATTTCATGACAGATGGAAAGCTGAGGCTCAGAGAGGCAGAGTAAGTGGTCCAGTGGCTCAGTGATGGAGCTGGGATTTGCACATAGCTCTGTTGGACTCCAGAGCCTGTGCTTTTAACAATTAGACATGGCATAGGTTACAGTTGGGAGCCCTTCCCTGGATTTGGGACTCAGGATCAGGTTCAGCTTTGCTTCTCACTCACTGTGTGACCTTGGGCAAGCTTCTTGCCCTCTCTGGTCCTCATCCCATCCCTCCCAATTACTCTCCCACTTCACGGCTGCCTTGTGGACCCCCTCCCCTACCTTCCCCCACATGCCACATGACCTTCGAAACCACTCATCCAAAGCCTACTCCCCAGCTGCTTATGCCTGCCCCCATTCCAGGAAACTGCCCACTTGAGGTCCAAGCTCCTGGGTCCTCAGGTCTCGTGAAACATCCAGCCTCCCTCCCAGTCATCAGAGCAGAAACCATGGTACCGGTACCGGGTCTGCCTTTTCCTCTCTTGTCCTCCCCGCCCCACCCCCATATACACAATCATTCAGCCAATTCTTCCAGCATAACAGAGTCTGGAAATACCCGGTGCTGGATCGTAGCAGACCCAGTCTTGAGAATCTCAGCTCTGTTGCTTTCTGTGTGATTTTGGACAAGTGTCTTTACCTTTCTGAGCCTCAGAAATATGCTTGTCCATTGTGGATAGCAATACTACCTACCTCATGGAGTGGTTGTAGGAATTAAGTATAGTAATGTAGGATAAAGTGCCAGAGTGGTAGAAATTCTCAATTAAGGGTAGCTATAGTATTATTATTATTATTACTGTCTGCCTCTTCTCTGCACTCAGCCCCCTCCACCCTGGCTCAGACTCGCATCTCATCTCTGTCCTTGCCTAATGACATGGCCTAGGTCCCCTGCCTGAGGTGATCCCCCCCACCCCGCCCTCTCGTCTATCTTGCTCATTGCTGATCTTCCTCTGCTTCAAGATTCCAGTCTTAACCTGGCATTTAAGGCCCTGCCTCTTTGCCCCACCAACCCCCATCAGCCCCCACCAGCCATGGCTCACATTGATCCCCTCTTGGTGACCAGTGCTCCAAGTGACCATGGCCCCACGATCCCTCACAGGGTTTTCCCACTGCCAGCCCTTTCTTCAGCCTGTTTCCTGGGCTGAGAATGCTCTTATGCTTATCTCCATACCCCATGTAAATGCCAAGAGCCAGTTTGAGTCTCTTCCAGGAAGTCTGCTCTGATTTCTTACCTCACTCCTGGGCCCTACCACATGCTGTCCCTGAGTAAGAGTTCTCCCTGTTTCCCCATCCCAATGTCCAGAACAATTCCCTGGTTTGTGCTCGTTTATAGTAACTATCACAGTCTGTCCAAACGTTCAGTGTACACACGCACACTGCATTATTCTCTGCTTCAGATGTCCTTCATAGGGCTCCCTTCTTGCTGGGAGGACCCTATGTTCCCTCCCCTTAAATGTGAAGTGGCCTGTTGTGCATCGACCGTGGAACACGGCAGAGATGACATCATGCCAGTTTAGAGCCTAGCCTGTAGGTGGTCTGGCAGTTCTGCGCTGGTCTCCTAGAGCCCTGAGCCTCCGTGTGAGAACTCCGTCCAGAAGGATGCCGCCATCCTAGGAGGAGGCCCAGGCATATGGAGAAGTTCTGGAGGAGAAGGCACCATGGGAGAGAGAAAGAGAGCCAAGAGCACCAGAATGCCAGTAAAGTGGGGGAAGAGGCCATTTTGGAAGGGATCCTTCCGTCCAGCGGACCCCAAGTGGCCCAGCTGAGCCCTCTCAAATTCCTGACCCACAAAGCGGCAAGCAAAATAAAATGGTTGTTTTAAGCCACTAAGTTTTGTAGTAGTTTTTTATGCAGCGTAAAATAGTTAGGACAGAATTCTTTTCCCCAGCTCAGAAGAGCTCAGCTCCTTCTCATCCTTCATGCTTTCATCTCCAATATCACCTCCTCAGAGAAGCCCACCTTGACTTCCAGGTGAGGTTAGACCCAGGATTCCGTGTGCTCATCATACCTACTCCTCCCTCATGGTGCACCATCCCCCATGTGCCCTGTGTGTGTTTGAATCACCTTGGGCTCCCACTCTAGACTGAGCTACCCCGCCACATCACCAGCACCAGCATGCATCAGGGCTCAGTAAATGCTTGTGAAGTGAATGAGCCTGCCTGTCTGAGAGGTCCTGCTGTCTGTCCCAGCCCCATGCGCCAGGTGTGGGCAGGATAATGGGTCCAGCCCTGCCTCCCAGTTCCCTTCTAATGACAGGATTCAAGGGGCTTGGTCCCCCTGCCAGCCCTAAGGCCCCACAGAGGAGGAGGAGGGAGGGCGCTGGCCGGACTGGGCTGCCAGGCCAAGGGAGAGGCTTCAGCCTCTAGCTGCCCTCCCCGACAGCACCCGCCAACTCTGTACCATCTCCCCCAACTCTGAGCCAACTCTGTACGTGGCTCACCCTGGACCACCAACAGCTCCTCCATCCAGCAGTCACCTGAAGGCCTTTGGCCACACTCAATGGCCTTTGAGTCTTGCCTCCTGCCCTGTTTATTGTGCCCCCACAATGTGCCCTGGGCTTCCAGTTCCACAACAATAAACTTGTTCCATCTTTGCAACAGCTTCATTTTACTAATGAAGAGATGGAAGATCAGAGAGGTTGAATGGCTCACCCAAGGTCACACAGGAAGTTAAAGATGCAGGATTATGCCTTGATCCTCTGGCTCTGGGTCCAGTGTTTCTCCTGCTACAGTGGGCGAGATGACCCCACGTTCCCCTCGGATTTGCAACATGACCCATCCCTGAGGATCAGCTGGGAGCTGCCTGCCTGCCAGAAATCTTATTTCTCCTTCCTTAGAACTTGAGGCCCCCAGATCTGAGTCTCCCAGATCCCCGGATTGGCATCCGCAGCAAAACTGGGATGGGGAAAGGGAGTAAGTTTGAGAAATAAAGATTGAGACATTAAGGCAGTCTTTGTGAACACACAGACACGAGGCACACACACACACACACACAAGCACATACACACTCACAGAAGGAAAGACAGACACACACACACACACACACACACACACACACACGGTGAGAGATGAGGCGTGGAGATGAGATGAAAAAGGAGAGAGAGGAAAGAAAAAGGAGGGAAAAGCAAATTCACACAGAGAAGGAAAAACAAAGAACCAGAAATAGCCAGAGGGAGAAAAAGACAGAAAAATACGAAATACAAAAAGACTGAAAGATACAAAATCACACACATGTACAAAGACCCAGGTAGACAGGTGCATGAAAAGAGCCATTGTGAAAGGGGTTGAAATTCAGAAAGAGACAAAGGCTCAGAGAGAGTTGGAGACACACACACCCAGGAGACAGGAAAGGTCGCCGCCAGACAGAGGAGGGATGGGGGCAAGGAGAGAAGACAGAGCGATGGAGACAGAGCTTGTGGCTCATAGCTCTCTTCCCCCATCCCTCCACACCCTGGGAGAGGTGAATTCTCCCAGGCCCAGCCCTCCAGCCACGGTCTACCTTCCGCCCCAGGGCCCTGGATGAAGAGCCCTGGACACAGACATCATCTGCACTGAGCAAACACTGCTTTGCCTTGAACACAACACACCAATGGAAGGAGGGACACTTGCCTACCACTACTCACCCAGCCCAGGCCTCAGAGCTATTTGGTTCTTCCCGCTGACTGCTGAGCCAGAGGGGCTGGAGGTGGGCACGACCTGCCAGCCCTCAGCGGGCCTCCACTAGGTGCCTCCCACCCCAGGGAGCCCCCACCTGGGAGGTAGTCCCCCCCTGCCCATCCCCCCGCTCAGATGGCCCTTCCTGGCTGCATGGCTGTGGTGGGTCACCCGACTGTCTAAGCCTCAACATCCACTTCTGTGAGATGGGGATAATAGTGCCTACCTCACAGGTTGATGAGAAAATAAAAAATGGGTGCTGGTAAAACGCCTGACACAAAATCTGGCATATAGTACGTGCTCAATAAACACGGGCTTTCTCGCATTGGGAAAGTCTGCAAAACACAGAGACAGAGGCAGGAAGGGAGGTCCAGCCAACAGGGGTCAAGGGTCCTGGGAAGGGAGAGGTCATTTCAGCTGCCCCAGGGCACCTGAACCAGGCCTTGGAGCATAGGGTACACTTAGAAGTGAGAGCCAGAGATGAGTGGAGAGGGACAGGAGGCACACTTGTTGGTGGGAATGGCACACACCAAGGCAGAGAGGCAGGGATTATTTCCAGAGCAGAGACCCACTCCATTTAGCCCAAGTGTAGGATATGTGTGGGGCATAGGGGGACCACCTAGTGCAATGCGCATTTCACAGATGGGGAAACTGAGGCCTACCAAGGTTAGGTGACTTCTTTAAGCTCACACAGCTGGCAAGTGACAGGCCCAGCATGTGAAACCAGGCCGGGGCAACTTGGAAATTCTCCCTTTGCCAAGATGCAGGTCAGCCCCGTATAGGTGAAAGCAGAGACTCAGCTGAAGGACTCTCAGGACTTCAGAAGTTCGGTGTTTTTCTAATAGCTAAAGTCCCTGAAACCAAACCTCAGGTGAGAGAGAGTATGTTCCTGACTACAAGGGTCAATGTCTCCCAGAGGAGCAGGTGGAGGGCATTATGAAAAGCCCAAACTTTGGCTGTGGATGTCACTGGGGTGGGTAAGGTGGTCCCGCCAGGCCTGGGGACTGGAAGATGAGGCCCAGCCTGTGCCTGTGAAATCCTCTCCATGTCCTGCATGAGGCATGATGGGGGGGGGGGGGGTCCTAGTGAAATTCCCAGGAGCCCCGGGAATTGTCTGCCTTGGGTAAGAGCTGGTGTTGTTAACCTATGGTTTGAGCATGAGAGAAAATAAGGTTCAGGAGACCAAAACCCCCTGAAATTTGGTCCGACTTACCACTACAAATACATACACAGACAATTTCAAATGCAATAATGCTAATTCTGTTCCCCCGTGCCACCTATGGAGGGCGGGCGCTGGTAAACCAGGTGCCCCGTTCTCCTGACCAGCTGATTCGGTTTAGACCCACACAGGCAGGGGCAGGCGCAGGAGCTGCATTGTTCTGCATGAAGAAGAGAGAACCTGAGGCTGCCAAAGGCCACCCGTGAAGGGGAGCCAGGGAAAGCAGGAGGGATAGGAGGAGAAGGCTGCCATGGTCACACATCCAGTCACAGCAGGTGTCACGGGTAGGGACTTAGGCCAATCTTTTCTAGAGCTGAGGGAGAAAATGGAACACTGGAAAGGTAGCCCAGATCTTATGATTACACAAGTGTACGTTTTCCTCAAGAGAAAATCCATAATTTTGATCAGATTCTCAAAGGGGTCTGTATTCATCAGGACAGGCTAGAATGATGCTTAGTAACAAACATCCCCAAATCTCTTCAGCCAAGAGTCTCTCTCTGTCTCGTTATCTCTCACTAACCGCACCAGGGCCAGCTGACGCCAGCTCCATAGTCTCCCGTGTGTTGACTTGCTCTGGTCCAGACTGCTCAGAGCCTCTGCCTCACCCATCTCCACGTGCTGCCTCCATGATCTCCGATGAACAAGAAAGAGCTGGAACATCTTACAGGGGCTCTCCATGCCCACAGGCCCCAAGAGTCACACAGCTCGTTCTGTTCACTATTCACCAGCCATAAATAGCAGTGTGGTGCGCCTAACTGCAAGGGAAGCTCGGAAGGCTTCCATGTGCCCAGAAAGGGGAGGAGAACTGGATATTGATGAGTACTGGTTATATTGGGGATCCCACAAAATGTTAGCAACATTAGAGCAATGAGTCCCAAACTCGGATTTATAGACCAACTTTATCAGCCCTCTCCTGAGAGCTTTAGGGAAATGCAGATCCCGGGCCACCCCCTTAGTTACATTCTAGTGTCGCAGACTGTATTATTAACAAGGCTCACAGGTGCAGAACAGGTTTGGCAAAGCTTGGAATGGAGGGTCTTCTGACCACAGGGCTAGGAGGTTATCCCGGACTCACATCTTTTAGAAAAAAACCTCCAGCCAGCTTGCTTTCCTCTCTCTACCTCCCTTCATCCTGCCATGGAATCGCAAAGTGGAATTACGAAGCTCTCCGCAAGGATGACACCAGCTATCCCTTGAAATTCTAGAACCTCGGCCTACATTCCTCCCACCACCACTAGGATTGGGCCCGTTTTATTGGTGGGATGACTGAGGCACAGAATGCTGCACCAGACGTGGGATTGCTGATTCTCATCCCTGTCTGGTCTAAGGAAGAAACCAATCTCTTACCCTGAATACCCCCAAAGTCTATCCCCAGGAGATCTGCTTGCCTTGTATTTTCTAGGGCAGTGGGGCTTTAAGACACAGGTGCTCAAAGGTGCTCAAATATCCCCATTCTGGTCAGTTCTTTCTTTGCCACTGCTGTTTAATTCCTCTGGAGAACAAGATTGGAAAGACAGTGCTAATTTAATTTCCCAGAATGAATAAAGATAAGACAGTAACAGAGGGTGATGAAGGGCTGGGAGCATGTAATTCACATCCCAAAACCCGGCTCCTTGCATCACAATGGCCCTCCCCATGCTGGAGCTGATTAAGCCCCAACAACTGCAGTTAATTACCTTCCTCCGTCTCCGAGGGAGGCTGGCTTCCCAGCCAGGGGTGGGCATGAGGGGGTTAGTTTGTAACCAGGCAAACGAGATATAGGGAAGGAGGGAGCCAGGGTTTCTAGACCCCTCCATGGCTCACAGATCGCCCTCGCGGTGGGGGTGGGGGTGGGCATTAGGAGAACAGGTCATTAGCTAGTGGGTCACCAATGAACCTCCAGGGCTTAGAGTCCAGTATTTCTGGAAGTTGTATATGGGTCTTGCTGAATGTGGGCTTACCAAGAGGCCGTCAGGCTGGGCTGGATCCAGGGTGCCGGCAGCAACATCATTTGTGTTCACAGGACAGCATCTTTCTGCACTGGGGGCATTCATCTCCCTGAGCCCAGGAGGTTTTCATCCCTGCACACAACAATGTTGCCCATCAGCAAAGCAAGGAGTCTTTTCATGAGACCTGCTGGGGTGCACTGTGGTGGGTGGGCATGTGGGATACTTAGGAGCGGGTTTAGCTCTGTACACATGGGTGTGATGTAGTTAGAAGCAGCCATATTCATGCAGACCTCAGGGTAATTTCCTACCCTACTGCTAACTAGTTATGTAACCTTGGCAAAGTTTCTTCTCTAAGCAAGACAGTAATAGCATCCCTGTTAAAGAGTTCTGGTAAGGACTTGAGAGATGATGCCTGGGAAGAGCCCAGCTCAGCACCCAGCCCACAGGAAGAGCTCCATGATCATGAACTACTGTCAATGTAGGATCCTACAATGCGAGGATCCTACAGCTCCTTCTCGGGTGAATGTAGGAGTTACATTTGCCCATGAACACAGGGAGTGAGCTCACAGGGCCGGTTCATCATCACAATGGCATCTGCAGCCACAGGGAGAGACCTTTCCACACAGCCAAGGCCCCAGTCCCACCTCCCTTTGTGGTCCCTATGACAAGGACTCGGTGTCTGGCCAGAAGGGAGGGAACGGAGGTGGAAAGCTGTTCCTCCAGGGCCAGGGACGCTGACTTTTTACAAAGCCAGAGACCCACTTTCCTGGAGCTAAAAATGCTTGCAGCAACAGGAAAGGAGGCCTCAGTGAGAGAGCAGGAGCCCCAGCACTGACCTGATGGGGACTGACAGTGGCAAGTGATTTCAACGCAGACAAAGCCTGAACACACCTGCCGGGGAGCGGGCTGCCATTCTCACTAAATGAAGAATCTGCTGGTTGTGGGGGAGGCAAACCCCCACTGTCCTGAGACTTTGTGGCTGGGTTTTAATGTCCTTTGTTGTGGAGACAAAAATGAAGACAGCTTATCTGGAGGCCTGGAAGAGAGAGATCCTGGCTCTGGGTCAGATAGGGCTGGAATTTTTCTGGGGGTGAGGGAGAAGGTGGAGTCACAAAGATGGAAGGGATTTGGGGCTAGGAAGGCTGGACCAGGTCAGCGTTCAAGAAGGGACCTTGGCCATGAGTTGGGGGTTCAGGGAGCAGGAGCAGGTGGGACTGAGGAGAGCGAGATGATGGGGAGCAAAAGGGTCAGGATCAGACTGTGAGCAGAGGACAGTGGAAGGTGGTGCCAACTGTGTGAGGGGCTCAACCCCAGGTCACTGTTGGGTTCCATGGCCCCTCGGAAGTCTGGGCAGTTCTAGATTGAGGAGATGGAATGAAACTGCACCATTCCAGAGCCAGAGAATCACAGAGAGTTGGGGATGAGAAAGCTCCTGAAAAGAGCCAGCCCCATAAGTAGATAGAAGGATTCCACCTCCCAGTAGGAGATGGGAGGGATTTGTCCAACACCTCTTGAACCGTTGGATTCTTTTCAGCAAATATTCGCAGACCTTGTTCCTGAGGCAGAGTGCAGTTCTCCACCCCGCTGATGTAAGGCTTGGCCATGTGGCTTGTTCTAGCCAAGACAATGCAACAGGACATGATGTCACCCACTCTGAGCCAAGTCCTTAAGAAGGTGTCCTGTGTTTCTGCTTACCCTCTTGTGCTTGTGCCATTTTGGATTAGAAGAGCACATCCCAGGAGCCACTGATCCACAGAGAATGAGAGACACGTGGAGTGGAGCAGACCAGACCCCCACCCAAGGCACGTCTGACTCATGCTCTGAGACAACCTGCTCCAGCGAGTCCCCAGACCCAGATTAGGACAGAGAGCCACCTCACGCTGTAAGCCACTATGCTTCAGGTGGTGTCTTACACGTCATCACGGTGGCGATAGCTGTGGGATATTTTGACTTATAATGAATAGATATCTGGTCTTCAGACCCATTCCTGGCACAGAACTCCCCAAACTCTTGAAACTGTATAAGCGAAGAGAGAGATAAATGTGACTTTTGTCATGCTACCAATGACTTTGGGAACACATCTAAGGATGGGGGCTGGTAGCCAGGAGAGCCAACCATGTGACGAGAGGGTTGGCATGTCAGTCCCACCCTCCTGACCTCTGAGCGGCAAGAAGGGCTGCAGTTTGAGTCCGTCACCAGTGACTAATCGAGTATGCCTAGATCACGAAACCTCCATAAAAACCCAGGAGAACAGATCTGGAGAGTTTCCAGGTTGGTGAGCACCTTGAGATTTGGGACAGGGTCTGGAATCTCCATGTCCTTCCCGCACAGCTTGCTCTCTGCATCTCTTCCATCCCGCTGTCCCTCTCATTATAAGCCAGCTTGCTGGGGAGTACGATGTTTCTGATGAATTCTGCGAGCCCCTCCAGCAAATTAAGTGAACCTGAGGAAGGGGCCACAAGACGCTCTGATCTACACCAGTTTGGCCGGACGCTCAGGTGACAACCTATACTTGTCATCTGAGGTGGGGAGGCAGGGAGCAGTGTCGTCGGACGCCATCTCCAGATGAAGTTGTCACAGGACAACCGGCTGGTGCTGGGGAACTGTTTAGAGTGGGGACAACACCACACGCATCAGAACTAGGAGCAGAAGCTGACAGCCACACAGCAAGTCAGGAGCTGAGCTGAAACATATCCTAGGCCACTCACAGAGAGCAAAGAACACCTCCTGATGCCTTGGTTCCACCAGGACGTCAATCAGTCTCTGAACACATCATAGCTCAGGTCTCACTCCTAAGAGGCAGTGTTGGCCACTCCCACCGGGTGTGCTGAGGACTCAGTGTTCCCTGTCCTGGCCCCTCTCCATCAGCCCTGGGATGTGGGGCAGGGGGCCGTGGTTCCCTCTCCGACCCTGCAGGACAGTGGCAGGGTCACTAGGCCACTGTGAGGCATCAAAAGCCGCAAGCTGGGGAAGAGGAGGGCTGGACAGCAGCACAGAAGTGGGGGGATGCCCAAGATCTGGCGGGTCCCCTCAGGGAGAAAGGGGCAGGTGCGTGGCAGATACTGCCCCCTGGGGACCAGTCCTCTGCAGGGATGATCTTGGGTGTGGAGTGAGCAGTGGGGACGGCCCCTGCTCCACACACACTTCTCCGTGACCCCAGGTCGGTTGTCTCACTGCTCTGAGTCGGGGAGTGTGACACGGCTCCCAGGGCCACAGAGGCGAGCAACACATCCTGAAACACACACCATGCCCAGCCCAGAGCCAGGCTTATGAAGGTCTCAGGTAGACGGGGCTCCCTTCTGCCCACACCCCCACCCCAGGGTCCCAGGAAAGTGGGCTCCGCAGTCACACTCGTGTCCTGCTCCAGTGCCCCCATCTAGGGGACTCTGGGCAAGCCCCGCTCCTTCCCTGGGCCTCAGTTTCCTCATCTGCAAAATGAGGATAATAACAGTACCTCCTTCCAAATCAAGTGAAGACGGAAAATCCGCATAAAGTCCCTGGCATGAGGATCAAAGACTGCCTCAGAGATAGTAGGTGTCACCCCAAGCTAGGGGGACTGCAGGAGCCTTTTAAACAGTGAAGCCCTGCATCCCCAGAAGGGTTGGTATTCCCACAACTGTCATCCACCCCAGGGGCCCCTGCCGAATTTGCCATGGGCGGTTGGTGGCTGCCCACCTCCTGCCCCTGACATCTCTCTCTCACCCCATCCAGCTTTGACAGGGCGGGTCTAGCTCTCTGTGGAAAGGGATTCCCTGTTTACAGAAAAATCTCATGGAAAACAGTAATATCTTCAACCTGACGAATGACAAGAGCAAAAGAGCTTCAATTTTCTTCCATGAACAAACAACCTGTCCCTATCATTAAAAGCCATATGGGCAAGGGGCACCTGGGGGGCTCAGTTGGTTGAGCATCTGATGTTTGATCTCAGCTCAGATCTTGGTCTTCGGGTTGTGAGTTCAAGCCCTGTGCTGGGTGTGGAGCCTACTCAAAAAATAAAAAGAAAAAAAACTGTTTGGCAACACATGGCTCCTCCTTTTAAGCCACAGTGCGTTAAAAGCAGTTCCCTCTCCACTCCCTGTTACCTTTTGCCTATCTCTTCTTTTAAATGAGAAAAGACAGACACCTGACTCTCCTCAGAGGTAAAGGCTCTGGTCCTTCACTCTGCGAGCTGGGATGCTAGTAGTGTCTTTCTCCCCATGAGCACACACACGTACACTCACACACCCACACCCGTGCACGTCTGTGGCACAGATTTGGTGCAGCCCTCAGAAGTCCTGCAGGGAGACACAGGAAACAAGATGGCACCTGGGGCCAAGGACCTGGAAGTAGGGCTTTCAGGGTGAGAGTCTCAGTGACCAGGAGCCTCCATCTCTCCTCTGAGCAGAAGCAGGTGCTGACATCCCTGAGACTATTATCTGGTGGTCAAAGTCTGTGGCATTGGTAGCAGCTGAGAGGCATGGGGGGGAGGCAGGAGGATGGAGGGGGGATGGCTTTGGCTCCTCCCACCCCCATGAGGTCTGACATCTTAAAATTCACAGCATCACAGCATCACAGCTTCTCAGGGCTGCAGGGACTCCCCTAGGCACTTACTGATAACCTGCCGTGGCAGGAGCAGGATTTATTAGGGTGTGTGTATTTGCAAGCATTCACACACACACACACACACACACACACACACACACGAGAATGTTATCTTTACCCAGCCAGCTTCTCCCTTTCCCCTGCCCTCCAGACAAGAATATTATCTGTGCGGATGGTTTCTAATGTGTGTGTATACACGTGCACGACGTCCCAGCAGGAGAATCAGCAATGGGGAGAGAAACAAAAGGAGAAACCAAGACCATGGTCCCGTAAAGAAATGGGGGAGGCGAAGAGAAGCATAGAAGAAGACAGGGCTCCGCAAATCTACCGCCTGGGGAAATTTGTGAGGGGCTCTGCGGATCCCTGATGCCAAGGCATGAGGCCCTGAGAAGCTTGTGCAGGATGTCCATGGCATCTCCGTCCGTTCTCTCCAGCCACTGCGAGCAAAATGGGAATTCCTTTTTAAATGACTGTTGGTGGGGCGCCTGGGTGGCTCAGTGGGTTAAGCCTCTGCCTTCAGCTCAGGTCATGATCCCAGGGACCTGGGATCGAGTCCCGCATTGGGCTCTCTGCTCAGCAGGGAGCCTGCTTCTCCTCATCTCTCTCTCTGTCTGTCTCTCTGCCTATTTGTGATCTCTCTCTCTGTCAAATAAATAAATAAAATCTTTAAAAAAAAAAATAAATGACTGTTGGTTTGGTTGAGAATGGGCTGCACAGAACCGTTATGAGGTCACAAAGGAGCAGAGCTTTCCCTAAGGGCAGAGGCGGGGCTGGATGTAAGATGTGTGGCCCTGGGGGGTGCCCAGGACCTGGCCTGTGCCCTTGGGGTTGGAGGAGGGGGTAACAGTCAGTCATTGCCCAACAAGGAGAAAGAGGAACAAAGAGAGTCTACTTACTGCTAGGAGTTCCTTCTCTGGTCAGAGAGTGTGGGAGACAAAAGTAATGAATAAAAGGTGGTCCCGAGGGGAGTGAGCAAGTCAGCACTTCCCGGCTGTCGCACGGAGATCCGAGATCCCAAAGAGGACCCGTCTACCTCCATTTTGACCTCAGACATTCTAACTGATTAAAGTTCTTGCCAGCCTATCTTTTAACTTGGGAGGAAAAAAAAAAAAAAAAACCGACAGGCAAAGCATCCTGTGATAAGAACTGAAACAAAACAACCTCTTAGAGCAATAGGGACAGCCCTGACCCCAGCAAGACCCCACGTGACTGACCCCAAGACTGATCAACTTGACTGTTACTGTCCCCCTGCTCTGAGCCACCGGCCTCTGTCCCACATTCTCCTAATACAAGCCTAGAGATATTTCAGCACTTTGGAGACAGTCTTTGGGACACTAGTCCCCTGTTCTCCCCGTGTCGATCTCACTGCAATAAATCCCTTTCTTGTCCCACAACCACTGTCTCTCTCCCTTTGGATTTTTTCAGTGGCTGGTGGCCAAAACTGGTCTGTTTGGAGCCCTGGAACCACCCTTGGGCCACAGTTATGTGGCTACAGTCGGTCAGTGGGTGTCACCTCCCCCACCCCACAAATGAAAAAGTAGACTGACCCAAGGTCACCCAGCCAGGCCGGCTGGTGCTCAGGGCAAACTCTCCCTGCCTAGCTCTATGGGTACACCCTCTCTACCCACACTCGGGGGGGCAGAGGAGGGAGAGGCAATGTGCTGTTTGGGGGGATCTTGGCAGGCTTGAGGGGAAGGTCACATGAGCTGAACTTAGAAGGAAGCTAAAAATTCTGACAGGCAGTGGTGACAGGACCCAGTTCATAGGGGACCAAGGGACATTCCAGGTGGAAGAAGCCACAGGAGGAACAGCCAGGAAGTGAGGAAGCCTAGAACGTCTTGGGGAATAGAGAGAAGTGGGCTTTGGTAGGATCAGCAAGTAACGGGAAAAGCAGGGATGGGAAAAATCCCCCAAGGTCAAGGCCCTACAACTCCCCCAGCTGGCCTTAACCAAATATACTGACTCAGTTTGAATATGATTGCTCAGATCTGTCTTTTCAGCCCCTCAGGCAGTTACTTGCGCACTCTGTCAACCAGTAGCCAACTCTTGGCCTTCCTGCGGCACCCTGACTTCTCCTCTAGGGCCCCAGTTGGCATGTCCAGCCTCTGCATGCCCTGCAGACTCCACCAGGGCCCACCCTAAGCCTATCAGCCAGTCTCTGGCTCTGTGCCCTGGACTGCTCTGAGCCAAGGCAGGGCTGGGGTCAGTGATGAGAATGGCTTTTCTGAAATGCTCACCCTTCCTGCCCGTTGTTCAGATGAAAGCCACATCTCCTTACACACCATCAGAACAAGCCATTCCCCCTGCTCACCATCCACCAACTGCTTGCCATCCCACTGCCCATGGCCATCAAAGCTGCCCATTCTCCCTTACTTCCTACCACCACTATGTCTCTCCTGACATTCCCACCATGGGAAGAAATATAGTTCAAGCTGTGAGGGCACTGACCTCCCATGCCTAAGCTACCCACCAGCCCCTGCCACTGGGCACAGGCCAAGGTTGCAGACAATGTCTCTGTCTGATCACTACCAGGACGTTTCTTCATCTGCTCCCCCCAGCCACCGCCCATGGCGCCATCATCTGCTTGTGGCCTACGCTCTCTCATGGAAGCTGGGGCTCATGCTTTCCTCTAGAGCACCCAACTGGGCATGGCCATTACTCACTCTCTGAGACCTAGCTCAGGGCACTCCATTTCTGTCTGTGCCTGAGTTAGAGGGAGCGCCCATGTCAGCTTGGCGGACACGCTCAGCAACTCTGGGAGAAGGAGGAAGGTTTCTAGCTGGTTGGCAGCCAGCACCTGCCAGATGCCTGGATTTCCATGGGAGCCCACTGAGCCATGGGTTCAGCATTTCCCGGGGCAGAGCAACCCTTCTGGAATGGAAAGCCCCATGAAAGCAAGCGCAACCTGCTTCCAACGTTCTCCAGTCTCCCTCCCAATCATCTGGGGGTGCTGAGCCCTGGACTCAGGCCTCATCACCAGGCTCAGATGCTGACATTACAGACTGCACAGACTCTGGACCCAGAGGGGCCTGAGCTCAAGTCTTGTCTTGGCCACTCACACCCTGAGTGACCTGGAGCCCATCCTCGATCGCTCTGGACCTCGGCCTCCCACATGCTCCTAGGGCAAAAGATGTGAGTGAAAAACGGTCCCATGAGAGGGAGAAGAGAATTCACCTACTGTCTATTGAGAGCCTACTATGGGCCAGGCACTGTGATAAAGGCTTTGGGTGCACCCTCTTATTTCTGTCTCACAAGAAAGTGAGCTCAGCACTACAATTAGCCTCAACTTGCAGAATCACAAGAGGGTTCGACAGTGCCAGAGAGGAGAAAATTCAGGCTCAGCCATCAAGTCGACCTGCGACTTGAATCCCTGCTCCAGCCCTTGACGACTGGGGGGTCCCGAGCAAGTTACTGAGCCATTCAGAGACTTGGTTTCCTCATTTATAAAATGGGCAGCAGCGATCTCACCGAGCACTTTCGAGAATCCTGAGAACAAATGGGTCCTGGTGTGTTGCCGTGTCCGGGCTTGGGACGCTAATTGCTGGCACTGGGAGGAGGGTACCTCAAGCCTGGGTAGGCCCGGGGTCCTCACTCAGCCTGAGGGGCCTGTCCAGCTGTAGCTACCTCTTCTTGTTCTTCTGGCCTCCACTCCTGCCCTAAGACAACCCGTTCTCACATTGACAGCTAAGAACCCTCCCAGCCCGCAACACAGAGCCTGGCACAAAGGAGACATACGGAAGTACTCGGTGAACAAAGGTACAGATACGAAGATTCTGTAATTCTAAGACTGTGAATTCTAGGATTCCATGGCTCAGCAATTCGAGAATCTTAAATTGCTATTATTTTTAACCCAGGGTCCCAAACTTGAGTGCCCACAGAGGCCAGACAGGGAACGTGTGTGAGTGACCCAAGCCAGATGTAAGTGTAAACACACACACCGTGTGAATAGGACAGGACGGGAGGGCCTGGGGGGGCCCAATTCCAATCACATCTGCGGCCCGTTCTGAGCCCAATGTGGCCAAATCTCCGAGTTTTCAGGACATAATGGCTAGATTTTTTTTTCTTCTCATTTTTTTTCTTTCTTTTTTTAAAAATTGTTGTTGTTGAATACCTTCATTTTTAAAAACCAGCATATTTTTTAAGATTTATTTATTTTAGAGAGTGTGTGGGGGTGAGCAGGGGGAGGAGCAGAGGGACAGGAAGAGAGAGAATCTCAAGCAGACTCTCACTGAGCACAGAGCCCAACACAGGGCTCAGTCTCACGACCCAGAGATCTTGACCTGAGCCTAAATCAAGAGTCTGACACTTAACCAACTGAGTCACCCAGGCACCCCCCAAACTGCCATGTTTTTAAAACTAATAGTACAGGAAACTAGATGTGGGATTTATGGAAACTCTGAACCATCTTTGCAATTTTCTGCTGATCTAAATCTCTTTTAAAATAAAAATTTTTTGTTAAAAAAACCCACTAGGGCCAAAAGAAATGGATGGGAGCTCTATCAGATTGATGGGCAGCTGTTTGCAAACTCCGTTCTCAATCCCACAGACACTAAGGCTGTGCACACAGCCAGTGCCCAGGTTCTGCTCACCAGCTCCCTCACACTTCCTGGTCTGGCTAGGAGGGAGGGGCCCACACCCGGGGGCAGAACTGTAAGGACAGAAGGGGAAAGCTGAGTAGAGCAGAAATGTCATGGTGTGCAGCAGGGCAGTTCTGGGTAGACACGCTAGGTTGACAGGACCACACACTAGGA
The DNA here is from genome assembly GCF_030435805.1 of Mustela lutreola. Lineage (NCBI taxonomy): Eukaryota > Metazoa > Chordata > Mammalia > Carnivora > Mustelidae > Mustela > Mustela lutreola. The sequence continues at coordinate 21,719,367 of NC_081299.1, read as the reverse complement.
GAAACAGGAGCTCTGGTGCATTACAGGTGGGAATGTAAATTGGGTCAGCCATCACTGAAACAGGATGGAGGGGCATCTGGGTGGCTCAGCTGGCTAAGCATCCAACTTTGGGTTTTGGCTCAGGTCATGATCTCAGGGTCACAAGATGGAGCCCTGCCTGGGGCTCCAGGCCCAGCAGGGAGTCTGTTTCTCTCCCTCTCCCCTCCGCTGCCCCCACCCACCCATACTCTCTCTGTCTTTCTAAAACAAGTAAATAAATCTAAAAAGAAGAAGAAGAAGAAGAAAGAGACAGAAAGAAAGAAAGAAAGAACGAAAAGAAAAGAAAAAACAGGATGATGTTTCCTCAACAACTTAAAAATGGAACTACCCTATGATCCAGCCATCCTACCTCTGGGTGCACATCTGAAGGAAATATAATCACTATCTTCAAGAGCTATCTGCACCCCCACGTTCACAGCAACATTCTTCACAAGAGCCAAGAACAAAAGCCACCTAAGTGTCCATGGGTGGATGAATGGATAAAGAAAATGCAGTATATATATGTCACATGATATGTAATGACTATTATTCAGCTACAAAAATTTTAAAAAAGGAAATCCTGTCATTTGCAATAATATGGACTGACCTCAAGGACATTGTGCTAAGTGAGATAAGTCAGACAAATACTGTATGATCTCATTCATGTGCAGAATCTAAAAACAAACAAACAAAACAAAACAAAAAAAACCTGAACTCATCAAAACAGAGAGCAGAATTGTGGCTGCCAGGGGTCGGGGGTACAGGAATGAGATGTTGGTCAAAGTGTACATACTTCTACTTAGAAGATGAATGAGTTCTGGGGACCTAATGTACCACCTGGTGACTATAGTTAATTATATGCCTGAAAGCTGAGAGGTGAATAGATCTTAAGTATTCTCACTGCACAGGCAAAAAACAAACAAACAAACAAACATGTAATTGTGTGAGGTGAGAGATGTGCCAACTAACCCTATTGTGGTAATCATTTTGAAATATATCTGGTGGATCAAATCATCACACTGTACATCTTAAGTTTACATGGTATTGTATGTCAATCACATGTCAATACCACCAGGAGGGGGAGAGGAGGAGGGGCAGAAATTGAGGCCTATGGGGCATCCACGTGGAGAAATACAGTTGCCAACTGGTTTATGAGCCATTTTCAGGGGAAGGGGCCATTTTAGGGAGTCAGTGTGTAGGTGGTATTTCTACGGGACTGGATGGTCTCCCTTTGGGGAAAACATCGATGGAGAGGAGGAAAGGATAAAGAAGAGCCCTGGGCTCTCCATTATTGAGAGGACAGGAAGGTGGGAAGGATCCAGCTGAGGAGACTGAGAAGGACCAGCCCAAGGGATAGGGGGAAGCCCAGGGCATGTGCCCTGGACACATGGGTGATGGCGGGGGCAGGGTAGATTTTGCCATCTTGGAACGCTCTTCTATCAGATGAGCACTAATTCTGAGAGGATTCTCTGAGTCTCTGACTCCAGCAGGTGAGGCCAATGATTAGGGTCTTCAGCTTTAGATTCAGACATGTCCTGACTCTGCCCCTGTCACCAGCTGTGTGACTTCAGGAAAACTACTTTCCCTCTTCAGAGCTGTTTCCCGATCTGTGAGGTAATAATCCCTTTGCCTCACCTCACGGGCCCCCAGAATCTACCTGGTCCCCATCATGTCAGGAGTGAGGCTACACGGTATCTCTGACTCCAGCCCTGCTGACAGCCAGCTGCCCTCCCACAGGACACTACCCACCTTACCGACAGCTCAACTCTGAGGCTTCTCTGCTTCTCTGTTCCAGGCCTGCCTTCCCTTAAGGAGTTTGGTTCTGCCCCTTGCTTGCAGGTTGTAGGCAGAACCTTTTATTGCAAGGAGCAGAACACGAAGAGTTAAAGGAATAGTATAATGATTGTTGGCCCACATAACTGGGAAATCAAGTGGGTGGACCTGGCTTCAGGGATGGCGGGGGCGGGGGCAGAGGCTCAAACCATCTTCCCAGGGCTCTGTCTTCTTCCTTATTTCTCTCAGCTCTGCATCCCTCTGTCAACACCCTTCACAGACTGGCTTTCTCCTCACTGTGGGGAAGATGGACACCAGCAACTCCAGATCCTTAGAGCTTTCAATCCCAGAGAATCTCTCTCCCAGGGTCCATATGTCCAATCAGAAGATTTTGTTAATAAGAGAGAGGGGGAGGGTCTGGAGAAACACCTCAGAAGTCCTCTACATGGCCTGATGCCCCCTTTACCTTATAGGCCCCTGGGAGAACAAGGGTATGTCTCCCTGGTGTGACCGTAGCCCCAAGCAGAACGCGAGAGTGGGGTCCGTGAAGTCAGCAAGAGCAGAGTGGGGCTTGATCAAAAGGCTAAGAAGACACACAGAGTGGAAAATTCCAGGAAGCATAAGAGATGGGAAGACCGCGAGGACTGACCCCCTTATCACGGTCTCCATTGTCCCCACCCTCCCCAAGGCCCTGTTAGAGCCGATGCCCCAGGTGCTCTCCAAGGCTCTGGGCTGCCTCCTGCAACTGGGGGCAGAGTGAATAAACAACCGGAAGGCAGATGTCTTAGAATACCCCAACCTCCTTCAACAAGGAAGCAGATCGCAAGAGGAACCAATCAGCAGGATCTCCACTCACCTGGACCAATCAGCAGGGATCCCCAGTCAGCAGGACCAAATAGATGAATTCATCTGTTCGGCCAATCACGTTGAGCGCTGCTATGGTCTCCTATTAAGAAGCAGGTGGGCTGGCCTTGGTGGTACCTCCATGTTCCCAAAGAAAGACCTAGGACTTCCGGGGATCTCCCCACCTCTCTCCGTAGGGGGCACATCCTACCCTCCCCAGGAAGGAGGAAAAGGTCTCCCACTGGGTGGCAGCCTTTAGAGGCATGAAGGGAGGGGTACTCTTGCCTGACATTCAGTGGCGTGTGGATACCCGGGCAACTCCAGGCTCCTAAAGATGTCAAAATGTTATGATCTTCCTGGGAGAAGTGATGAGTGGAACCAGGTGGAAGTAGATATAAGCCTGACTGGAGAGATGGGCTGTTAAATATGTTGCCATGGTGACTGCATCCCGGCTACCTTCCCCACTCGCCAAGGGGGACACCACCCATTGGAAAAGAAGGTGCCTGTCACGTCCTCCTGGGGGGGGCCACTCATTTAGTGTCAGTCTCATTTAGGACTGAGAACCTCCAACTTTGTTCATCCATTCCCTCACTCAGCCCATATATATATCCAGCATCTGTTCTGCTTTGAACACCAGGGACTGTTCCCTGTCCTCAGAGAGCTTATAGTCGAGGGAAAGAAGGAGACATAAAGAAACAATTGAATATAAAGTCAGGATGCTTACTGTGAAGCGAAAGAATGAGAAAACAGGAGGGAGGAGGAAAAAGAGGACACGATTTGGGTGTCCAGGGAGGTTCCCCTGAGGAGCCATTTGAACTAAGACCAGAAGCATCAGGAGCCAGGCAGGCAAAGAGGAAGGATAAGCGCTTTCCCAGTGCAGAGGAAACTGGGGTAAGAAGGAGACTGGAGCATCCCAGGAGCAGAAGCTACTAGCGTGGCTGGAGGGAAGCTGGAAACAGACAGGGACCCAGTCAAGAGGGACCCCGCGGCCGTGCCAAGGGCTAGTGGCTTATCCCAGGGCAGTAGGGACCACACAAGTGGGTGTGATGCCACTGGCAAGTTTTTAAAGCTCTTTAGTCTACACTGTGGGAAGCGCACTGGGGAAGGGGCAGGAAGGGAGAAGAATGTTCTAGGAAGGAGGAGCAGCTCAAAGGTGGGTCAGACCTGAAGGAGGAGACATGTTTTAGGAACTGCCAGAAACTGCTGGCAGGCAGCATAGAGGGACGGAGAGTTGCTAGAGATGAGGGTGGGGATTTGGGGCATTATGGCCCCAGCTCTGTCCTTCCCAGCTGTGTGGACTTGGGTGAGCTCCTGAACCTCTCTGAACCTCGGAGCCCCAGAGAAGGGAAGTGACTGTCTCAAGTGTGACAAGTGGTGGCGGCAGACAGCACCTGGAAGACTGAGAGCTAAGGACGGTAGGTATTAGGGTTGGCACTCTGGAGCCTCATGGACATGGGTTCAAATCCCATCTCCCACTCACCAGCTGGGTGCCTTGGTCAGGCTGCCTAACCTTGTTGGGCCTCCTGTCACCTCATCTGTAATACAGGGTTGTCCTCACATGGCCTCCCTCCTGGGGTCGCTGTGAGAGCTGCAGTGGGTGGTGGTTTCTGGCACCTTCATTTCATGCTTGGTAAATGGTGATTGTGGCGCTGGAATCTGGGACTTTCCCAGTCAGTCAGTGGGTTCAGAATGACTGAGGCCTTCCCAGTGCAGAGCCTAGGACTCCGACCAAAAAGAAAAGCATTAGGGAAAGACAGTGAGGCACTCCCTGGGGAGAATCACCACCCCTCTGCCCTTTTTCTGCCCAACTCACAAAGCAGCAACCACAGTGACCTCAAAAAAGCTATGCATATCCCAGCCTCAGGCCCTTTGCACTTGCTGTACCCTCTGCTCTGCTCCTGCTTCTCTCTGCTTTAACTAGGTTCTTCCTTTCATTTCATTCAGGTCTTAGCTTAGACATCCTCCCAGTATTACCCACCCCAGCCTATCACTCTCTGACCCCTTGAATTTGACCCCCCCAAATGATATGTTGAAAGTCTAACCCCCAGTACCTCAGAATTTGACTGTATTTGGAGATAGGGTCTCCAGGAGGTAAGAAAATTAAAACAAGGCTATTAATTGGTCCTAACCCAATTTGACCAGAGTCCTTTTAAGAAGAGGAAATTAGAACAGAGAGATACCAAGGTATGTACATACAGAGAAAAGCCCTTTGAGGACACAGCAAGAGGGTGGGCCTCTGCAAAGCAAGGAGAGAGGCTTCAAAGAAACCAAATCTGCCAGCACTTCGATCTTGGATTTCTAGCCTCCAGAATGGTGAGAAAAATTTCTGTTGCTTAAGCCCCCATGGTGGTATTGCATTATAAAGCCTAAGCAAACTAATACACCCACTGATCCTGCTTTATTTTTCTCTCTAGCACTTATCAGCCGGGACATGATTAACCTATGTATTGGTTTATTGTCTGTCTCCTCCCCACCCCATACACTACAACAGGAGCTCACAAAGCCAAGACTTAGCCTGTACTGTCCCCTCTTGCATCCCCAGACCACAGGACAGCACGTGGTGCACAGCAGATCCTCATCAAATTAAAAAAAAAAAAAAAATGGAGCCAGATATCCCTGAGCACCAAGGGTCTCATCTGCAAAACGAACTAATAATCATGCCAGACTCAGAAGGAGTGTGAGGCTATGGTGGATAAGTGTAGGCAAATTGCCTAGCACCAGGGCACCTGGGTGGCTCAGTGAGTTAAGCCTCTGCCTTCGGCTCAGGATCCTGGGATCGAGTCCCTCATCAGGCTCCCTGCTCAGCAGGGAGCCTGCTTCCACCCTCCCTCTGCTGCTCCCCCCACTTGTGCTCTCTCTCCTTCTCTCACTCTCTGTCAAATAAATAAATTCTTTTTTAAAAAATTGCCTAGCACCATGCCTAGCACATAAGGTACACTCCAGAAATAAGACATGTAATTGTTGCTGTTGCTATCTTAACAGTAGTAAGGTCAATCATTCATTCATTCATTCAACTCCTCCACAAACACACTGATAACTCTTCAGCTGCCAGGTGCTGAGGAGACAGGAAATCAGACTTGGCTTTTGACCTAGAGATGTTCAAGGTTTAGTGGGGAGACAGACCAGGGATCAGTATGTAAGGGTCACGGATTTCACAGAAAAAGGGATGTTGCCTTATGTGTACCCACCCATGCTCTGTGTGGTTGGTGTGGAGCTAAGGATTTTGGATCATGACTTAAGGTACCTGTAATGCCTGGGAAGGGTTTCTCGGGTAAAGGAGGTGTGGGGGGACCCAACCAGTTTTGTGCTACTGAGGATCCCTCTGGGGCAGAGTGATGAGTGGGCTGGAAAGGTCTGGCTTAAGAACAGAGATGCTGTTGGTGCATAAAGCTGGGGCACTGCGGGGCTCGGCCAGAGACGAGGGTAGGACCCAGTGGTCAGGACGGGCCCCAAGTCAGCTTAGAAGAAGCAGCCAGGTCCATGGGCTTGACATAGAAATGTCTGAGCTTCGCAGTGGGTTTCCCCTGCCAGGCAGAGCAGGGCTGATGGGTAGGGCTTGGTGACTGTGGGATCAGAGAGCTGAGGAGGGTCAATCAAGGCATCATTTTCACAATTCACAAAGATGTCAGGAAGGAACCTTCTGTAACCAGAACCAGGACAGAAAACCTGACAGGACTAGAGAAGTTTCCTCCTACCTGAAAGCCAAAGGGAAACACATTTGTTTCCATGACACACTTATGTTTTCAGAAGACCACGTGATTGTTTTTTTTTTTTTTTTATTTTTTATTTTTTATAAACATATATTTTTTATATACATATATTTTTATCCCCAGGTCTGTGAATCACCAGGTTTACACACTTCACAGCACTCACCAAATCACATACCCTCCCCAATGTCCATAATCCCACCCCCTTCTCCCCAACCCCCTCCCCCCGGCAACCCTCAGTTTGTTTTGTGAGATTAAGAGTCACTTATGGTTTGTCTCCCTCCCAATCCCATCTTGTTTCATTTATTCTTCTACGCACTTAAGCCTCCATGTTGCATCACCACTTCCTCATATCAGGGAGATCATATGATAGTTGTCTTTCTCTGCTTGACTTATTTCGCTAAGCATGATACGCTCTAGTTCCATCCATGTTGTTGCAAATGGCAAGATTTCATTTCTTTTGATGGCTGCATAGTATTCCATTGTGTATATATACCACATCTTCTTGATCCATTCATCTGTTGATGGACATCTAGGTTCTTTCCATAGTTTGGCTATTGTGGACATTGCTGCTATAAACATTCGGGTGCATGTGTCCCTTTGGATCACTACATTTGTATCTTTAGGGTAAATACCCAATAGTGCAATTGCTGGGTCATAGGGCAGTTCTATTTTCAACATTTTGAGGAACCTCCATGCTGTTTTCCAGAGTGGCTGCACCAGCTTGCATTCCCACCAACAGTGTAGGAGGGTTCCCCTTTCTCCGCATCCTCGCCAGCATCTGTCATTTCCTGACTTGTTGATTTTAGCCATTCTGACTGGTGTGAGGTGATATCTCATTGTGGTTTTGATTTGTATTTCCCTGATGCCTAGAAATCTGTGAATGGAAAATTCCACCTGCCGTTCCTCCTCCAGGCGCTAAACAATAGAGGAAGTTTCTGTCCGCAGCTTACTGGTGCCTGAAATTCTACCATTGGAGCTTCATTCCTATGGCTTGAGGCTTTGTCCTTTATTAAAATGCAAACTGCATGGAAGTTATGTCTTCAACACAGACTTATTTTCATTAATTCAACAAATATTTATTGACTTCTTGGTCTAAACCAGCAGTACCTAGAGGCTGGAAATAAAGAGATTAATTAAGACTTGTCCAGTTTTTTACCTTTGTTAAAAAATGATTATAAAGACGACAACTTAGGTGATACAAACTTTATTTAACGCTTCATAAAGCAGGCAGTCTCTGTTCCCAAGGGCCAAAGAACCGCAAAATAGGGCAGAAGGCAGGAAACTTTTATAGGATCAAGAATAAGGAATAAGAAAATGATAAAAATAGGAAATGAATAAGGAAAAAGAAAATGAATGCAGAGCCCAGAGATGGTGGCATTTGAGGCTTGGCTGACTGAACATACTGCATTTCCGGTCAAGGAAACACTTACAGGCACACGACATTTTTCTGAGTTTCTGTTTGCTGACCTGGCACCCTGGTCTAGAACAGCTCCATCTTGGACTTGGAAATTTATTTCAGTACCTTCAAGGAACTGGCAGACTCTGTGTATGGGGGCTGGGGTGGAGGATAATGGAAACCCTGACCTAATGGGACAGTGAATGATGGTGGTGGGAGCCAGGGGCTGTGGGGGCCCCCAGGAGAGGTGATCCATTTCATAGTTACAAAATGTGGAGCTTGAGCTGCAATCTAGTAGAGGAAAGGCGGGTGAGAGGTGGTTGACAATCCCAGCAGGAGGGCCCAGCCAGGGCAAATGAATGGGGTCATGGGCCAGGATGATGGGGTACGGGTACTACCTGCCACTCATCCAGCTTGGATATAAGGTAGGACCTGACAGGTGGGACCAGAGGGGTAAGGAGGGCTTCTCATTGATTGGATGCTACACGTCATCTCAGGCGGTGGCCTCTGTCCCAGCGCTGTGCTACCGCCCCAGCTTCCTCCTCACCTCCTCCCACCAAGCCCACCAGACTCTCCTTTGCGGAACTGCCCTGTGCCCCGCTCAGTCACGTGGTCTGAATGACCCACCTCCAGCTCCAGAGGAGGGCCTGATTGGTTTAAATAGTCTGCCTACCCCCATCCTGCTGGTACTTGATGGGTTCAGGAAAGGGCACATGACCCCACATGTTTGCAGGGGCTCTGGGAAAGGGATTCACCCCTCTCCTTCAAGAGTGCTCCCGGATACACCTGCTCTCTTCTTCTGGCTCCACAGAGGGAGGTGTTGGGGGCCAGGGGTGAAGGTGACATGGGGAGGAGGGCAGAGAGGAGAGAAATGTCAGAGAAATGGGTTCTGGGTAGACCCACCCCTGCTGTCCTCAGCTGAGCCAGCAAATTCCCATTTGTTCAGCCCATTTGTTGTTACTTTCCAGTGAGGGCCAGACCAGGTTTATTCCTTAAAAACATCAAAGCCACTGTCCTACCATGCTGGCTGGCATGGGCTGCATCTCAGAGTGCAGGATACATGTCTGCATTTGTAGGCAGGATCAGGGAAGGCAGTGGTAGAGGGACTCATCTTCTCTAATGGAGGCAAGATACAACCTGAAGGCTCTGAAGGGTGAATCAAGGGTTCAAGAAGATCTTATGTATGTGTGGGATGTGTGTATGTGGTGTGTAGTTCTTGTGTGAGATGTAAGAGTGGGTCAGCGGTGAAAATAGAGAAGGAAGAGGAGGAAATGGTGGATGATTATATGAATTCTAAGCTAAAGATGTGAATTTCACCCTGTGGGCAGTGTGTCCCACCACACACACACACACACACACACACCAAAGAAATCTGACAGTGTGCCCAGCAGTACAAGAAGCCATATGATAGACATAGAGTATCCTTCCTCTGTGCCAATTTTACTCCAAAACCATGGAAAATGTCCATTATATTGTATTTTATCCTGAAACACTCATGGATATGTGATAGAAGGTAAAATATGCATAGATTTGAATGATTAAATTGGAGAATTCAAAGAACCTGTGAAGTTGTGGCCAGGGTCTAGATGAAGCACTGTCTGGATGCAGATCTTAAGGTAACCCGGGTATCCCCATGTCCCGACACCATTAGCAGGAAGTTCCCTGTTTCTCCTTTTTTTTTTTTAAATTTTTTATTTAAATTCAATTTAGTTAACATATACTATATTATTAGTTTCAGTGGTAGAATTTAGTGATTTATCAGTTGCATATAATACCCAGTGTTCATTATATCAAGTACCCTCCTTAATGACCATCACTCAATTACACCATTCCCCCACCGACCTCCCTGCCAGCAACCCTCAGTTTGTTTCCTAGAGTTAAGAGTCTCTTATGGTTTGCCTCCTTCTCAATTTTAATCTTATTTTATTTTTCCTTCCCTTCCTAAACTTGTCAAAATCAAACTTTGTTGTCCCTTCATGAGGGGAAGCACTCTGTCCGTGGTGCTGAAACCAGATAAAAACCATCTCAACAGGTGAGTTCAGACTTTAATGTTTCTATTCTGTCTCCATCTCTTGGAAGGTTATGAAAGAGGTAGGCTCAGAGAAGAAGCTAAACACCCCCAAAGAACCAGGACAAATATTCGTTATTATTTCTGAACTCTTCAGTTCAGGAGACAGAACCTCAGGGTAAGATAGGGCTAGAGGGTGTCGAGGGATGCTGGAGGAACAAGATTACAATTACTATGTATGACATTCACAGGTTCCAGAAAAAGCATTTTCTTGAGTTTGGAGACTTTTTCTGCTTCTTAAATACCATTCAGTGTTCTTAGAGAAGGAAAACAGCCTCAAAAGCCTCCTTTCATGGGCTCTTGGCTGGCTCAGTCAGTTAAGCGTCTGCTTTCAGCTCAGGTCATGATCCCAGGGTTCTGGGATCAAGTCCTACATCAGGCTCCCTACTCAGCGGGGAGCATGCTTCTTCCTCTACCCCTCCCCCAACTTGTATGTGCTCTTTCTCACTCTCTCACTCTCAAAAGTGTGTGTGTGTGTGTGTGTGTGTGTGTGTGTGTGTGAGTGTTTGTGGCTATGCATGCAGTAGATTCTGTGGATGTTAATACATCTCTCATATTTAAAAAATTAACATCTTATAATTCAATTACTCAAGAGGGAAAATCTAGGACAAATATTTAGCTGACATTTTATCCCAGTTCAAAAATGTGTGCATCCTAAGTTGTTTCATCTCCACCCACAGCTCTGTGGCCATAGCCACTTGGGCAAATCTGCTAAGAGAAAGCTCTGGCATCCATGTGGATAGGCTGTGCCCCTACTGAGGCTTTCTGGGGGGTGGGGGAAGCCTGCAAGGATCTCATAATCCCAGAGAGTTGGAAAGCCAATAGCTTGGCACATCCATCCATCTGGCCCTGCAGACATGGTCCGTGGTTATACTTCCTGTCCAGCCCCTTAGGGCTACAGGGAAAGTATCCTCATCCCGGGCACAAAACTCTTCAGTTTATGGCTGCTCTGTCTCCTAATCCTGCTGGGCCAGAAAAGTCTGGTAAGGTCCATTCCAAAGACCTTGTGTTGGCCAATTTAGATGACTGGTCAGAGTCCCAGCTGTAGACTCAACCACTGAGGGGTTTGGGAGATGTTATTTCACCTGCTGTGCCCCATTTGATATCAGTTGCCAACCCCAGTGTGTGCTCCAGTGTGGCTGAACACAGTCAATGCCCCATCACTCCCTCTCCCATCTCTCTAATGTCACACCCATTGCTTATACACATGACAGTCATTTGATCATGGTTCTCCATTGACATTTCTTTGCAATTGATCTAATGACATGAAGTGTGCCTTATTATTTTTTTTAAGTAGGTCCCACACCCAGCATGGAGCTCAAAGTGAGGGGCTCCTGGGTGGCTCAGTTGATTAAGCAACTGCCTTTGGCTCAGGTCATGATCCTGGAATACCGGGATCGAGTCCTGCATCAGGGTCCCAGCTCCATGGGGAGTCTGCCTCTCCCTCTGACCTTATCCCCTCTCATGCTCTCTCTCACTGTCCTTCTCCCAAATAAATAAGTAAAATCTTAAAAAAAAAAAAAAAAAGAGAGAGAGAGAGAGACTTTTTAAAAAGTGAGGCTTGAACACATGACCCTGAGATCAAGACCTATACTGAAATCAAGAGTAGGATGCTTAACCAAATGAGCCACCGAGGCACCCCTGAAGTATGCCTTATTATTATAATCAGTTTAGCCACCATTAGCACATAAATTGTCCTCAATAACATAATTGTTATTAGACAGATGAAGATAATTTCTACTACCATCAACTTAAAAGTTTGTTGACTCTGTTCCTTTGTGTGATCTAAGTTTTCATGCCTCTCCAGGCTTCTCTCAACTTGGACAAACCCCCCTTCTCTTCTGCATGAACAAGCTCACTTGTCTTCCTGCAACCTGTCAGTGGAAAGGATTCTCCAGCCCCTTCCTGAAGAACACACTAACTTACAGATTTACAGTAACTTGCCCTGCTTTGTTGCCACTCTAATTACTTTGTATTGAGAACTTACTCTGGGCCAAGCATGGTACTAAGCACTTGGACAAAATTATCCCTAAGTAAGAGATACTATTCTCATCCCTATTTTTAAGATGCAGAAATTGAAGTTTCAAAGAGTTGACTGATTGGCCCAAAGTCCCCTTCCCACCCCCTGCACTGAGTGGTGGAGCTAGCCTTTGAGCTCAGGTCTTTCTAGAGCCCACACTTTCTGCTTGCATTTTGTGTCATGGAATGAAGATGGTCATCCTCTTCCAGATGTCTCTTCTCCTCTTCTTTGTCTTATTCTTCATTTTCTTCCCCTCACTCTTCTTTTCTTCCTCTCCATCCCTTTGTAAATCCCCTTTTTCTCCCCTCCCTCTTACCCAAAGCCTAGTTCTACCAAAGTCCCTATGGACAGAGGCAGCCTGAGATCTGATATTTCATATCACTTGCTGGGACTGAAAGGGAGATATGGTTTCAGAGACACTCTCCTTTATGGGGAAGAAGTTCAGGGTTTCTAGACTTAAACCTACCCTGAGACACCCCCCACCCTGGCTCCAAAGTCACTTGGCTAGGAGATGGCACACTGGTTTTCCCTTCACTCAGATGTGCACATAGTGCAACCCTGAGCCTCCCCTAGCTGTAGACATGTGAGTGATGACAACACTGTTTGCAGGTGATTTGGACACAGTTGTATCAAGGAGCATCTTCTGGGCTTCATGCTATCCTCAGGGCATCCTGAGAAGGAGAGCATTAGCCCCCTTGAGTGGAGAAACAGGCTAAGAGTGATTTTTGAAGCCAAAGGACTCTAGATCCTTCAGCTTCTCCTTGACAGATAAAGAAGCTGAAACCAAGAGAGCAGTGACCAGCGAATGTGGGGCAGGACCAGCCCCCGATGCCAGGGCCTCTTGTTCTCAGGCTACTGCAGACACAGAATGGCGGGCACGACCCGTGAGTCAGTCTGGGATGTTGGTTATTTTTTGTTTGGTTTTGCCTTTAGCTTCGGCACAGTTCCCAGCCTGCGTGCTTTTCCGAGAGTTTGGAGGGAGGGAGCAGATCTGTCTGGATTCTGATGCAGCTCCTCCATGGTCTCAGGCTGTGACCTTGGGCAGCCCCTCCTTAGCCCCCACAGGCTTGGCCTTCTCGTCCCTGAAACCTCTCAGAGAACCAGGGAGTCAAGTGTTCGTCGCTGGCATGCTGGATGTGCCCTGAGCATCCCATTCCCCCAGGGCTTTCAAAGCTGAATGGAGTCGACAGGACTGCTTGGCTTGACAGCAAAAGCTTCACTTCTCCGGCCGTGACTTTAATTCCTCCTACCAGAAACTTGGCTCCATGAACTTGGGCTGAATAAGTTGATTTGTAGAAATTACCATATCCTGGGGCTGCTCACAGCGGAAGCAGCAGGTGGGTGCTCCATGTGCTTCTGAATGAGCCCTGGAGTCCAGCTGGGACAAATCTATCCCTCCAAAGCGACATCTGCTGGAAGGTGGCATTGAATTATGTCACATGACAACAGCCTTTCACTGGGTTCTGGTAACCTTTATTTAAATGGAGGTGGGATCTCCCCTCTGGAGGCCCGCTTCCCTGTCTGGGGACTTTTCCTGGCAGAGAGGACAGAATGGGTGAGGACGGCAGACTGAGGGGCCTCGGAGCCACAGTAGGGGGCAGGGATTTGTCCCCTGATGGGAGAGAAGAGGCTGGCTGAGAGGGCCACACTGATGGGAAGACTGGTGTTGCCGGGCCTGTCACCCAATGTAGACGCCCTGGAGAGTACTTGCTGTTCATCCATTCACTTTCTCACACACTCACTCAACACACACTAGTTGGCCAGGTATGGGCCCAGGAATGTGCCAGGTGTAGGGGATACAGAGGTGAATAAGACATGGATTTTTACCTTCAAGGGATTCAGTCTGACACAAAAGACAGACTCTGCCTCAAGAATTACACAGATAGGGTGCCTGGGTGGCTCAGTGGGTTAAGCCTCTGCCTTCAGCTCAAGTCATGATCTCAGGGTCCTGGGATCGAGTCCCTCATCAGGCTCTCTGCTTGGCGGGGAGCCTGCTTCCTTCTCTCCTCTCTCTGCCTACCTCTCTTGTCTACTTGTGACCTCTCTCTGTCAAATAAATAAATGCAATCTTTTGGGGAAAAAAAAAAGAGTTACAATAAGAGACACCAGGGTGCAGGAGGAAAGAGCATGAACTCCCTCTGGGTAGGTGTGGGGCAGGTGGGACAGGTGTGGGGCTCACAGAAAAAGTGTGTGGGACAGGTGGGGTAGGTGTGGGGCAGGTGGGGCAGGTGTGGGGCAGGTAGAGCAGTTATGGGGCAGGTGGGAAAAGTGTTGGACAGGTAGGACCGTCACATACCTGAGGGTGGGTGCCCAAAGGCAGACCCTGAGATGAGGGCTCTGATGCCTATAGTTTATCTGGGAGGTGACCCCAAGTGAGGGCATGGAGAGACTGAGCAGGGAAGAGAGAAAAGCCAACAGCACATGGATAAAAGTGAATCACAGCAATGGGCACCTGGGACTCAGTCCTGCTGGGGGTGCTCTGAGAATCATGTGGAAGATGATTCAGAACCATCCTCCTGGATAAGAGGAAATGGCATTTATCCCAAGTCAGGGCATTAACTCCTCCTGTCTTCTGTACTTCTAGGTGGGCCCTACTACACACACCTGTCACACAGAAAAGCAAGTTCTCCAAGTGCTAGAGAAAGAAGAAAAGAAATGCAGGCACTTGAAGTGGGGAACAGTCAGCATGCCCTGAGTCTTCTGTAGTTACAGGAAAACTCAGAAGGTTGAGGGCAGGTGGGGTAGGACATTAAAGCATCTGCTGTGGCATCTTAGAGAAGTTGACATTTGAGCTGAGTTGAAGAGTGAGTAGGACTTTTCTAGCTGGAGTGGGCATGGGGAGAGGCTAATCCATGTAGCTGGAGCAGTATAGGGATGGGAGGGGAAGACAGGAAAGTGGCTCCATGGGCCCAAGGATTTTGAGAAAAGAATTTATTTTAGAATTAATTAGTGGGGAAGATTTGAGCAGCCTTTATGCAAGGAAACCTTAGGTGGTAGAGTTGGAGAAGCTGACAAGGGGAAGAGTGAGAGAGAGAGAGAGAGAGTACTCATTAGGGACAACCCCCTGCACAGGCAGAAAGGAATGGATCCAGAGGACAGGAAGAAACTGGCCTTCCACAGGAGAGAAGAATTCTTTTCCTGAGCTTGTTGACAATAGGTTTAACTGTGGGAGAAAAGGGAGTACTCAGGGAATTCAGATACCTACTGAGAATGAAGGAGTTGATGGCTGGTGGTAGAGGGTTTAGGGAGGATGGAGGATTTGACTAGTCCTTGAAGGTGAGGGGAGAGGGAGCAGACTGCAGGAAGGTCAGAGGAAGGATGGATGATGGTGGAACCGGCTTATGTTGGCGCTGACTACTTGGCAGTATTGCTAGCACTCACCGAGCGCAGTGTTCCCAGTGGCTTCCCAGCAGTTCAGAGCAGGAGTTGGGAAAGCAGATGGTTGCATTGGGAAATGGCGGAGTTTGGCAGGGCAGGGGTGGCAAGAGGAAAATGCCGTCCACCTGCAGACACGGTATTTCTAGGGGCAGGAAGCCTCTCTTTTCCTACTCTTGCACCAGGAAGAAGAATGAGTGAAGGTAAGAGCTGAAAAGACCCCAGCCCAACCCCTGGGCTGTCATCCAAGCTCTGCTGCTCATTTTCTGTGTAACCCTGGGCAAGTCACTTCCCCTGTCTAAACCTATTAATTTAGGACTGCTCAACCTCAGCACCGCTGATATCTGGAGCTAGATAATTCCCTGTTGTGGGGAGCTGTCCTGTGCAGTATGGGATTTCCAGCAGCAGACCTGGCTTCTCCCGACTCAATGCCAGTAGCACACAGACACACTCATTATGACAACCAAATGACCCCTGAGAAGCAAAATTGTTCCAAGTCAAGAACCACCGTATTTATTGGAATAATAATAAGAAGAAGACCTATCCAGCCAACCCAGGAGGAGAAAGGGGTCTCATGAGCAACACATAAAAGAATGACAACTACAGCGGAAGAGGGACATTTGACAACTGATTAGAGCAGTTTGGATATGAGTAGTTATTTATCACAGCTTCTCTTCCATTTTCCCATCTGTAAGATACATGGATCAGTGGCTGAGCTGGGTCTACAATCCAGGCACTCTGCTCCCAAGATGCAGGCTCTTTCCACTCTACAAGCCTTGTGAAATCCCAGCTTTTTGCCCAATCTTTTGAGAGGATGCCACATCCTTGTCTTTGCACGGTAACTGGATTGTTCCCAAGATGGATCTGAAAGAGCAGAGGTGAGGAGAAAGGTCAAGATGAGAAGAACAAGAGGAAACCCAAATCCTCCTAGGACAGCGATGGAGGCTACCAAGGAAACCAGACATCAGGATGGAGAGTGCTAAGTCAGGGTCCCCTTAGGAAACAGAGAGCACACCAGTAAGCTGAACGTGAAAACTTCATATAAAGAAGTGATAATTAACAAAAGGGGGTTAATTACTAAAGGGAGTAAAAGAGGACTCTAAAAAACATAGGAACAGCAAATGTAGAGGAAACTTACTACCCCTAGCCATGCCTGAGGTTGTAGGTGAAAAGGTCTGTGGTCTGTGAGAGTGGCCACTAGGTGAGGAGAGCATAGCCTGAGGGTACGGTGGAGCTGGTCCCTGACGGCTGCTGAGAATGTCCTGGACATTTCCCACACCGAATAAAAGAAAACAGAAAGAGTTCCAACACCAGGGTGAAATGTGCCTTCCACTGCTAGCATCTTGCAGTAGTCCCTACAGTGCCCTCTATTGACAGATAATAACTTTGTACCAGCTGGTGAAGAAGAAATGTTTGTAGGGTCCTGCTCTACTATCGCTAGGCAGGGCAAAGAAGGGTAGACTCAGAGCTGAGAGAAAATAAAGTACTAGTCACCACAGTCCTTGCCTTTGGCTAATCAACTTCCACATACACCTTCTACACACTTTTGAACTTCCATTCACAACACAGCAACTCTGTTTCCACCTGACAAGACGCAGTTGTCCTTTGTACAAATAAAGAAGCTCTTGCACTTGCCTCAAAACAAGATACATAGTCCCAACACCATTGTATCCATCACTGGCTATGGGAAAGACTCCTCAAATTCAGTACAGTCAGGTTATCTTGTTTCTAAAGTTAACCTCCATTAATCTGTATATAAATAATAATGGAAAGGAGAGAAAAGAAAATGGTTAACATACAAATATAAATTTAAGAACATAACAGAGAAAATATGCAAGCCTACAATAGTCCTCACTTCTGTAACTGGTCACAAAGCATTGTTTCTATCAATGGCTTCTTTCTTCCACTCCCCATTCCACATTTCCCCCACTCTCAACCAGAGCTTCAGCTAGTTGGGTTTTTTTTTTTTTTTAACCAGGAAGAGTGAGCCAAACCTTTACTCCTGAATCACATGAGTCATCAACTATCCTGCTAAGTTGGGCTGCCGAAGTTTTCCACTAACCTTTACGCTTGAACATGGAAGAGCTAAGAAGTGCTCCAGAGAATCCTAGATTCTCCTAGATCATTCCATCTAGTACAGTAACCCTTTTCTCAGCTTCCATGTTTGTTCAGTGACACAACGGCCTTAAATGAGTAGATGGTAGTCTCATCCTTCCATTCATTGGAACCATCATTGTGTCTTCTCATATGCCCTCCTTGGGAAAAAAGTTCTCCAAGCCAGCAGAGTTCAAATTTGCTGAGACAAGAAGCAGAAATTGTGCAAGTGGGTGATTAAGAACAATAGTGGGAGGGGCTTGTGCCAGTTGTCATCTCCTGCTTCTCAGCTTCCAGCCCACCCTTCAGGGCTTGCTTGTGGTACTAGAACATTTCTCCCTTGCAAGCATCATGTTAATCTTTGTCAACAGATGGCACTGGTGGACACTCTATCTGATCCCAGCACACTTTGCTTCTAGTTCCTGCAGCACTAGGTGTGCACAGGGCACTGAGTGAAGCACATTCCTAGTGATTTCAGCTGTAAGCCCGCAGCTGGCTTCCTGAAGGCAAGATTGTTGGGAGCCTTGGCTCATTTCCAAGCATCCTATTCCCTGCCCTCCCCCAGACTTGGTGAGAAAAAAATTTTTTTAAGATCTTATTTATTTATTTGACAGAGAGAGAGTGCGCACAAGCAGGCAGAGTAGAAGGCAGAGGGAGAAGGAGAAGCAGACTCCCTGATGAGCAAGGAGTACAAGGCATGGCTCGATCCCAGGACCCTGGAATCATGACCTGAGCCAAAGGCAGTCGCTTAACCAACAAGCTTCCCAGAAAGTTCAACAGCAGCCCCCATGAGCAGCTTCTGAATTTAATCACCTCCTCAGCAGTTCTCTGCCCACTGACCTTGACCATCTCTGGCCTGGACAACCTAGTGAAGTTTCCTGCCAGCCAATAGGCTGCACCCACACCCTCTCCAATGTTCTGTATCTCAGCCATGGAGAGGATTCCCACCTCCTTTCCATATTTCATCTCTTGCATATTCTCCTTCAATTAATGGTATGCTTGAGAGTTCTCTTTTATTCCCCTCTAGTAGATCTGATGTGGTTTCTGTCTCCTGATTGGACCTTGACTGACACAGAACCACTCCCATTTCCACATATTGATTACTGGACTCATGTATTCTAATAATGAGGGAAAGAGCACTGTATAATGGCATCTGAGTCAAAGTATATATGGCTACAATATGGGTTTGTCTTCCAACTGACACAGTAAGCCTTTCCACCTTAAAATAGCCATTCATTTCCAGATAATGAGTTATGTGGTAAAACCATTTAATACCATAGCAATGATCCCACGGCTGCACTTGTTTTGTTATGAAATTAGTTCCTTGGGAAGAGGCCAGTCTGGGTAGAATACCATAATGGTGGGTAAGGCTTTCTGTAAATACATGGATGGTGGTATGGACAAAACCATTACAGGTAGTAATTGCTAAATCCAGACTCAGAAGATGATTCTATCCCATAAAGAGAGAATCTCTGCCCTGTGCATGATGGAAGAGATACAATGAAATCAACCTGCCACCAGGTAGATATCTTGTCCATCTGGGGTATGGAGCCATATTGTAGGCTCATGTTGATCTTCTCTGTTAGAAATTGAGCACCCAGCAGTGGGGTATACAAGGAAGCTCTTGATAAGGGGAAATTCATGTTTGACACCATGAATATCCTCCATTTTTACTACTATGGCCACTTTATTAATGGACCCATTGGATAAACATAGGGACAGTTGGATAAAGAGACTAATCAATAACCACAAAGCACATATATTGTTCACCTGATTACTGCAAGCCTGCACTGCAGCTGATTCCCTTTAGTGAACATTCACATGGAACACAAATCTTCACAGTCTATGCCCATTCTGAAGAGTCCATCTACATACCTTTCCCCAGAATTCCTTGTTACCAATCTTCTAATTATATTTCCTTCAGGCCCCCAACAATCTAGCCAAACCATCCCATTCATAACTGCTCATAAATAAACATTGGACCCTACTTCTGGCCATCTCTAACTCCAAAGTGGACAACCAAATGTACTGCTTAAAATTTTGCCCACTGGAAAGACTTTTCCTTACCATTGTCCTTCAAGGTCACCACTAATGGGATTGTGATGCTGCAGTCTTCTGTTTTAGGTAGCACTAGCATATCAGGCATCACCATCCATAAACCAGGGTTGAGTTTTTATTCCTCAGTCACCTGGTCATAAGGAACTCTTCATGAAGCCATAGGCATGATCTGAGAAATAGGAGGCAGTGAAGCAAGAGTGTGAATCACTGGCTCATACAATTTACTCATAGCTTCCAGGCTTGCCCAAGCATGGTTTCTTTTATACCATTCCCACCTGATGATAGACTGCTGCTGCACTAAAGCTAAATTTATGGATAGTGGTGTCAAGGGACTCCTAAGTGAAAATCTCAGGCTGCATGATCACCTGATGTTCTATAGTTAGGCAGTCAGTCTCTACCACAGTTCAGAAGCAAGCTGGAAGCTGTTTCTCAGGGGGCAGTGTTATCTGCATAAGAAGGAATGTATTTAATCTAAAATCCTAGAGGTCTCCATTGTGGTACCCCTTTGGGGTCTTGTTGCAACATACCTATTTGCTATGAAACCTTTGAGAATCATTGGAACTACTGTATTATAAGGACCAACTGGTAGAAGGAATTGTACTGAAGCCTCTTCTTGCTGCAGAGCCTTCTTGTGCTATGGCCCCCACTCAAAATTGAAGTCTTACAGGATTTTGCCATTGGGGGTCAAAGTAGTACACACACAAATGTGAAGTTCCCTCCAAAATCCAAAAAAGCCTACCAAGTGCTATATTTCTTTTCTCATGGTAGGTAATATAAGTTACAACAACTTGACTTTCACTTTGGAGGAGATATCTAACACATTCCATACCTTTGAACCCTCAGAAACTTCACAGAGACAATAGACAGATAGATCTCTGAGATTTGCTGGGACTTATTTCCCACTTCCTTGTTCACATGTGTTGTAGTTGTTACTTCCTATTCATGAGAAACAATCAGCTTGTCATCGATGGAGTACACCAGTGTGATGTCATGTAGCGTGTAGAACATCAAGATGATCACATCATCTGTGGACTATATAATGGCAGAAAGCAAGAGAATGGAGTTCGCTCTGAAGCAAGACTCTGATAGTATACTGTTAGTCCTTCCAGGTAAAAGCAAAATATTTTCGGTGATCCTTCCCAACTGGTGTAGAGGAAATGGCAGTAGCTAGGTCAACTGCTACATACCAAGTGCTGTACTAAGTTGCCTGGCTAAGGACACCATATCTGGGGTAGCAACTGCAACTGGAGTCACCACCCAGTGAGACATACAGTAATCCCCATTCCCCATTCCCCAAAGCCCATCCAACCTCTGCACAGGCCAAAGAGGCAAGCTAAAAGGGAATGGGACAGGAATCATCACTTCTGGGTATTGTAGCCTTCATCAATATCTGAAAAATCCCCACAGATAGAGAAGTGCTTCTAGTTTACTATCATGGTAGACAGAGGAAGATTCAAGAACCTCTGCTTAGTTCTTCCTTCCATAATTGTCTTCATGAGTCATATGCCAAGCAGGAATTCTTCAGGTTGCCAGCTATGTCTATTTCAATTATGCGTTCAGAAACTGTGGGGAATGACCCACTGGACATACCTGAGCTAAATATCTATCACCTGAATACCTAAGTCATCACTTCAACTGGTAGGTTATGGTGTTATTTTGCACCTACAAGAATTATCATAAATTCAGAGACATGGGGCACCTGGGTGGCTCAGCCATTAAGCGACTGCCTTTGGATCAGGTCATGATCCCAGAGTCCTGGTATCGAGCCCGGCATCGGGCTCCCTGCTCAGTGGAAAGCCTTCTTCTCCCTCTCCCACTCCCCCTGCTTGTGTTCCCTTTCTCACTGTATGTTCTCTCTGTCAAATAAATAAATAAAATGTTTTAAAATAAACTAATTAATTAATTACCTGTTAATTAGTTCAGAGATGTGTCTAGTAATCTCCAAAGGCCTGCATACCTTCTTTACCCAAATAGCAGTCACTCTAGTAAGTAGCCATGGGTCCTTTTGGTGAAGGCTTGGAAGAAGAATTTGTGGTACATACTTATAGCACTGCTGCAGGAAACATCTTTAAGGGGCCTGGCCTCCTCTTCAATCAAGGGGCTCTGATCTGAGAACTGACTTAGATCTTGAGACTGAAGAGAGGCCACAACTTTTCAACATGGTGATTCAACTCAGGTCCACCAGTCCCAGAGGCTGGGTGGTTGATTGGTTGGTTGGTTAGTTTTTCTGCTATATATAGATCAAGCAATACTCTAGTAGGCTATCTGTCTATTTCCTTCCTAGAAATACACTGATCAATTAATAACCACTAAAGACCCTTGTGGGTTAAGGCATTCTGATTGCTAGTACCTCCCTGCTGCCTTTTATGATAAATGCACTCTCCTTGTCTTTGGCTATCAAGTACAATGGAGTGATACCCTCCATCACTCCAGATCCTTTCAACCCCATAAAATCAGGGAGCCCATCTTAATGACAACATGCTCCTGGCAATATCTGAGCTACAAAGCTGAACATTTACAGAACATGTTAAAGATGTAGGTTCTCATCTCACTAATATATTTCTCAATATCTTAGTCAGGAGAGTGTCCTGTGGGAATTTTCATGGAACATAGTTTGATGGTGACTGCGCAGGTCACACATGATAAATTCATTCCAACATATGATATGCTTAAGTCTTTGGGTTCCCTCTTCCATATCATTCCATAGAAGCTCTGGCATCTCCATTCATTAAACAAACTTGGACCTTCAGGTCCAAGTTTCAGTCAACCAGTGAAGTAAACTTTTGGATCCACCTTCAGGTGCATAAGCTAACACATTAAATCCCAAATCCACATCCATGAATTCAAAATGATTTAGTATTATGCTCCGCCCTTAGAATCAACTTCCATATACATTCCCCAATATTATGTTAAATCTTGTCATTAGCAAAAATCTTGCCATTCTTCTATTGCATAAACTCTCTCCTCCTGGATCCTAGTGCATACCTGACCTCTTGAAACATGCTGAAATTTGACCTTTGTTATGGAAGGTCAACAAAGGGTGGCATGTCTTGAGAGAAAAGTCATCCCCTTCAAGGCATCTGCCCCATGGAAGGTTGTCACAGGGTTGTGTTTTTTTTTCTTTTTCTTTTTTTTTTTTTTTTTTTTTTTGACAGACAGAGATCATAAATAGGCAGAGAAGAAGCAGGCTCCCTGCTGAGCAGAGAGCCCAATGGGGGGCTCAATCCCAGGACCCTGGGATCATGACCTGAGCCAAAGGCAGAGGCTTTAACCCACTGAGCCACCCAGGTGCCCCTATCACAGAGCTGTCAAACAAAAGAAAACAAATCTCCCCAGATACAAGAGGGAAAATTCTTTCCACTGATAAAAGGAGAGTCAGAGTGACTTCTTCTGAGTCCAACCATGCATCTGTATCTCAAGTTTCAGGGTCCCATTCTTTCCTAATTTGTGCCCAAACTCTCACGTAAGCAGATTGGTGGTGTTGTAAACTTAACTGATGTTTAAATTCTGTGACCCACATTTAAAATTTATGTTTGATTTTCAGCAGTATCAGACCTGCGGCTACATGAAATAAGAGATTCTTGTAAGGATGCCAGGGAAGTTCTGTGGTTCTCAAACCATGATGTTTTTAAGATTTTATTATTTATTTGATAGAAAGAGCACAAGCAGGGGGAGCAGGAGAGGGAGATGGAGAAGCAGGCTCCCCACTGAGCAGGAAGCCATATGCGGGGCTCAATCCCAGGACCCTGGGATCATGACCTGAGCCGAAGGTAGACACTTCACCCACTGAGCCACCCAGGTGCCCCAAACCATGATTTGAGCTAAGAATTAAATGACCCAAACTCATCATTTTCTCTCTAGTAAGTGCTTCAGTACATTCGAGAATCCATCGCACACCACAGTCCTTGCAGTCATAATTACTGATGTGATGATCGGGTGCAGGAGTCACCTGGGCTCCCAAGACACTTGCTTCAGTTGGCACTGCCTCCAAATCCATCACAGGTGATCATATAATTATGATGCCACTATGCCGTGAATTATTAGCATCCCAGGTGCAATTGACAAGGCGCTCAGCACTGTGCTCAAGCCCAAGAGAACAACAAAACCAGTCAAAATCCTACATTTGAGACTCTGCTCCCTAGGACTACCCCTACTTGGAATTCTATATCAATTATGATGCCGTCGGGAGACAGAATTCATGTTTTGAACATGGAAATTTTAATATAAATAATTGTTAACAAGCAAAGGTAGTTAAGTAAAATCTAAGGGACCCCCCCCCCAGAGCAGCAAGAAAGAAGCACCCAGAAGAAAGAATGTTCTGGGAGGGGGATGGGGGAAGCAGCTTTGTCTACACTGATGGAGAGTGAATAACAAATGAACTAAAGCCTGAGGAGAAGGTCTCGCCCAAGACTGACGTTCAGACCTTTTTAATGAGGGAGTGGGGACTGCAAGAATATTCAGCCTCTAAGTAGCTAAGAAACTTGCCAGAGAGAGTGGGCTAGTTCTGGTCTGTAGAAATGGAGAGTGGAGCCGGAGGGTACATCTGGTGCTGGGCCACAAGGGCCACTAAGGTCTTGGCTCCTGCGCTGAGCTTTTTTGGTTTCTGTTTTTTTAAAAAAGGAAGGAGGACCAGAACTTGGAAGAGAAGAAATCACCTTACAGTGTCCCTCTAGCACCCTCTACTGACAAAGTCTAGCATTGCTCCAGCTGGCAAAAGACAACTGTTTACAGGGTCCAGCTCCAGTATCACAAAGCAGGGCAAAGAAGGGTGTATTTGGAGCTCAGAGACAATAAATCGGTAATCACCATGGGGCAAGGCAAGGGAGCAAAGTGTTTGTTAGGGAAGGCAGCTAAAGGAGCAGAATATTCTCTGCCTGTTGTGGGGGGGTAGGGAGCGGGCAGGTACTGGAGCCTGGGAGAGAGACATCTGTCCTCAGCTGTCTTCAGAAAGAGAATGCAGTCACATAAATACACACAGCTTGAGAAAGCCCCATTGTCAGCTTTCAAATGAACAGAAAATAAAATTCCTGGACAGGTTCCCTCTTCCCACCTCTGGGAATAAGTAGGAAGTGATTTGAGATGCATTTCATTTTTCTCTAAGAGGCTTTCTCAACTCAGTGGCTCCCGCTGACTCAGGCCACCCCCACCATCTGCAGATTTGACAGATGCTTGAACACTCATTCAACAGCATTTTCTGCAGACCTACTAGGTGCCTGCCATGAAGCCTAGGAGGCTGTTTGATTGCGGGCTTCTGCCAAGCCTGTCTGCAGCTGTCAGCGGTTGAGACAGGCTTAGTGTTAGGAAGGCAGACTGATTCATGGACAAGACAAATTGCAAGCAGATGACGTGGTTCCGGCTCCAATTTGCCAGGATTTCTGTGATGACTGAGGAGCAAAGGCTTTGGAGTCAAGTGACACGGCTTCTAATCTTGACTTGGTTCTTTTCTAACTGTGTGACCTTAAACAGTCTGCCTCACCTCTCTGGCCTGTTTCCTCATATCCAATGGTCTTGGTAATATCTACTTCTCGGGACTGCTGGCGGGATCAGGGACAATGTCTACACTAAGTATAATGCAGGGACCTTCCAATGTAGGCACCCAGCCTCATCAGACTAAAGCCCAAACCAAGGTTTAACCAGACTCGGAGAGTAGATGCTTAGGCCAGTGGCCTGGTACCACCGAGCCATGTCAGCTCCAGTGTCACCGATGTGCGACTAATGGTGCCCTACTTAGAACGGGCTCTTAGAGAGCACCTCATCCCTCCTCCTCACTGGAGAGATCAGAAAACTGAGTTCCAAAGAGGGGAGATGTTTGCTCAAGGCCACACAGCATAGTGGAGGCCTAGCCAGCATCGGAACCCAATTCCATGGCATGAACATTTGCAAGACTAAAAGTAGCATGCTTAGGAGGATGGGCTTCAGAGGAAAAAAAGCTTGAGTACCAGCTCTGCACCTGTCATTCACTCAACAAATCATCACTGTGCAGGAGACACAGGGGGACCGTCCTGGCGGGGGAGGCAAGGAACCACCAACCCATGAAAAGCCAGCCAGTCACCCATGGGGAGAAGGCCACAAGGGGCCTACACAGGCAAGGTCCTGAGAGTGACAGGAACAGTGGGGCAAGAGGCCACCTCAGTGCACTCAAGGAGGGCCTCTCCAGGACACACTGTCTGAGCTGGACCCAGACACCCAGAAGGACCAGCTGAGCAGAGAGAGGCCAAGGGCATCTAGGCAAAGAGCTTGGGTGGAGGAGGAGAAACGAGGCCCGAGCAAGCAGAGGAGCGGGCAGGAGGGACACGGGCGGAAGCAGGGTAGAGGCCACATTGGGCGGGGCTTTGGAGGTCACGGCCAGCCACTTAGCCTTCACCCCCGCAGAACCATAGGTCACTGGAGGGGCTGAGTAGACGAATCGTGTGATCTGGCTTATTTTTTCCAGACAGTGGCTGTGGCTGCTGCGGTTTGTGTGACACCTGGTGGTTCTGTGACTCTGGGCAAGTCACAGGCTCCCTGAGCTTCACTCTCTCCATCTGTACAATGGCGATGCCGGTACCGACCTCAGCGGCTTCACTGGAAGCTGAGACTTGACCATCCACATGGGGCTCTTGGTAACGGGCCCTGGGCCTGGTGAGCGCCAGACAAAGCTCCGCTCTGCTCCCTCACCCCATCCAGAGCTCTTGTCCTCCTCCACCCCTGCCCCACACCCACCCTCACCATTCAACCCCCACACCCCACCCCACACCCCCACCCCTGCAATGTAGCCCGCAGACACCTGCAGAAACCAGAGCTCCCCGCCCCCATCCACACCACCCAGCCTCCCCAGCCCTGGGAGTACCGTGGGCCTGGTTGTTTCTCCTCCCACGTCTCAGAGGAGGCATGAAGGTCCACCGAAGGGGAGGACGGCCCCCCTGCCCCCATGAGGAGGAGGGCCTCTGGCCCAGCCTGTGGACGCCAGAGTCCCTGCTCTCGGCACCATGTGGTGAAGTGGGTTCTGCCCCAGCAAGGACCCTGGGACCCCGGCCTGGCCCTAGGCCCCAGCATGTTGGCTGGGCTCCAGTCCATCCCAGGCCAGCCAGGGTGGGGGGGGGTGGGAGTTGGCAGGGGTCCCAGCATGGCCTGCTGTCAGTGAGGGCCATGCAGGCGGCTTTCATGTCCATCCCTGCCGAGACTCCATCTCCCCAGCGCCTGGGATACACAGCATCTCCCAGGCAGGGGCAGCCACGGAGGCTGTGAGAAGTCATAATGGCCTCGGCCGGCTCCCACAGCTGGATTTATGATGATGCGGGAAGCAAACTCAGCTTCCAGCGCTAGTAGACAGCTGGCCTGTCTGCACTTCTAGAAACGCTTTCTGCAGGGATGGGCGGTGGGGGGCTTCTACCCCACACCTGCAAGGCCAGTGGACCCAGGCAGAGCCAGGCCGGACTATCCGTCCTCCTCCGGCCACCGTGTCCCACCAAGAGGCCACCCCGGCCAACACATTGCAGAGCATTGGAAAATCAATGTTCCAGGCCATGAATTAGCCATTCGGTGCTGCATCAAGGGGCCCTCCAGCTTTCAGCAGCACCTAGAGCAGCCAAGAAGCAGAACAGTGAGAGGCCCAGGCTGGGAGTCAGTGGAATGTGGGGTCGACCTGGAGCCCCAGTGATAGAATGGCTGTGACCCAGAATGAGCCCAGTGCCTTCCCAGGCCTCTGTTTCCTCATCTCTGGAATGAAGGGACAGGATCCCCACTTTGAAGAGCTGTTGTATGGATTTAGAAGGAGATAAGGGGGGTGAATGAAAGGTCATGCAGGCCGTGTTTATTAGCCAGGACATCAGTATCCTGTGATGGTGTGTACTAAGAGCCAGTCAGGTCACTACTGGACTATGCTAGTACTTTTAAACACTTTGTCTCTAGACTACCTGCAAGTAGCGATTGTTATCTTGATTTTCTAGATTAGGAAACTGAGCCTGGGGTGGTTCTGAACAGGTGCAAGGTCACCAGCTGGTGGCTATGCAGAGCTGGGGGAGGGACCTCAGCTCATTCTGGAGCTGGCCTTCCTCCTAATACACAGCCTGCCTTCCCAGTTCCTCTGAAAGGCCAGGTAAGGCCATCAGACAGACCCATACTCTCTCCTTCCTTCCCTCTCTCATGTCAACGTTTCTGGAGCACCAGCTACAAAGACCTGCCTTTGGCTGGGTAATGCATGCAGTAGGATGAAGGCAGGAACACTTCCCACCCTTTAGAAGCTCAGTACTCAATGTGGCAAAGAGTAAAGCTGCATCCACACCGCCCAGAACATGTATGTATTGGTCAGCTTTTGCTGCATAACAAACAATCCTAAAACTATGGCTTAAAAAAAAAGAAAAACTTATTATCTCTTCCAGTTCCACAGTTGGTTGGGCTGTTTCTATTAAGTTCAGTCACGCAGCTCTACTTACCTGAGAGGTCTGCCAGGCTGGAAGGCCCAAGACGGCCCCTTTTGCAGTTCTGGTAGTTGGTATTGGCCATTCATGGGATGTGTTTTTTGGGCTCTTCCCCATGCCCTCAAATCTTCCAGTAGGCTAGGCAGGCTTCCTCACATGGCAGAGTTCCAAGAGGACAAAAGCAAAAGCTGCAATGCCCCTTGAGGCTTAAGATCTGGAACTCACCTGACATGACTTCTGCCATCTTCTATTGATCAAAGCAAGTCACGTTCTGTTGCTTGGCTAGTAGCTGATAGACATTTGTGATCCATCATGTAAGGCTTAGTAGTCGATACAGACTGAGTGTGTGTGGGGTGAGGGGATGTCTCATATACCCTAGCTACGTGGGATCATAATAAATTCTTAATTCAGATTAAAAGATGTTAGATCCTGAAGTCATTGAAACGGGTTGTATTCTCTTGCCAAGGGAGAAACTGAGGCCCAGGAGTCAGGCAGTGTGAGAACAGAATCAGTACATCAAGGAGCCAGGTTCCATATGAAGAAACTGAGGCCCAGAAACACAACTTGTCTTGCCCAAGATGACACGAGTTTATGACAGAGGCGGGAGTGACTGGGATCCCTGACAGCCGGCCCTCTCCTCCTCCACTCCACCCCTAGTGGAAGCCCGAGACTGGCAACGGCTGGGATGACCATCATAGAGACAGCATGTGTCTGCCTCTGTTGTGTGTTTATAAACGGAGCCCTTTTGGCTTGCCTGGTATCATGCAAGGCTCTTAACATGACCTCTTCTGATCCTAGCAGGGTCATCTCCAGTTTACAGATGGGAACCAAGGCCCAGAGAGGGAACTGACCTACCCAGAGTTTCACAGGTGGTGAGGCCCATCCACCTGACCCCAAAGCCTGAGTCTCCCAGGCTATCCCCAAAAGAGCCCGACTCAGATCCAGGCCGCTGGGGGTGAGAGGCAGCTCTGTGGGCCTCAAGGGTCTCAGGATAAAGCCCACTGCCTGAGAAGCTGCTTCAGAGGCCTGGGTGGAGGCAGCAATAGACAGAGTTCTCTAGAACCTGCCCCTGCAAGAAGGCCCCTGAGCAAGGCTCTGATCCACACCTGACCATTGTAATGAATGGAAGAACCAAGGCCTGACTGGACCCAGGACTCTGCCTCCCAGCTGGAGCCATCCCCCTGCACTAGGAGACTGGGGACAGGGGAGCAGGCCCCACTGGCTGGTTACACACACACAGGCTGCTCTGTGGCATTCAGAGAGCACATTTATTTACAAAGTGCTTTACAAACATCAGTTTATGCCTCCCCACAGCCCCCTGCGAGGTAGGTCAGTAGTCATATCTACAGTTTACAGATGGGGAAATTGAGGCACGGAATGGGGGTGTGGCCTGTCCCATTTTAAAGAGATTTTCCCACCCACCCATGAAAAAAAATCATAAAATTAAGAAAAAAGAATTTCTCCTCCATCCCAAAATACATGTTCTTCCTCTGAACTGTAGAGGTTGCAAGCACCCTGGATCTAGCAGGGCCCCGTCCCCAGGGGGCAGCCTGACCAGGAGCCATGGAGACCTCAACCCCAAGGGCTGTTGTTCAACCTTGCAGATTGTCACTGGGCTGGGTGGAGCAGGACCCGGAAGTGAGGCCTGAAAAGTACAAGGGCCCAGGTGCCTTCCTTCTGCAGATGTTGGGTCAGGCAGGGAAGAGACCCCACGGAGAAAAGGGCAAGAGATGATGGGAAGATCCCAGTTCAGAAGCTCAGAGCACACATCAAAGAAGTCATAGTGGGAGGGATCATGAGCAAAATATCCTGGGGGCTGAGAGGGGGCAGCAGGGCAGAGGAGGGGGCCCATAGTCCCCTCTGGGGAGGACTAGTCTGATGGGTCCAGTCTCCCCAGGACCCTCAGGGGCAAGGCCAGGTGGGATTCCAGACGCCAAGCCCCAATGCACCCTCTATCCGTGTCAAAAGGAAGACACGCTGGGTGGAAACTTTGGCCGGCCACAGGCTCTGCAGGGGCTCAACTCATCTCTGCCAAAGGCTGGGGCAGAGTCTGAAGCTTGAGCCTAGAGTCAAGGAGCTTGAGCCTGGGTCCTCCCGAGCCAGCAGCCCTGAGCCCCTGTCACTCCGCCAGGCAGTGCCAGACTCAGAGCGCAGACTTGCAGGGCCCTGTGGATGGGGGTTGGGCTGCGGACGCTGAGCTCCTCCTTGGCCCCTGCAGCCTGCCCATGGGACACGGAGAGAGGTCCCGCCCACAGCGGAAGGGGGCACCAAGACACTCCGGCTCACTCTACTGCTTTCCCCGCGGGAGTTGTCCTGGAGTAGAGTCAGGGGCCCAGGTGTTACTCATCGGTGCTGGGCCTGGCCCTGAGCGCACAGTGCGAGCGCCAGGCCAGGGGCCCCGCTATCTTGACTCCAGCCCTTCCAGGTACTCCAGCGCCACATCGTAGCAAAAGTGGTACTGATCCTGGGGAGAGGGAGAGAAGGACCCATGAGCCTGGTCCCTCTCCGGTACAGGAGAAGGGAAGAGTGGGGGGCTAGAGGGCAAGCATGAGCCCTAGCCTATCTTTGGGAGGAAGGGCAAGTGAGTTTAACTCTCTTGGCACCGCTGGATCAGAACCCAGAGCCCAATGGCAGGAACCACATAGAGGACAGTGGTGTGGAGGGACATTCCCAGGCGGGGACAGGGAAGTTGGAAGTGGCCGGGCAGGGGGACAGGGCCTCTCACCAGGGTTTCCACCATATTGGGCTTGTAGTTCCTAAGCGTTTTGGCAGCAAAGAAAACATCCACCAGGTTGTGGCAGCGGATCATCTCCAGGACTGTGGCACAGGCGCAGAAGGTGCCACTGCGGCCGCCCCCGTTTCTAAATGAGACACGCATAAGGTTTGGGGTGGGGTTCAAGAGGGGGAGGCCTGGGGCTGGAACACCAGGGAACCAAGAGGAAGGAGGGTCGGGGCCTGGGAGCCCCAGAAGGGAGGGGCCAGGGAACCCCCAAAGGGGAGGGGAGGGGCTTAGGGAACCCAGGAGGGAGGGGTTTGGGAGCTCAGAAGGGCGGAGCTTAGGAAAGCCAGTTGGGAGGGGTTTGGGAGCTCAGAAGGGCGGAGCTTAGGAAAGCCAGTTGGGAGGGGTTTGGGAGCTCAGAAGGGCGGAGCTTAGGAAAGCCAGTTGGGAGGGGCTTGGGAGCTCAGAAGGGCGGAGCTTAGGAAAGCCAGTTGGGAGGGGTTTGGGAGCTTAGACGCTAAGACTGTCATCTAGGCAACTAGGGCGAGAGCCTCCAAAAGAAAGATAGCAGGTTCTTAGGGAAAGATACACTCCAAGAGAAAGCCACAGAGGCAAAGACAGAGATGGAGGGGGGCAGCAGAGAAGCAAGCAAACCCCAGAGAGCAGGATGGAAAACGAACATTGGGAGCAACAATCACCCCCAGCAACACAAACACGTGGTGAAAACACACAGGTCCACACCCCCACTCCATGGCAAACCAGCAGCCAAACACACAGAGATGCTTCCTAACCCGTCTTCTCCCTCCTCTGTTCCCTGCAACAGTGGGAGGTAGGGTTCCCCTGGGGAGATGAGGGATGGACTAGGCCCTTGATCCCCATTTGAGGGGCCGCTCCCACTAGAACCAAAGGGCGCTGAGGGCCAGGCCCTGCCGACTCAGCTCCCAAGCCGTGTACCCAGAATAAACTGAGAGCATGAGACGCTGGGGGTCAAAGGAGCAAGGGCACTCAGACGGGAATCTGGATGCATTTAGGAATGGGACCAGGGGAAGGAACGAATGACAGAAGCTGCATGCGTGCGTGCATGAACAAAGACTGGAATTCTTTGGGCTTCAAGTGTGCTACTGTCTCACGCAGTAAACAATTCGGACAGGACTCTAATTAAATTGGCAAAGCCAGACACCCCACAGAGGGTGTTAGACGGTTGCCCAGGGTTGAGTCCACACCCTGGAAATGGACTGGGTTCCTCCAGGGAAGATGGGGCCATCCTTGCCTGGCTGAGCAGAGTCTAGACTACAGCCACCCAGAAGCCCCAGGGGGGTTTAGTGGCAGCCTTGAGGTCCTCTCTGGGCCTGGGCCTCCACCCCTCCCCCCGAGCAGGGCCCACACTCACAGGCAGTGCACAACAGTGCGCCCGTCCCCACTCTCCGCCTGCCACTTGTCCACCTCGGCCAGCAGGTGCAGGAAGGCCTTCTTGGAATCAGGTGTGTCCCGATACGCAGACCAGCGTAGGAACTGGAAATGCCTCACCAGCAGGTGTCCCTCCTGTAGCTGAGGGCACAGGTGGCCAGCAGGGCCCAGAGGAAGGGGAAGGAGAAGGGGAGGGGGAAGAGAATGTGAGCCCTGTAATGACCTCAAGAGGGTCTCGTGAGGCTGCCCCCTAGCCACCCCACAGGTTCTCACCACAGGGCACCCAGGTCACTCACCCGAGAGATGTTCTGCACCCGGAAGACACGGGCCACCAAGTCTTCGTCCACAGAGCCCGACACAAACTCCACGTCCATGAGGCCATACTGCTGGCGGCCCGGCTCTGGCCAGTACTGGAGACAGGGCTGGGGACACAGACACGGAGCAGGGTGCTGAGCAGAGCCAGGCAGGGGCAGCTGCTGTTCCTGCCTGTTCTGGACCTCCACTCAGGCCCTGGGGCTCCCACACATCCTGACCCACTCATTGGCAGTCCACCTGCAGAGTACCCCCAGCCTCCGCCACTCCCCTGTCCAAGTGCAGTACACACCTGTCCCAGCCCTCTTAGGTCAGCAGAGACAAACCCTTCAAGGGTACACGGACCATCCTGACTGGGCACAGCTAAAACACACACACACACACACTCACTCACTCACTCATACCCCAGCAGGAGGTCCACTCACTCACTCACTCACACCCCAGCAGGAGGTCACCCTCTTCAGGAATAGGCCTAGTACCATCCCCGCCCACCCCATCACCCCTGCCCCCTATCACCCCTACTCCCTGGCCTTCTCTCTCACTGCCTTGCTTTCTTCCAGCATCAGCTCACAAAGGTGGGGTGTCCCTGAAGCGGCAACACAGCTCAGAACCCCCACTCCTGCCCTAGGACCCCACCATGGAGTCAGGGTCCCACATAAGCCTACCCTCCAGGCCAGAATGGAGACAGCAGAGGGAGGAAAAGGGGTGTCTCTCTCTCTGACACACACACACACACACACACACACACGCACACGCACATATACAGACACACATCTTCCAGGCCAGTAGGTCCAGAGCCCCAGCTTCTAGCCTCAGCTCTGCCTGGAGCCCAGGTGAAGCTCGCTCTTCCTCTGGGTCCCGCCCACCATTTCTCTGTGAAACAGTCCCCAAGCTCCTCCCAGATGACTCCACGCTCCTTTGGCGTCCCTCTCTGACCACGCCCACAAAGAGGGCACTACCTTCCTCTTTTTGCCTG
Source organism: Mustela lutreola (assembly GCF_030435805.1). Lineage (NCBI taxonomy): Eukaryota > Metazoa > Chordata > Mammalia > Carnivora > Mustelidae > Mustela > Mustela lutreola. Next base: position 21,686,199 of record NC_081299.1, on the reverse strand, counting down.
GGATCCCGCCACTCCTTGTGTTTGAGCCTTTGCACATGCTGTTTCCTCTCCATGGATCACTCCTCCCCCGTCTTCACGTGGTTAACTCTACCCTCCCTATGCAGCTCAGCCTCAAAGGCCCCCACGGTGGGAGTGGAGTCTACCCACTGGAAGAAGGCTGCCTGGGGGAGGGGCACAGCTCTGCCCACTTCCCAGCCCTCTGGGTCGTAATCTTTTCACCCAAAGACCATAAGTGCAAACCACAGTCCTGGACATACAGCAGGTGCTCAATAAAAAACAGCTACTTCCCTCCAATCTGACAGCTTCATTCTACAGATGAGGAAACCAAGGCTCTGAGAGGGAGGGGGACCCATCTAAGGTCACTCGAGAACTAGGCGGCACAGCTGGGATCCACCCCTGGGCCCTGGGGACATGCCCTGGAGCACATGAGGCCCTGGGCAGCAGATGCCTCACCCAGGCGGTGTTGGACTGGTGCAGCTGGTTAAGCATGACAATGGAGGTGCACCCATAGTCGTATACGAGCCGCCAGAAGTCAGGCGTGGTGCTCTGCAGCGGGTGCAAGGTCACGATGAAGGCCGCGCTCCGCGTGTAGCTCTGCAGGGAAACCAGAACTCAGAGAGACCCGCTCACCATGCGACAGAGCCCCCACCACAGGCCATCCTCCCACTCTGCCCACCCTGAGCTGGATAACACTCCCCTCAGGGCCAGGCTGCCTCTGGGGTCTTTTTCAGAGCTTGGCTGGTACACCGAGGACTTGTTGGGTGACCCCCCACCAAGGCCCCTGGTCCCCAAGCCCATGGCCTCTGGAACTAAATACAAAAGGTTCCCCAATGTGTGGCAATGGGAACTTGGGCATGGTACTTAGAAGCTAGCCAAGCTTGCTCTCTGCCTCAGGGCCTTAGCACCTGTGATTCCTGTTGCCTAGAACAAATCTCTGAATGTTTACAGAGTTCTCCCTCTCACTTCTTTCTGCTCTTTGACAGTCACCTCCTCAAAGGGGGCCCTCCTACCGTCTCATCAAAAATAGCCATATACTCCATATCCACACTCCAAAGCCCACATTATGTATTTCTCCTGCCTGGTCGCTTTCTGCCAAAATTACCAGCGTCAGACATGACACTGTATCTCTGTGCACTGACTATCTCAAGCCATCACCCACATACAAAGTTTAGGAGAGCAGACATTTGGGGATATGGCCTGTGTCCAGCACACGGTAGGGGTTCAATAAATATTTGTGAATAAATACATCTCTAAGTCCCTTCCAGCTCCATGGAGGGAGGGTCTGAGAGCCCAGCCCAGGGCCCCAGGCCAGGGACAGGCACTGACTCTGCTCCCAATACCAGCCTCATCCCAACCAGAGCCCTTGGCTCTGGCTCTGCCGCCCCCCACGCCCCCTGGGCTCTCTAGCCTTCCCAGATCCAGCCAGCCACGGGAATCCTGGAGCCTTCTTCCGGGACTGAGCCCTCACATCTGTCAGGGCCGCATTGATGTAGTTGTTGGGGTCCCCATCGGTGGAGATGAGGAAGGGCAAGCAGCGGTCGGGTGGCAGGACATCCATGCTGCGGTTCTTGTCCCGGTTCCGGGGGAGCAGGGCGATGCTGCACTCTTCCACATCCAGGGGCGGTGTGACCGAGTTCAGCGTCTACAGTGAGCAGAAGGAACCATGGGATGCGGGGGAGGGGGGGCCGGAGGAGCAGGTGGGGAGGCGTGCGGGGGTGAGTGTGGACCTCCAGTGTTTGCTGGGCCTCCTCACGGCCCCATGAAGGAGACTAAGCTGGTTTGTTAACCCCATGTCGTGGATGGAGAATTGAAGTCCGGAGAGAAGGGGGCGAGGACAGGGACCCCGGACCACACAGGCTCTGAACAGAGCTCTGGACAGAGAGTCTACCTCCTCGCTCCCTGTGTAACCTTAGACAAGCCACTGTATCTCTCGGCATTATTTTTCTCAACTGTAAGGTGGTAATAATATGCCTGCCTCGAGGGGCTATTGAGAGGATTGAACGAGATACTACCAAGGTCCAAGCACTGCCCCTGGCTCATACAACGCACCATACATAAAAGGCACAGTCAGGATCCTTACTAGCTTATCAGGTGCTTTCAGGCAGACAAGGGCTGCAGTCCCACAACTCCCACAAAGCGGACTGCGGGGACCTGGCGGAGGCAGTCAGCCCTGTCTGAAGAGAACGCAAGTCCAGACACTGTCACACCACAAGCCCGGGACTCTGGGTTGTCTCCTCCACCTCATGCCTCCTATAGCCTGATCCATGGAGTCTCTGCTTATTTCTCTTGTCCTTGCGGATCCCTAACAGGGAACCCCAGTCTCTCATGATCCCCAACAGGGCTCTAAGGATCACAGGCAGCATTTCCCGTGACACCAGTCTGTGCGGGCTCTCCAGTGTTGGGTGTCCAGGAGGGGCCAGCCCACTGCACCCTGGCAGGAACCTGGAGTGTAGAGAATGTCTGGGGTCTCTGCCAGCCCATGGACCATGCTGGGACTTCTCTGGAGAACCATCCTTCCCCCATCTCCATCATGTGACATGCAGACAGTGGCTTCGCCCTCAGAACCAAGCCTGGGCAAGTCAATGTGTTCCTAATTCTCTGGCCCCAGGGACTGGCTCAGGGATGGCACAGAAGAAACTGGTCTAGGACTTCTGTTGGGGCTGTAGGGAGTCCTTTTTCCAATCTCCTGACAGTAGTGACGACATGAGTCTGACACTGCTGGGGGCGAGGGTATGGATCTAAGAAAGAAGCTGAAAACAAAGGAGAGCAGAACCAAACTGGACAGAGACTACATTGTGGCATCATAATTTAAGCTCCTGGATCCAGCCATAACTGAAGCTCCACCATCCTTGGACTTCTCAGTTACAAGAGTCATTAAGCTGGATTTTTGTCACTTGCAACCAAAAGAATCCTGATGAATATGAACATTACAAAGGCAATATTGACATTCTTTTCTGGATGAGAACACTGAAGCTTGGGGAGTTGCTCACAACTACTTCACAAGCCTCCTCACAGCTCTTTACTGAGCCAGGACTTGAACCCGGGCTTCCTTGATTCAAAGCATGGGCTCTGCACCACTTGGAGAGACCACTTCCTCCACTGTCTCTAAGTCCTTCCCAGTAGCCCTACTCTGTCCCTCTGTCTTGGCTCTCACTGACTCCTACAGCACTGAGGACTTCCCAATACACACACACACACACACACACACACACACACACACACACTCCTGCCCCACCTGGAACTCTTCCCGCAGCTGGGAGGAATTACTCTGAGGATCAATGCGGATCATCTCCTTGTAGGTGGCCTTGAACTCGCTGACAGGGATGGTGGTCTCCCCACACAAGCAGGCCTCCAGGATTGCATCGTGAATGAAGATGTACTGCTCCTGGAGCAGGAGGAGAGAATATGAGGAACCAGGAGGGGACTAGAACCTAGAGATTTTGGGGAGATGGCAGCAGAAAGCAAGCCCAAAGTTGAGGCAGGGACGCTGGAGTCCAACTAGGTATTAGTAGAGATTGAACCCACCCTACTTGAAGAAACCTTCACAGATATGTTCACTGACCTCATGTCCAATCCTTCTAATACCCCATAAGAAGCTCTGAAGGTGAGGGTAGAGCCCAGGGTCACACATCTAATGAGGATACAAATACCAGCGGATCTTTCCTGCAAAACCTATGACCGTAGCCCCTTGGCTATTTGACTCCACCCAGCCGAACACAGAGGAGCTGACTTTGGGAAGACCCTCAGAGGTTGGCAGGCCAAGTTCAGGGATCTCAGCTCTAAGGACACCCCTCTGACACACTCCGTCAGCTCTGAATTCCTCCCCGAAGGACCCAAATCCTGGAGCGGGCAGGGAGGGAAGGCAGTGTCCCCCTACCTCTGTCTGGATCATGTTGACCCGCCGGGAGCAGAGGGTCTTCACGCAGTTGTAAATGTCCACGACGCCCTCACACTCTGCCATGTCCAGCATCACATCCAGGACAATGTAGCAACCTGTGCGGCCAGTGCCCGCGCTGGGAAGAGAGCAGTCGGGGGCCCCATGAGAACCTTGGGAGGGAGCCTGGGGTCTAGAAGGGAAGAGGGGGGCCTGGCCACATCTATACGACATAGGGCCCGGGGGACAGAGAGACACCCCACCCCAGCGGGGGGAGGAGCTGAAAAGAAGTCTGCAGCAGGAGTTGCAGTGAAATGTGACACAAGGACAAGCTGTGGCCAGGCCGGGCCGTGGGAAGGAGGGAAGGGGCAGGGGTAGCAACAGAGCTGGGCGGAGGACAAAGGTGATGCTCAGAGCTTAATCCAAGAATGTCCTTGCCTCCTAGGGAGCCCCAGATCCATACAGCCTTCAAAGTCCCCACACACTCGTACCTGCAAACGTACTCAGGGGAGCCTCCCCAACCCTCCCAGCAGATGTCATTCTCCTGAGCTCCAGGACGAATCCTGGGCAGGCTCTTATCAAACACTCTTCCTGCTACATGGTCATTGTAAATGGGACAGTCTCCCTGGCCTGACCTGGAGTTCATCCCGAGCTGGGCTGTGTCGGACCCATCTCTGGGATGCTCACGCCCAGCCCCAGGGAGAGCAGAGCCCAGGGGTAGAGAGAGGACAAAAATGACTCCAAGATTTCAAGCTTGAAAATGGGGGTGTCAAAGCATTGGCAAGAGTGCGTGGTAGCGGGTCTCCCGGCCACCCCTGCCGGGGGCTGAAATCCGTACCACCACTTTGGGGGACTGGCAACAGCTACCAAAGCTGAGCTTGCCAGGCAGTGCTCCCCCCACCACCTCCTGTATGTATCCCTCAGAAATGTATGCATATGCTGGCCCAAAGGCACGCCTTAGAACGTTCTCAGCAGCTGTATTCGTGACAGTTCACAACAGGACACAGCCCAAATACCTAGCCATCGCAGAATGGGTAAACACACTGTGGTTTACTCATCCAGCAGGACAGGATGTAACATGGTTGAATCTTAGAAACATAAGCTGGAGGGGAAGAAGTCACACACCAAAAAGCACACGCTGTGTGATTTCATTTATACGAAGTTCAAAAACACACAAAATGAATTCACACGTTAGAAGTCAGGAGCGAGACTGTTCTGGGAGCGAGGAGGTGGGCACAGCCCGTAAGGGGGTTCCCAGGGGCTTCTGGATGCTGTTAATGTTCTCTTTCTTGATCTGAGAGCCGTGCTGGTTATTTCACAGGTGTGTTTAATTTACGAACACCAGTAAAGCTCCGTATATACTTATTCTGTGGGCACTTTGCTTTAAGTATGTTATATCTCAAGGAAATCTTATTTTATTTTATTTTATTTCATTTTTTAAAGATTTTATTTATTTATTTGACAGACATGGATCACAAGTAGGCAGGCAGAGAGGGAGAGGAGGAAGCAGGCTCCCTGCTGATCAGAGAGCCCAATGCGGGGCTCCATCCCGGGACTCTGGGACCATGACCTGAGCTGAAGGTAGAAGCTTTAATCCACTGAGCCACCCAGGCGCCCTGAAATCTTATTTTAAAGACTGTATCTTAGGGGCACCTGGGTGGCTCAGGTGGTTAAGCATCTGCCTTCTGCTCAGGTCATGATCTCAGGGTCCTGGGATCAAGCCCCATGTCGGGCTCCCTGCTCAGTGGGACGCCTGCTTCTCCCTCTCCCTCTGCCACTCCCCTTGCTTGTGCGCTCTCTCTCTCTCTCTCTCTCAAATAAATAAATAAATAAACAAAATCTTTATTAAGAAATAAAAATAAACAAAGATGGTATCTTAAAGAAGCCTAAAGAGACAAAAGTGGTATGTGGAGGGTGGGCGAGGGAGGAGGGGGTCTGCTCCGTGGCGTTCTGGAAGCTGGGAGGAATCAAGCAGAGAAGCCAGGAGCAGGTACAGAGGCCAAGGACTTGTGGGCCCAGAGGAGTAGGTGAAACCCCAAGGTCAGAGGGAAGCTCCCCAGGAGGAGAGTGGGGTTAGGCACAGGACAGGGCCCGTTAGAGGCATGAGAAAGCTGGGGAGCCAGGGAGGAAGCAGAGCAGAGGAAGGGCAGATGGGGTCGCAGGGGCCAACTGAGGCAGGACTTGGAAGAGAAAGGGGTGATGGTCAGGAGCGGCGCGGGGCATGAAGGCCACGCAGTGAGGAAAGCCCTCGGGATTCAGAGAAGGGAAGCTGAAGCCCTTCCCAGCACCTGGGCCAAACCCAGCACACAGATGTGCAGTGCAAGTAAATGAAACCCAACCCACCTCGAGCCTCACCAGCCCCTCACCCCTCTGCCTCCAGGCCAGGGCCCCCACGGGTCTCCGGCAACACACATGGGTGCCAACTTGAGCCACAGCTCGAAGGGCCATTGGGGGGTCAGCGTCTCCCGTCCTCTGTCTCTGAGTAGATGAACCCAAGCCCCCTCTCCTTAGGGGACCCACAACCAATCCCGCACCCAGACCCCTTGTCCTTGGCACTCGCAGCACCCACCTGCAATGGATGACGACGGGCCCAGCGTCAGGCGGGGTAGAGGCCTTCACGCGCCGGATGAAGGCCAGCAGCCCCGTGGCATGGTAGGGGACGCCATGCTCCGGCCACGCGGTGAAGTGGAACTGGCGGACCTCGTGCCGGGCAGAGTAGCCTCTCTGCAGAGATAGTCACAGTCACTGCCCGGGGGCCCCCCAGACACCCATCAGGTGTCCAGCCGCCACGGCGAGCATCTTACCGCAGGATCTCGCTCAATGCGTCCCAATCATAAACGGAGGTGTGGACGCTCGGGACGCATGGTGCCCGCAAGAAACCCGCAGACAGGAGAAACTGTGGGCCCGAGGGTCGACAAGACAAACACTACCCAGGAGTGGGGCCCAGGGCTGGCCTGACACCTAAACCTAACTGCCAGTCGCCCGCCTCCGCCTCCCCAGGGCTGTGCCACCCAGGAGGGCACCAGGACTCTCTGGTCTTAGCCTATATGGGAAAGTATCTCCCTTGAGAACTTTTACAGAGGATCAAATGGGACCACAGACACGAGGACTCGGCCAGTTGCTGGCCATGTGGCCTCCTGCGTGATGCCAGCACGCCACCTCACTTTATTTGTACTACAGGACTAACGGAAACGCCGAATGCCAGCGTCTCCCGGGGCTTAACCAACACATGCTGCAGGCACTGCACGATGCCCAGCACCGAGCAGGACCGGCACCGAGCAGGACCGACACTACCAGCCACTGTCTTCACCGCCATCATCTCAACGTCCTCTGGGAGTCGCCAGCCAAGGCAGTCCCCGTCCTGGCCTCCCACAGCCCTCCCTACAGCGAAGGAGCAGCTGCCTTGCTGGAGAGGACCACGGAGCCCTCCTCGCCCCTCCTGCTCCTGCCCTGGGAGGTCGGTAGGCATACTCCGCCCCACCCCTTCAGGCATCCCTGCAGGGACCAAAGTGACAGCAGACTCACCCGCTCCAGGGCAAAGGTGCGCACGACATACTCAGCCAGTGTCTCCGTTTTCACCAGCGTGATCTTGATGTCCCCGTACATGTCCGAGTCCTCCGGCCAGTACCGGGAGCATTTCACCTGGGATCCCCACAGACAGGCTCAGCAGGCCCTCTGCTGCCCTCCCTTGGCCCGCCTTACCCCCTCCCCCCAAGGCCCTGCTTACCCTGCCCACCTCCACCAGTTTGGTAATCATGACAATGCTGGAACAGTGCTCCTGCCACACCATGCGCCAGAAGTCGTAGACCATCTCAGGCTTCGGCCCTGGGGCGCAGAGGGTGCTAGTCCCTGAGGCAAGGTCTCCACCCAGGGCCAGCACACCTGCTGCCCCACACCCCACCCCAGGCCAGGAAGCTCCTGAGCCCCAGTGAAGGCGTCATGCTCACCCCACACACTCACCCCACCCAATGCCAGCTCATCCCTAGAGGGCCCCGGGGATGGGTAGGCTCAGAGAGGGCTGGCTGCAGACCCGTTACCCCAAATGAAACCCAGGAGGCAGAGTCGGGGGACTTGATCCTCAGTCTACAGCACCAGTGTCCCAGAGGAACAGATAGATGAATGGCTGGGGGCCAAGACAGCCAGAGGGACCCAGGCAGCCCCCAGACCCAGAGGCACAATCCACACTTGGCAGGACTGAGCCCGCCTACCCTTCTGCATGCACCACCTCAGGGACAGACAGATGGCCAAGGGAACTACGGACACATGGAGCACACCAGGGAGACACGAGCACGGAACACGACAAGGGGCAGAGACTGGTGGGCAGATTCCAGAAGCCCCAGCCAGACAGTGGGACTCGAGCAGAGACAGCAGGGAGGCAGACAGGGAGTCAAGCAGGTCAGAAGGAAGGCAGAGGGGAGACGGCATTCAGGACGCGGGTGCACATGGGCAGAGCAGCAGGTACCTTGAGTGGCTATGAAGTGGTTTGACCTGTGGTAACCCTGGAACAGGAGAAGAGGCTGCGGTGAGACCCCAGGAGCAGCCCCTCGCTCCCTCTGATCTCATCTCCTCCGCCCTTTCCCAGGAGCAGCCCACACAGGACCTCCTAACCAAGGGGACCTTGTCCTCCCAGTCCCCCAGGAAGGATGGAAGAGAAAGAGCAGCTGGGACACCAGTGTCTTGGGTCCAAACCCATCCTTACTGTGTGACCCCCACAGAAGACACAACTCCTATATCGCCTAAAGGGTCGCCCCCCAATAAACTGGGGGGATTAGCCACAGTCAGCTTATAGCCCAGCTGTGTGGATACAAATAAAGTCCATCGTGATCCTGCCCGGGTTCTCAGGGTGTCCCCAGACCCCAGGCTGGGTCTCATCAGTCATCCCAGCCCCCACGGGGCAATCGGGGGGGCAGTGCCCCCTCCCCACTACATATCATCCAGAGCTTGGGGGACCCAGTGACCCAGATGAAGGCTTCAGGTCTGAAGCAAGCAAACACATGGGTTACTCATGGCCCTCAGATAAAATGGTTTTTAAATAATAATCATTTTTGAGATTGTGACCTCAATTAGGATCCCTATTATGATCACATACTGTGCTAAGCACTTTACTTACATGATCTCCCACAAAAGAGGGGGCAAGAGCTACTTCATCCTCCATCCCCAGAGCCCTCAGGCTGTGAAGAGGACTCAGCCAGCCCCAACTCCCACCCCAGGGCCACAGCCAGCCCTGCTGTCCTGCCCGCACATGACACCCAGGGCACCCCTGCAGGCACCACGGCAGAAGTTAAAGGTGCGGCAGCACTGATGCAAGAGAGAATAATCAGGTTCACACCCGCAGCCCAGCTCCCTGTGCCTTGGGACCTGAAGGAGCCCCGCAGTCAGACTGCCAGGGTTCAAGTCCCAGCTCGACCTCTTGCTAGCTGTGTTTCCCCAGGCAGAGCCCTTCATTTCTCTAGGCCTCTATTTTCACATCTACAAAATGGGAACGATTACTGTATCTACCTCCTCGGGCCATTGTGAGGAGTCAGCAAAGTAACATACCATCAAGGGTCTGTCACCACAGCCAACAGAGTCGGCATCTGACCAACAGTACCTAGTATTACCGCTACTACTTTCAAGTTCAAAGAGAAGCCCTGAAGATTCCAACAGTATGGCTGTCAAGAATTCCCAGGGCAGAGGGTGGTTTACCCCAGGGGTTAAGAATCTGAGGCTGGGGGAGTCAGGTTGATGTGGGCTCCTATCACAGCTCTACAGAGATGCTAAGTGACTCTGGCCATGGAAAGGGCACTCCGCAGTCTTGAATGGACACCCGCAGCTCCCAGGGATTTTGTTAAAAGGCAGATTCAGACTCAGACTCTGGCACGGGGCCCAGGATTGCACCTTTCCAACCAGCTCCCAGGCGGGACCAGTGCTGGATCTGAAAACACACTGGACTGGCCAGACTCAGTCTCCCAGAGCCTCTGCTCCCTGCTGCAGTGTGGGGATAACAGTGAGACCCACATACCTCAGAGAGTCTGCTGTGTACCCGCAAACTGTGTCCAAAACCCAGTTCCAGTCACCAGCACTGAAGAGGGTCCCAGAGCCACTGGGCTCTCACTGGTGGAACTGTTCCACAGCTGGCCGACCTCCCCAGCCACTGCCTCTGCCTCAAGTCCACAGTCAAGCTGCTAGGCATATGGGGTCCCAGGGGAAGGGCAGCAAAGGTGCTGCCAGGGCAGCCCTCCCACCTCCAGCACTGGTCAAGCAGGGAACAGGCTACTCCACCCAAAACCAGCTGGCCTGAGCATCCCCGCCAAAGAACAAGCATCTCTCCAGATTCAACAAGCATCTCCCAGGGCCAGCACCCAGGACAGCCCGCAAATACAGTCCACAGCTGAGCAAGTTTTCAATGGAACCCCCCCACATCTGCATATTAACTTCTAGGTGTGTGCCTGCACAATTAGAGAGCACGACAATGGAAAGTGTGAAATGATCAGGGGTGAAAGAAAGGTAAGCAGATCGATCGCCTTGAGCACACCCACTTTGGAGCACCTGAGAGTGTCTGAGAGCGCATTGGTCCTCACCACCCCAGGCATCGGCAAATCCTGGGCACCCTGCTCCTAGGGCACACCCCCACGCCTGCCTGGAGCCTCTGGTTGGGTGGTGCTGAGGGACTGACACCTTGCATCCTGGACAAGCACCCCAGGGCGAGAACCAGAGTCTCGTAGGAAGGTCAAGGGCTCCCATGGGGCTTAAGGTCCAGCTCCATGTGGCCATGAGCAAGTCATTGAACTTTCCTAAGGTTCTGTCGTCTCATCTGACAAATGCTAGTCCCTACCTCTCAGAGTATGGGAAAGATGAAATGATGTGCCTACCGTCTTGGCACAGCGCCAGGTGCCCAGCCAATGATACTCTTGCTAACTAGCATTTGAAGATGGATTAAAGCCAAGTCTTTTGTGGCTACTGAAGAGTGTGGACAACGAACCAAGCAGGTGGGATGATGTGTTGGATGGAGATTAATGGAAAGAAGTGTACCTGTATTCGCCACCTTCTCATGGGGGCACTAGGGCTGAGTATATCCACCCATTTCATGGGCCTATTCCATCTAAATCTGGGAACTTTACAAACTCTTGAAGCACGCTCAGAATAAGGGGGGGGGGGGTGATCTCTGGGAGCACATCTTGGATAACTGGTCGTCTCCAGCAGCTACGACTGTGAGTACCTTTCACTTTGTATAGACAGAAATGTTTGTATTTCTGTATTGTCGGAAGGTTTGATAATGACCTGTACTTTTGCAATCTTTAAAAAATAAGAAATATTTTTTTAAAGGACATAAAATAGAAAGGTACCCACGAAATAGCACACAATCCCATCAGGCATCCAATATTATCAAAAGAATATGCAGTTCACCCTTGAACAATATGGGGGTTTGGGGTGCTGACCTCCTGGGGAAGTTTGATAATCCACACATAACTTTTGACTCCCCCAAAACTTAGCTACTAATAGCATGGCTGACTGGAAGCCTTATCGAGAACATGAACAGTCCAGTAACACATATTTTGTATGTTATAAGGTATTATATACTCTATTCTCATAACAAAGTGAGCTAGAGAAAAGAAAATATTATTAAGAAAATAGTAAGAGAAAATACATTTATAATCTATAAATAAAAATAAATAAAATGTAAATAAATACAAATTTCTTAAAATTTTAATAAATTTTTAAAAATTATTTATTTTTAAAGAAATCCACAAGAAAGTGGACTAGTGCAGTTCAAATCCATGGTGTTCAAAGGTGGAATGTATATTAAAAACCAAATTAAAGGTGCACTAAATGAATAAGACTTTTTAAAAAATATTCCTAGAAGGCCTAGCAATGGCACAATTTTAAAAAATAGAATAGAAAAACTGCTCCCCAAAAATAAAACATTCAAAGTAGGGCTAAATTGAGGGCAAAGTAGTTAGGGTTGAGTTTCAAGCAAACTGACCATGAAGGAACTTGAACGCCAGAGAAACTAGTTTTAAGGGGACTGGCAGGGCCACCCTTGCTTCCCTGAAGACCCTGACCCCCAAGCAGCAGAAGACAGGGCACCCTGAGCAGCTTCCCAGCCCACCCCTCCCAGAGCCCCACAGAAGGTATGGCTAGTGAGATTTACTGGGCATGGGGGGCTGGGGGACAAAAGTGACAGAAGGTAGTGGCCAGTGAAGGGGGCCTGGGGAAGCACCCCAACCCTGATGCCCCATCTCAGGGAGGGGAAGGAATCGTTTACAACAGGGGTGGTGTCAGATCTGCAGCCCCAGATGGCCCCTGGCCAGGCTGCTGAAATGGACAGTAGGCTTTGGGCACAGGAGTGGAAGGGAAGGATGACAGAGACAGAGACAGAGAGAGAAAGACAGCCAAAGACCATGAGAGAGTCTGAGATACCGCTGGTGAGAAGTCAGGAGGAGGAGGAGACGGGGAGAGAGATACTTACTTCACGGTTTATCCGAATCTTAATGAGGCCAGTGAGGGAACAGTACAAAGCAAAAGAGACAGATATTAGGCCAGAGGCAGATGGAGGTGGACGGAGCACAGGAGTGGCCAGGATGGGCAGTGTGAGGAGGGGAGGCAGAGCAGAGACCGGGGCCGGGCTGGGCCGGAGAGCGGGGAGTGGCGTGAGTCTGCCGCGGGGCCCACGGGGACACTGAAGAGACCCAGAAGGGGCCCGTCACCAAAGCTGCCCGAGTCTGAAAGGCCAGGCCCAGCCCGTATCCCAGTCAAGGGAGAGCATGGGAGGTAGGGGAAGAAGGGAAGGAATTCTGGAAAATAGGGGGCAGCGTATCGTTCTGGCCCCCGGAGGTAAAGAAGAGGGACAGGAGAGGTCTCCCGAGTCCCTGACTGCCCCACCTCCCAGGTACACAGCTTCCTCTCCCTTCACTCCTGTTGCTCCCTACGCCCACCCTTTCCTCTCCAGTCACCCAAAGGCAGCTCAAAGCCCCCGCCTCCGTGCAGCCTGCCACGGCTAACTCTGGCCATACCACTCGCTTGCTGTGTGACCCTGGGAAAGTCAGTCCTCGTTTCTGGCCTGTAGTTTCCCAGCTCCTCTGAAATGGTTTTACCTATAGATACGTTCATGTGTCTCCCCCACTAGAAGCTACACATGGAAGGAAAACGGGGATGGTGTCTACTTCCGGTGCCCAGCACAACGCCTGGCACATGGTATGCCCGAAATAGATCTGATAAATGAATAAATGATTCTCTCCCAAACCCGGCTTGCTGTCAGGGTGGGAGAGTCTGCCCAGGGTCCCTGGGCCCTGACTCATCTCGCCTTCATTCACACCTGGGGAGCAGATTCACCACATCTGCACAGGCCTCCTGGCTGCCCTGCCCTGGCCCTAGCCCCTTCCTCTGGTCCAGCCAGACCAGCAGCTGCTGCTGCTGCACAGGATGGCAGGAGAGCCTCATGGTTAGTAGCAAAGGCTTGGGAGACACAGACAGGCTGAGATCTGAGTCCCTTTTCCCCCAAGCACTAGCTCTGTGACCTTGGACGAGTAGCTCCACCTCCCTGAGTCTGTTTCCTCACCTGTAAAGTGAGGTCGCGATGCTAACTACCTCGTGGCATGATTTCAGGGATTATAGAAATGAAATCTTTGATATAAAGTGCTTAGCACAGCGCTTGGCACCCAGTACCTGCTCCATAAACATGAGTTGTTATTCTTCAAGTACCACTCTGATCGCAGTCCAAATGCAGCAACTCCATGGGACCCCTAGGGAAAAGCCCCACCTCCTCGGCCCGCCTTCTGAGGCCTTCACCACCCAGCCCCTGCCTGCCTGCAGCCTACTGGTGAGTCATGCACATCCCAGCTTGGTCCTGCGGTGAGAGGGGCTCCTTCCTCAACTCCAGGCCTAGCTGTCTGCCCACTCCCCTTCTTTCTGCTTCTTGGAAGCCCCCCCCCCCATCTGTCCGCCCTGCAGGAAGTTTTCCTGATGGCTTTCATCTGCCCTCCCCTCCTCTGAGCTCCCTGGCACTGACTGCAGGAGGAGGGGACACTGTGAACCCCCACGTATTCCCTGCCAGGTCGCTGGCCTGCCTGGGCAGTGAGCCTAAAACGGGCAGGGCCAGGCCAGTGGAGATGACGGCGAGGCACTCACGTCTATGTAGTTGGCGTTAATGGAGTCGGCATCGGGGCCTCCCATCATCGGGGGCAGTTTCACTCGGTGCCGATCATCTGAAAACACAAAGCAGGGGGCCATGGGGTGGGCAGGGACTGAGCAGGGGAATGCAGAGCTAGGGCAATGAGGGGAAGCTTCCAGAAGGCCAGAGGCACGGCACAGGCAGGAGAGCCAGTGAACCTCAAGGCTCGGGGCTGACCAGGAGGCTCTCAGCCCGGGAGGGGGCATGACAGGCCAGGCATTAGAACCTGGGCTGCGGCACCAAGGGGGCCCAAGGTCATGTGCTACTCGGGCAAGTATTAGCTGTGTGACCTTGAACAGAGAGCTTAACCTCCCAAGCTTCAGTTTCCTTATCTGTAAAGTGGGGGTTATAATATGTGCCACATCACTGGGCTATTGAGGAGTATGTAAAATAATGGGTGTAATATTCAGCACATGGCTTGGCATGTGGGAGGCCCTCAGTAAGTGGCTCACTCCGGCTGTTCTCCACCCCCACCCAGGTCCCTCCCACCCATGGCCCCAGACCCAGGCCCTTCCCCAAGACTCACAGGCAGGCACGGGCTCTTGCCGGCTGCCCTTGACCTTGTCTTTCTTCTTTGTGGCATCCCAGCCTTCAAAGAAGCTCTGCCAGAAGGGAAAATAGAGGGGTAGTCAGTGGGGGAGGGAAACCCCTCCCCTCGTAAGACCCCATCCATAACAGGATGGGAGCGGGACCACAGATAAGGGCCAGATGCAGGGTTCACCTTGGAGCCTGAGATCAAGTCACTGCATGTCCCTTTATCAGCAAGGGACTAAGTTAAAAACCAAGCAGCGTGCAGGGAAGGAAGAGAGAAGAGTGGGGGGCAGGTATCAGAGTTCACAGACACTTCAGAGCAAGGGTCAGGTTTAATGTACACATAAGGGGTTTGAGTTGGGAAGAAGGCAAAAATGAGGTCAAATTAAGATTAGAATAAGGCAGTGTCCGAGTCCAGGGGGAGGGAGAGTAGGATTCGAATCAGAGTCCCAGTGGAATTTAGGATGATAGGGTCAAAGTCAAGATTGGGTGTTAGGTTAGAGGTCAGGGCCCCTCTTGGTGTTCAGAGTCATATTAGGGAGAGGATGAGGATCATGATCAGGGTCCAGATGGAGACTGAGAGAAGACTGGAGGTCAGATTTCAAGTCACGATCAGGACGAGTGTCAGAAATCAGGTCAGTCCGAGATTGGGGTCAAGGTCAAGGTAAAAAAAAAAAAAAATTTTAGGTTGAATTAGGGACTATCAGAGCAAAGGTCCATCCAGGGTGAGGCTGAGGGTTGCCAGGGTCTGGATCCACAGCGAGCAAGAGCCAGGCAGGGTCCCGGCAAGGCATCCTGGCTGGCCTGGGACCCCGCACCTCGTACTCCTGCTTGAAGCCATAGCCCTCGGCCGTCTTCATCTGGTTGATGTGCTGCAGGAGGTCGGCCACACGCACCGCAGGGTGCAGCTGTCCCGTGTGGTATGGGGAGCCTTTCCGGCCACAGGGACGCCGCGGGGAGCCTCCCAGCAGGCTGCTGGCCTCGGTGACCCCACTGCTGCGCTGGTCTCCTGCAGTCAGAGAGAAAAGGGGGTTCCTGACGCACACTACCCCCTTGCCTGGGGGGCCCCATTTGGACTTGGGGTGGGGGAGGGGTGCATGGCCAATGCGGATGTGGTTCCTGGAGCCAAGCAGCCTGTCTGGGCCCACCCTGTGCGCCCCCGGGGGCAAGTCCCTTCCCGTCTGCATTTGTTTTTCCATCTGTAACATGAGCAGGCTGGGTCATATGGCCTCTGAGGGCCCTTCTGGCCCAGCCCTTCTGGCCCTGCTGTGATCCTGGGGTCCCCTGACTCCCTCCTGTTGCTCCCCAGCCTGGACCACCCCACTGTGACTTCCCTGAACTGCCTGCAGGGGGCAGCACTCAGCAGAGCCCAGGAGAGCCCCCCCCCCTCTTCTCCCTCTCTTCCAGAGAACAATCTGGAACAATTGGCAACTCCCAGTAATTACCCCCATTCAAAGACAAGCAAATCCCGAAATTAGCTGCTGCTGCCACCCCCTCCACAGATTAACGGGAGACACCTGAATAGCAGCTTTTCTCCTGCGCCAGCATTTCCATTGTCAGCCTGGGCGGCGGCCTCAGCCAACTGGGGAACAGGTCGAGAGGTTCACAGTGACACTCACACGCACTCACAGACACACTCACACACACACACACACACATACACACACACTCTGGGGAAACTATCCCCTCCCTCCAGACCCACCTGCTCCCCGCTCTTCTGGTCAGCATCCCCAAGGACATCCCACCCTGGTCCCCCAGCTTCAGGCGCCAGGACTGAGCAAAGTGCCCGGCTCGGTCACACCCACCTCTGGACACCCGCCCTCATACATTTAACACTCATTTCTCTCCTCCTGTCCTGGGTACGATGCGGGGGCTCAGTCAAGGTCAGCCCTCCCCATTTCTCACGGCTCTTCTCTGCCCAGGTCCGAGCCGGCAGGGGCAGGTGGGAAACCCCCAGTGGGGCCCAGGTGCCAGCCCCTTCCCTTCCTACCACCTCCAACACCCTTCTCCTTCTGTTTCTGCCTGTTGAACTCCACCCCATCCGTCAGATCTTAGCCAGAATGAGCTTTCTTAGGGAACCTTCTCCAGCGCCTGGCCTCTGATTCCTACTCATGGCTGACAGAATGATTTATGACACCAGGACAGATTCCTACACTGCTCAACTCCCCCCAAACTCCAAGCCGTGGCTCTTCAAATCACGGGGGACTTCCATACCCTGCTTGGGTTCCCTGTGCCACAGTTTGAAAACTGCCTCGAGGCAGACAGGCAGTATGATGGCGCAGCCCACCCTACCTGCTTCTCCTCTCTGGGGAATCAGTCCCGAGCTACTGGTCATCCAATGTCTGAAGACAATTCCTTCCCATCTGATCCAGATTTTCTAGTTCCTAACAGCTGGAGGGCATGCTGGTTACATGCCGGTTACACCACTGTGGGCAGATTCCCCAAGCCCTTAATTCATCAGATGGAGAAAATAAGGCCCAAAAAAGAGACTTGCCTAACGCAGTGGTTGCAAAAGTGCATTCCAGAAAACACTGATCGTGGCAGATTTCTAAGTGCTACTCCATTAAAAAGGAGACAAGGAGGAAGATAAAGAGGGGTTCTCGGTTTTAAAGGAATCTGTGAAATTCTGGTGGAAAGGAAAAGAAGTCTGTTTTTTCCCTATGAGACCTCCCAGGGCTTCCTACAAATTAGTGTGCATTTCCACTCTCCAAGAGATGAGCAGAAACAGCCACGTTTCACCACCATCTCTCACCACCGACAGCTTTTTTTGTTTGTTTCAGGAAACATCCTCAGGGGAACACAGGGATGATCATGGTGATTAAGACACATGCTCTGGAGTCAGACAGGCCTGAGATCAAATCCCAGCTCCACACAGGACCCTGGGGATGCTACTTACTCTCCCTAAACCTCCTTCTTCATGTGTCAAGGGAAGACAAAAACTGTTACTCTCCCAGCCAATGATACAAATATTAAATAAAATAGTGCATATAAAACACTCAGTCCTGTGCCTGGCACATAGTGAGCACCTCCAGCCGGGGCTGTGGACACAACTAGTCCCAGAAAGCCAGGGCAGCTGGCTGGCCAGAGGCAGCCTCCCTTTCTCAGCCCTTCTCCACTGCAAGATCCAACAACATCGGATGCAACATATAGATGCAAAAGAGCATCTACAACAAACACAAGCACCAGGATTTCACGACAAAGGCTATCAGCTGGCTCGACACCCTGGGAGACAGAGGGGTCCCAGTGCTCTCTCTGGAAGCCATGCTGACAGCTCCCTGGGTGGGAGCCCTCCCTGGGGGCTCTCCAGGCGGAGAAAGGGGCAAAGGAGGGTTTTGGGAGTCCAACAGCCCATCCCTGGGGACGTGAAGGGTCAGCCCCGAGGCATCCTCATAGCCACACATGGATCAGCTTGCAATGGCTAAAGACAAGAGGAAATCCCACCTGGTTGGGGTCCTGATGGGAAGGAAGCCAAAACCAAATGCTGGGCTTCTGCCTGAGCCCAAGAAGGACATAAGACATTCTACAAAGACCACCAGAAGGGGTCCCTGGGTGGCTCAGTCAGTTAGGCATCTGCCTTCGGCTCAAGCCATGGTCCTGAGGTGCTGGGATTAAGCCCTGTGTCTGGCTCCTTGCTTGGTAGGTAGTATGCTTCTCCCTCTCCCTCTACCCCCATCCCCTCCTCATGCTCTCTCTCTCTCTCTCTCTCTCTCTCTCTCTCTAGCACTCTTTGTGTCTCTCAAGTAAATAAAATTTTTAAAACAAAACAAAACAAAAAACCAAAGACTACCCGAAGACAACAGGGCAATGAGCGACGATGTCTCCAAGAGGCTCTTCTCTTTCCTGGACCCAGAGAAGACTGGTCTCTACTCTCCTCGTGCATGAATTCCCCTGTGGGTTGCAAGACACACACTCTCCCTTGCACCCCACCCCCACCCCAAGGACCAGCTTGGAGGAAGAGAGGAAGGAAGGTGAGAGCAGCCCTTAGCTTCAAGGTTGCCCCCCGGGGTTTCTTCCAGATGCTCCCCAGTTCCATCATGATTGTGGGACACCTTAAGCAAGTAACCGCAGACAGTTGAGGTTTTGGGAGGAAGGGTTGAGGCCCAGAGGGAAAAAAAACACTGGGTCTGGAGCAGAGAGACCTGAATTCAAATTTGGAGTCAAGTCACTTGACCTCTCTGGCTTCAGTTTTGCCATCTGAAAATGAAAATCTTCAGACCTTCTTTAAAGATGAGCCCTTTCCCTGATTCCCATCTACCTCAGATGAAGACAGGCCCCCAGTTACATGATCGAGGAACACTCCAGACTTTTCCTTCCCTAGTGCAATTAGGAAATAATTTTAAAGAAACATAGCTTATAATAATACCTAATAATATCTTACATATCAAGTGCTTTCATAGGCCTGGCAGGATACTTAAGTCACTTAATCCTTAGACTATGTAAGCATTACTCTCATCCCCTAGCCAAACGAGGAAAGCAGGGCCCACAAGAGATGAGTTACTTGGTCATTAAGCAACTGCACCAGGATTTGAACCCAGGCCCATCGGACTCTGGGGCCCTGTTGTCTACCCTACTTTCCCTGTGTCTTTCTTCCTGATAAAGGAGAATCTGTGTAGAGGAAAAGAACCTATCACTTATTTAACAAACCCTTTGGCGGACAGAACCCAAAGGCACCCACAGGGGTCAAGAGCTCCAGATGGACAGGGCTCAGAAGGGGTTGAGGGTTTTCACAGGCAGGATTTCAGACACAGCAGAGGGCCCATTCCCACACACTGGGAACATCCCAGCCACCTTCCCCACAGCCAGCCTGCCACCATTTACTCAGCATGAGAAGTCCCCACGGTGAAATTCACAGGCTGAGAATGCAGCAAAATCAACACGGCTTTCTGTTCCCTTGCACCAAAATCTGGGCTCCTCCGTTTGGAAAGCAACCAAGGAAATGGAGGCTGGACCAGTGCACGGCATGGTCCTACGAGACCAGATGGACCCATGGCCCCAGGCTCCTGCCCACAGCTCTGCCATAGCCTGTGGCATGCCTGTGGTTTCCACTCCCTCCAGCAGCCACATCTCATCCAGCCCAGCCCAAAGGCGCCTCAGCCCAAAGGCGCATCTTTTGAAACTCCAGCAGCATGAATTGCTCCCACCGTCCCCACGGCAATGAGTCTGGGCCCCAACTTCCCTAGGCCATGTCTCCCCAGCTGTCAGCAAGCTGGCTGGGAGTGGTGCCCATGCATCCTGCTTCTCTGGGTCTCTCCAGAGGACTCAGCAGCAAGGCATGCGCCCACGCTGCCCCAACTTCCCGCTCTCCCCGCCACCCACCAGAGTTGCCTGCCCAATCACACCTCCCTGTGTGCTCACCTGCACTGGCTACCCCCTCGCCCATGCCTGCCCTTCCTTTCCCAGCTCTGCCTGTCCAGATTCTGCCCATACCTGGCTCCTCTCTGCAACTCAGAAAGACCTGCATTTAAATCCTGGTTCTGCCACTTTCTACCCTTTTGTTAAGTGACTTCCCCTCTCTAAGGCTCTCTGTTTCCTCTCGGCTTCCTCATTTGTAAGGTGAGTTGATAATAGCTACTGCACTGGGCAGGGGTGAAAATTTAATGAGGGAGATCATAGGCACCACATGATAAATAAGTGCATGTCAGTGAATTTGAAAACCTAAATGAAATGGGCAAATTCCTAGACAAGTCATAACTTACAACAAGTGGCTTGAAAAAAATAGAAACTCTCAATAGTCTTTTACTCCTTTAAATAAATTGAATTAAAAGTTCAAAATTTTTCTATAAAGACTGTTTTATGGGTGAATTCCACCAAACTCTCAAAGTATCAATTATTCCAATCTTTCATAATAAGGGTAAAGGAGAAGAAACCTCGGTATATTTTACATGACTAGCAGAATCTTGGTACCAAAAACCAGACAAGGATAGTAGAAAAAAGAGAAAATCATGGGCCAATCTCACTCCTGAATACAGCTTTGAAATCCTGAGCATTATTTTACCTATATTGAATCCAAAAAGACATACAAAATGTAATGAATCATGACCAGGCTGAATTTACCCCAAGTATGGAAGGTTATTTTAGCTTTAAAAAATCTGGAAATGTCACTCACCTCATTAACAACAACAACAATGCACGTATATATGATAGTGCAGAGAAAGCATTTGGTAAGTTTAATGCTCACTTAAATAAAACCTCTTAGCAAACTAAAAACCGAAAAGAACTTTGTTAACCTGATAAAACGTTTGTACCAAAAACTGTAGCGAGCTTTATTCTCAGTGTCTAATGTTAGAAGCATTCCTTTTAAAACCAAAAAAACAAACAAGGATTCCTGATATTACCACTTCCATTCAACCCAGTGCTGGAGATCCCAGCCAGTGCCACGCAGAAAGACAAGGGAAAAGAAAAAGAAAAAAAAAAAAAGGAAGGGAAATGAGACAGAAGAAACAGAACTGCCCATATTTACAGATCCTCTGATCATACTCAGAAAACCTGAAAGACTGTACAGACAAAAGAAAATTAACAAATAAGGTTCTCAAGGACTCTGGATATAAGATCAATATATATACATAAAAAATCAACTATATTTCTCTATATGAGCAACAATTAGAAATGTAATATTTTAAAAGTGTACCATTTGTATTGGGAAAACTGGACACCCACATGCAAAAAAAAAAAAAAAAAAATGGAGTTGGATTCTTACCTCACACCATATACAGAAGTTAACTCAAACTAGAACAAAGACTTCAATGTAAGACTTAACACTATAAAACTCTTCAAAGAGGGGCACCTGCATGGCTCATTGGGTTGACTGTCCATTCAACTCTTGATTTTGGCTCAGGTTTCAGGGTCATGAGATCAAGCCTCATATCTGGGCTCTGCACTTAGCATGGAGCCTGCTTGAGATTCTCTCCCTCCCTCTCCTACTGCCCCTCCCCCACCCCCACTTACATGCTCTCTGTCTCTCTAAAAAAATGATAATTGTTTTAAGAGCCAAGACACCTTTCAACAGAAGAATGGATAAAGAAGATGTGGTCCATATACACAATGGAATATTACTCAACCATCGGAAAGGATGAACATCCAACTTTTGCATCAACACAGATGGGACTGGAGGAGATGATGCTGAGTGAAATAAGTCAAGCAGAGAAGGTCAATTATCATACGGTTTCACTTCATTGTGGAACATAAGGAATAGCATGGAGGACATTAGGAGAAGGAAGGGAAAAATGAATTGGGGTAAATCAGAGCGGGAGATGAAGCATGAGAGACTGTGGACTCTGTGGAACAAACTGAGGGTTTTAGAGGGGAGGGGGTTGGGAGAGGGTTAGCCCGGTGATGGGTATTAAGGAGGGCACGGATTGCATGGAGCACTGGGTGTTATACACAATGAACCATGCAACACTACATGAGATACTAATGAAGTACTACATGGCTAATGTAACATAATAAAAATAAATACATTAAAAAATAAAAAGATAATTTCTTTTTAAACTCTTAGAAGAAAACACAGGGCAAAAACTTCATGACATTGGATTTGACAATGATTTCCTGGCTATGACACTAAAAGCACAGGCAGCAAGAGAAAAAAACAGACAAACTGGACCTCACGAAAATTTTTAAAATTTTGTGCATCAAAAGACACGATCCACAGAGTAAAAAGGCAATCCACAGAAAAGAAGAAAATACTTGCAAATCATATACCTGATAATGGATTAATACGTAGAGTCCAGAGAGAACTCCTAAAACTCTACAGCAAGAAAACCCAAAAAACCCAATTCAAAAATGGGCAAAGGGCTTTAAAAGATATTTCTCCAAAGAAGATACACAAATGGTACATGCCCAAGGTGGCATCATTCATCATTAGAGAAATGCAGATCAAAACTTCAGTAGGATACTATGTCATACCCACTGGAATGGCAACTTTTAAAAAGAAAGAAAGAAAGAAAGAAAGAAGAAAATAAGCAGTGTTACAAGGATGTGGAGAAATTGGAACCCCTATGCACTATTGCAGGGAAAGCCAGACGGTACGACCACCATGGAAAACAGTAAGGTGGTTGCTCAAAAAAATTAAAAATAGAACTACCATATGATCCAGCAATTCCACTTCTGGACATGTACCCAAAAGAACTGCATCAGGGCCTCGAACAGATATGTGCACACCCATGTTCATAGCAGCATTCCTAACAATACCTAAAACACGGAGGCAACCTAAGCATCCATGGGTGGATGAATGAATAAGCAAAACGTGGTCCATACATGCCATGGAATATTCATCAGCCCTAAAAGGGAAGAAAATTCTGAAAGATGCTTGAAGATGAAAGAAGCTTGAAGACATGCAGCTAAGTGACATAAGCCAGTCACAAAGAGACAAATGCTCTATGATTCCATGTCTATCAGATAATGAGAGCAGTCAAATTCAAAGACATGGCAAGAAGACTGGGGGTTGCCAGGGGCTGGGAAGAGATGGGAATGGGGAGTGACTGCTTCATGGGACCAGAGCTTCAGTTTCGCAAGATGAACAGAGCTATGGGGTTGGATAATGGTGATGGTTACACATTATACGTGTGTTTAATACCCCCCAAACTGCACACTTAAGAACAGCTAAGGTGGTGAATTCTACATGACGTGTTATTTTACCACACACACCCACACAATGTACCATTTGCAATGGAAATCAAAAATACAAGGGACCTGAGGGTACATCTAACAAAAGATGTGCAAAGTTTTATGGAGAAAATTATCAATAGAGATTCAAGACCTAAATACATATAGGGTTATGTATATCTTCTCCATGGATGTAAAGAAGATGTGTCAGTTCTCCCCCAAGCTGATCTAAACATTTAATACAAATCCACCCAACAAAGTTTTCCAAGTAACTTAAAAAGATGATTCTGAAATGTATGAGAGGGACAGGTGCCTGGATGGCTCATTCAGTTTAGCATCAAACTCTTGATTTTGGCTCAGCTCATGATCTAGGGGTTATGAGACTGAGCCCCACATTGGGCTCCATGATAAGCGTGGCGTCTGCTTAAGATTCTCTCTTTCCCAGAGCGCCTGGGTGGCTCAGTCAGTTGAGTGTCTGGTTTCAGCTCAGGTCGTGATCCCAGGGTCCTGGGGTTGAGCCCCTCATCGAGCTCCGTGTTTGGCAGGGAGCCTGCTTCTCCCTTTGCCTCTTACCCTGCTCATACTCACTCTCTCTCTCTATCCCTCTCTCTCAAATACATAAATAAGATTTAAAAAAAAAAAATTATCTCTTTTCCTATCCATCTACACCTCCCCCATCCTGCTTGCACACAATCCCTCCTTAAATAAATAAATGAATGAAATGAAATGAAATATATGAGAAAGAGAATGAGGACAAACATAGCCAAGACATCCTTGATAAGGAGCAAAGCCAGGAGAACCTGATGTACCAGATACAAGACTTAGGTAACTCTAGTAATGAGGAAATCAGGTATCAACAGATAGAGGAATCACCAAAGCACACGATCAAAGAGAACGAGGAGCCAAAAAACAGTCCACAGATATATGGAAGCATGATCTGTGATGAGGATGGCCTTCAGCATCACTGGTGAAAATACTGTAACAGAAGCTGGGACATGAATTACTACAGAAAAAAAAAAAGAAAGAAAAGAAAAGAAAATATAAAAAAAAGAAAATCCTTCATTCCTATGACACACAAAAAATCAATCACAGATGGGTAAAGATTGAAATGCGCCATGCAAAATATAAAAAGGTTTAGAAAAAAGTAAAAAATATTTTATGACCCTGCAAAGGAAGCGTTCTCGAAGAAAACACAAAAAGTAGAAATCAGAAAGGAAAAGACTGATGAACTTGACTGAATTAAAATAAAAACTTGTTCCTCCAAAGACACTATAAATAACCTGCGGAGATGAGCCACAAATTGAGAGAAGATATTTGCAATTCATAAGTGAAAAGTGATTATCATCCTAAATATATAAAGAACTCCTAAAAACCACTAAGAAAGCAACAGAAAACCTAATAGAAAATTAGGTAAAAGGCATGAACAGGCATTTCATGGAAGAAGAACGCTGAATGGCCAATAATGATTTGAAAAGATGCTCAACCTCATTAGTAATCAGAGAAATGCAAATTAAGACTATAGAGAATTACCATTTTATACAAACTAGTTTGGCAAAAGGGAAGAAGCCTGGCAAATTCTGAGCTTGCCGTGGGGCTGCGGAAGCTCTCACTCGCTGCTGCTGGCTGTGAGCACAGGCAAAGCCACTCTGGGACACGGCTCGGCACCGTCTTCCAGAAGGAAGCAGAAAGGTGCTCTGCAATCCGGCGACTCTACCTCACAGATCTCCCGAGCAGAGGCACCTGGAGAGCCATGTAAGAACATTCAGAGCAGCCTCGTTTGTAATAACCAGAAAACTGGAAGCAGATCAGATGTCGCTGAATGGCAGAAGAGAGAAATCAACGGTTTCACATAATGCATTCACATAATGCATTCACATAATGGAAAACGATACATCGGAGAAAAAAAAAAAGAAAGAAACTAGAGAGAAACACCCACCTCGCCAAATATGGGAAAAACAATGCTGGGTTGAGAAACAGTGTGATTGCATTTGTACGAAGCTCCAAAGGGAGCAAAGTTACACAATACGCCATTTGGGGCTATAGGTACACCAGTAAAACGACTCCCGAGATGGTAAGGAAATTATAGATTCGGGGGTTGCGGGGGGGCATAGTCTCAGGGAGGGACACCAAGACGGTGTCCTAATTCACCCGTGTGGCTCACCCATGCTTGTTGTATTATCACTGCATGACTTCCAGAAACATTACATATTTTCTTTTGTACAGATCAACACTAAGTAGAATAAAAAGATGTGTAAGGAGGTGATTGATGACAAGCTCCGGACACATACAGCTGACCCACCGTATTCCGCCTACACACTGGGCACAGCTCTCACTATACGAGATAGATATAATAGCCAGCCTGCTCTCTAGCACACCTTCCAGTGAAGATGACCTTTAGCTCCATTTTGTACACAAAGAAGCAGACACCCAGAGAGGTTAAGCAGCCGTCACCAGGTCACACAGCTAAGGGGATGTGAGAGGCAAACCCAGGTCTATCTGACTCCAGAGTCATCTTTTTTCACCACCGGTCCCCTGCCTCTCCCCCAGCAGCTGCTCCGCAGACTCGAGACTGCTCTGGTCCCCTTTGATCACACAGCGTCACTCCTTTCTCTGACTCCCTGGAGCACTTCCCACAATCAACATGTGACCTCGAATGCCCCCCATCCAGGAGTCTATGTCTAAGTCCTCCATCTTCCTAAAGCTCCCCAGTGCAAACAGGTAATACCCATGCCTCGCCGGCATTGCTTTGTTTTGGGTTTGAGATGTACCAGAACTCACTGGAGGGGCTCGGTCATCCTGGCTCGGATATGGAATCCCAGAGCCCCAGGGAAGGGCAGGAGGGCCACGCACTCACCTCGGGGGCTATAGCCATGGGTGTCCATGAAGGACAGGCCCAGCCGCTCATCCTCCTGCAGGGTGCTCTGGTCCGTGAAGCTCCGGTCCACCGCACTCATCATGTGGGTCTTCTCCTGGCGGTAGTTGACAGTGGCCTTGGTCATGTTCACCGGCTTCCTGCAGAGAGGGGTCGACAAGACACATGGGTGCTGAGCTGGGCAAGACAACACCCAGAGGTGGATGGGGAGGCCAAAGAGTCAGGGGGCTTTGGCCCCAGGAGACTATCTAGAAGCATCTCCAGATACCGAGAGAGCTTTGCTCCCCAAAACCAGAGTTGCTGCCTCCCCCGCAAGGGACTGGGCAAAGTCCCTCTCCTGGGGACCTTTGCTAAGGACAAGGGATAAAGCCCAGTGGCCTCGGGCTGGAACGTGGCCCCTGTCACTGGCCTGGAAGGCTCAGGAAATGGGTAGGATAGTCACTCTGGAACTACACTGGTACCACGCAGTCACCCCCATCCAAACTAGGAAGATGACCGCCCCAGCTCCAACCCCAGCACGCCCCCATAGCCATGTTCCTTTGCCCCATCCTCACCGAACATGCACCCTGAGAACCCCTCTTCCCCACAATGGAGGGGCACTACAGTCCTTCATGGCAGAGAGTCTGGCTGCTACTTGGCCAGTGCTCGGAAGTTTTCCTCTGGGCAGGGGATGAACTCCAACTGGCTTCTTCCTATCCCCGGAGCCCCCAGGACAGTCCCACCATGGGCCACACTGGACGTCCATATTCCTGCCACTGTGCACCAGTCCATCCAGCCACTGGAAGCAGCGGAGAGAGGAAGCAAGAGGCCCGGTTCCTCCTGAGAGCCTTGCGAAGAGGCCCCCAAACAAGGGCCCTGCACAGCCCAGGCCTGCAGCCCAGTTTTGCAGATGAGAATGGCAGTGTGTGACCCCAGAGGACTCAGAGGGAAGAGGGAGGAAGAGCAGGGGGCATAGTCCATGACCAACATGCTGAGCAAAAGGGAAAGAGGCAATGACTTGGGACCTGTCTTGAAACTACGGTGGAGCCAATCACAGGGAAGGCTCAGGATGAGATCACCATTCACCCTGCTGGGCCCCACAGCATGGAGGATGTGGGGTAGACCTGAGGGAGGACTTCCAGGTAAAGAGAGCTCAGGAACCTTGACCATCAGTGAAGATGAGGAGGCTAAGGAAGGGTTCTTCCCAGGGGCAAATTCCAATCAGTCTGTAGTCGAGAGCTGTCCAAGGCAGGGAAAGACTGGGTGACCCCCAACTACCAAGCTCTGGGCATCACCCTCACCATGGCCCAGGCCACAGATGAAGAGAAGCCTCTGTGGCTGTGACCTTGACCACTGACATAGGAGAGAAGGTCGAGGGGGTAAGAGGGACGGAGAGGGAGTGAGGAGGGGGCAAGGGAATCAGGAGGATAAGAGAAGGAGGAGGGGGGGGGGAACTAAAGGGACCATGACAAGGAGAGAGATGGGGAAGAGGGCAGAGAGAGGGAGGGACAGGCAGACAACAGCAAACCACAGGGAGGTCGGACAGAGGGCTGTGGACAGAGGACAGCAGTCAAGCTGTGCCTAGAAGGCAGTCTCCAGTGGTGTGCCCCAGGGCTCTGCTCCCTGCCCAGGCCTCTCAGTTCACTTGGGAGAAGTACTACAAACACCAAGCACCCAGCTCCACAGAAGACAGAAGCCGAGGGACACGGGACACAGCCGCCAGGGGATCTCAGGGTGAGAGTCAGCAGATGGCAATCCTGACACTTGGAAAAGTTCTGCATTTAGGGTCAAACAAAAGCCGTGGAGGGTGTGGTTGCTGGAAAAGCTAGTGTGACCCTGGATGGTATGGATGCAAGTAGGGGATCCAGGAGGAGGAGAGAGACCCTGGTCCTCTGGGCTGTCCTGGGGGCACCTGAGCCTGCTCTGCAAGGAAGGAGGACAGGCACAGGTGCAGGGAATGTTCTGGAAGGCTTGCAGAATCAGAGAAGACAGAAGCAGAACACAGAGTACCATCAGGAGACCAGGCAGTCTGAAGGAGCCTGGGTGGTAACCCCAGCTCTGGCACTTCCTGTGACCTCTGACCAGTCCCTTCACCTCTCTGAGCCTTGGTCTCCTCATCAAGGAGGGATGACGGCAGGTGCTTCTCAGAGTCCAGGCCCAGAGAAGAGCCCAGAAATGATGGGTCTGAAGAGCCTGGGGCCGCCCGGTTAGAAAAGGGGCTCCTGCTGACCTAAGACCTGTGTGCACCGTGGGGACAGCTGCCAGGGAGGGGGAGGGCCTGCCCCAGACATGCGCACACACGTGCCTGGCTGTGGACCCCAGCGAGGGACTGGTGCGAGGCCCTGCACATGAGGAGGACAACCTAGGGCCCGAGGGGACAGGGAGGGGCTACTTACGGGTAGTAGGAGTAGGCATAGTGGTCCCTCCTGGCAGCGTGCAAAGAGAACAGCACAGTTGGGCCCATGGTCTTGCCACACGGTGGGCTGAGGGCAGTGCCCAACCCGCAGGGAGGGGTCTGCTGCTCTCTGTGCTGGGGAGGGCGCTGGCCAGGGACCAGATGGGTCAGGAGGACCTTCCCTGTCCCAAGGGCTGGCTGGGCTCAGTCGTTGAAAACCAAGACCCGAAGCCCCTTCCAGAATCTTCCCCGAGCCCGCTGCTGGAGGGAGGAGGAGGTGGGGAAAGGGCCTGGGGAAGCAGAGCTTTCACACAGTCACACACACAGACACAGAGAGAAATACGCACACTTGCACACTCACACATAAACAGACACACTCACATGGCTACACGATCACACACAGACACCCTCCCTCGCATGCTCACAGGCGCCCCGACTCCCCACTGCAGCCCTACCCCTCAGGGCCAACACTCCTCACACCTGCAGGCCCCTCTGCACACACCTGTGCCTGGGAGGGAGCCCTGGCTGGGGGGGCGGAGGTGGGGAGAGGGCTCCTACTGGACTCTGGGGCAAAGGTGAGGCCCACCCTCCCCAACCCAGACTGCCCCTGCATGTGGGGTCCATCAAAGGAGCCGTGCTGCCCCCTCTGGGCACCCAAACCATGGCTTGGCTCTGATCCCACTTCACAGGTGGGGAAGCTGAGTCCCAGAGAGTTGTGGTCCTCCTAGGCCTCTCTGGGGGGTCAAGGGCAGAGTTTAGACACCTGTCCTAAGACCCGGACCCCCAGAGCCAGCTCCCTCCTGAGGCCCCCTCCAGGCACATCCAGGGGTCCTCCACTCACCTGCCCCCACACCTCCCCACCAGCAGGGACCCCCGGGAATGGCCTTCCACAGGGACTCCTGCAGACTGGGGGAAGGGAAGGAGACAAGAGTGGAAGGCTGAGGCCCAGCAAGGGCAGGAGAGTGGCTGGAGGTCACACAGCACGTCTCCTCTCCTCCATCCCAGGAGAGAGAGGAGGGTGCAGGCCTATGGCTGGTCACGGGGACCCCAAAGAAGAGGGGGAAGGTGGAAGGAATGGCGTCCTGGTCTCAGCTGTAACATCATGACTTTTCAAGAGCCTTCCACAAAGACTCCCCCCAAATTACCAATTCTATCATGTCACCTTTACCCTCTCTCTGTTACCCTCTCTTTTCACAATCTGTAATCATCTGTTTGTGCTGCTTCTAGTTTAATGTCAGGCTCCACACTAGCTCCAAAGGACAGCATCTTCTCTTCTACCCACTGCAGGTCCCAGAGCCCTGGACAGCACCCAGGCCAGGAGGATCCCCCAATAAATATTTCATGGAATTAAGTAATCAATAAAGAGGGAAAATAAATAAAAGAACTCCACCTCTGTGAGCGTCCCTATCCAACCCCAAAGGAGTGAGATTAACAATGACCCCGCCCAAGGGCCCACTGTCAGCCCAGCTCCTCTCGCCTCTCTCCACCTGCTGAGCTGGGAGTTGGGGGGAGGGGGTCAGGAGGACCCCACTCCACTGGGCCAGGCCCTGGGGATCCACAGCCAACAGGACAGAAATTTCTCTGCCCTCATGGAGCTCTCGGTCCAGCAGGGAAGAAAAACAACTGAGCCAAGCACTCTAAGAAAAAGAAAAAGTACAGGGAGAAGAAAGCAAAGGAGACGGGTGGGATTCTGAAAGCAGAATAAGAGCTGTACCAGCCTGGGGAGTTCGCCCAGCACAGATGCCTCCAGGCTCATTGCCCACCCCAGCAGGACAGAATGGGGAGCCTGACCACCCTCCCCCCTGACCCCCCCCCCCGCTAGCGTCTCCCACCCCAGGCCATCTCCTTCCTCCAACAAGGATGCACAAGGGGGAACCGGGTATCAGCCTTCCCTCACCGACCTCCTAACCTGCCTGCGACATTTAATGTGGGCCCCTCCATGGCTGGCAGGCCTGCTCTGTCCCCCGACAGTGCAAGGCAGACTGGAGGAGCCCTGAGGGGCACGGTAGACCCTGAAGGCTAGGATAGGATTTCAGAGGGGGGGGGGGGGCTGCATGAGGTGCTGGAGAATGGGACTGAATGGCTTTTAGAGGAAGGAAGTCTGGGGAGATCCTCAACACTCCGGGGGTAGCCTGGAAAGGTTTCCGGGATAGCACATGTGCAGACTCACAGCTTCCTAATGAGGCTCCAGCAGCATCTCTGATCCATCCTGTCCTAGGCCCAAGGCTCTCTGCAGAGGTGGGTGACACCCTCCAGTGGGCCCATCCTCTCTCCTTGAGGATCAACTTCTAAGGCTTCAAATACTACCTGCAATGCCCCAGGATCTGACCTCTCCCCTACAGCCCTCACCATCTGCCCCCTCTCCACCCCACCGCACCCCAGTCCCCCGCAGAGGAGGAGTGCAGATACTTGTTAATTCTGGGCATCTACTGCACGCTGGCCACAGTGAGGCCCTTCACATCCGGGCCCAAAGGAGCCCGGGTTTTGTCGTCAGGACTGGCTTCAAACCAGACCCTGTCACTTACCAGCCGAGTGACATGTCAAGTCGCTCAGTTAGTTTCCTCATCTGTGAGAAGGGGCTCAGACCTGCTTCGTGGGTCGGGATCCAAGAAGGAAGAGTTCTCTGATGTATCCTGATGCTAGAACAGTGCCCGGCCCACGGCAGGGGTTCAGTAACTAATGTTCTAACGGATGGGCGTGTATAAAGCCCTGGGCGCACAGAAATCCGCATTAAATGACAGAGTTTAGAGTTTATCTCAAGAAGCTGTGCAGGCACTAGGGAAGGGAAAAAATCAGCTTTACCCCTTGGACGGGCCAACCCCACCTGGCCGGCAGGCCCTACCACCGGACTCCCTGGGAGAGTGTCTCTCTGCTGGTACCGGGCCTCGGGAATGGCAGCTCTGGCCAGTTTTCTGCTAAGTAGGCCAGATCCTACTTATCAGCTCCTGGTAGCCCTGAGACCCAGCAGCAGCCCCGAGATCCAGCAGCAGCCCCGAAACAGCTGTGCAGAGGCCAGGTCCAGAGAGGACTCCCCGGGTGACCTCTGGCAGGGTCATGCCCCCTGGGACCTCGACACCTCCATCCTCCCATTAGTGTGCTTGGACCAGTATCCTGGGGCTGCCTGGCGGGGAATGACGTGGAGGGGACGGGAACCAGAGTGGTCTCAGAAGCTTCCTCACTGCTCCACCCAGAGGCTCTGCCTTCATCTGTTCCATGTACTGGGCCTCCTACGGGAGGCTGAGCTGGTGTTTTGAAAACAGGTTCTGTTGCTTTAAGACAATCTGAAAACCACTAGACTAGATGTCCTTGAACTACCAGGCATCTCTCACCTTCTGGGTTCTGAGCCTCCACAGTTATAAATTCTGAGATCTTTAGAATCCCAAATTCTGGAACTGAAATTCTAAGTTGTGGATTCTAAGAGGTTCTGGGATTCATGCTGCCCACTGTAAGATGCCCTGGGAAAGGCAGAGCCAGACCTTGGAGGCCGGGGAGGGGTGGGGGGCAGGAGCAAGGTCTCCTCTGAGTCATGGGCACAGGGGGACGCCACAGGGCTCAAGAGTACAAGGGTCCGGGGCAAGCTGAACCCCAAGGAAGATGGGGCCAAGAAAGAACTGTGGTTCAGATTCCTTGGCTTCAAGGGGAGTGAGCAGCACCCCCACTGCTCAGGGTCAGCACCACGACCCAGTGGTCAGGGCAGACAAGACGGCAGAAGGTCTGCAGGGGGCTGGAGATTCAAAGTCAGGTCACCTCCACTCCCTCCCTCACTGGAACAGCCCAGCAGGCGCAAGAGGGCAGTGCCCACTTACAGCACAGTTCCTTGGCAGCAGGCATAGAACGCCCTTCCCTGGATAGTGGTACCTGGCACCAGCCAGACCTGAGCTCCAGCCAAGCCGCTCCAGCACAGTTTCATTTGCAAAGGCTCTGGCTTCCCGTTGCCTGGCTTGGGCCTGTCCTTAGGCCTGATGCCCAGACTGGCAGCCCTCCACACTCACCAGGCGGCTGCCCTCCCAGGCCCCAGCCTCTGCTCCTCTATGTCCACCAGCCTTCTGAGAGAGCCTTGGGGAAGTCATGGCATCAGCCTCACTCACCCCTTACGGATGATGACAATGATGGCCCCCAGGAGGAGGATGAGGACAGCAAGTCCCCCTGCACAGATGCCCAGGATGAGTCCCATCTCCTCCGATCTCTGGGACACCTCCAGGGGTCGCTTGCTTTCCTTGCAGGCAGCTGGGGAGAATAAAGCATGACAGCGGGTCAGAGGGGAAATAGGGACCACCTACCTACAGGGTTTGAGTCCCAAAGAAGACACTAACACATGTGCACAAAGAAAACTGCTCCCTATCCTCAGCCTGCCGGCGGCCTTTTGGTCCAATGTGCCCCCTCACCATCCTTATAACTGCTGCACCCCCATGGACCCCATCAGGAAGAGCTCCCCGTCCTCTCTACTTTCCCAAACCCTCCCATCCTTCAGTGGACAGGAGATGGAGGCTGCCCGGGCCTTCAGACTCACTCTCCTGCTCTCCTGAGAGGCAGTGGTGGGGAGAGAATTATGTACCTAGGGCCTACTGAGAGCATCTCAGGAAGGGGGACCAGCCACACTCCCTGTCTACACTGCAGGGTCCACCTCTCCCCCACCGCAACAAAGGGGGCAGATACAGAACCCAGAACCGGTGCCCAGTGCCATCACCCCCACAGCCCAACCATAACAGTTTCCCCTCCTCAGACCTGTTTCAGGCCGCTGCCAAAGCCCCTTCTGTGACCATGAGCGGAGAGAGGGAGATTAGCCCTACTGCCCAGGCTAGGAGAAAAAGTCTTTCAGGTGGGACAAACAGGGACCTGACCCAGGACTGCCAGACCACTCTCCTCTGCGCCCACAGCTTTGGGAGCTCAGGACCCACCCCCCAAGAACCCAGAGGGGAGGAAACCTTCTGCTAAAGGCCAGGAAGGAACCTAGGAGGGCTTACCTTTCCTGGCGATGCGGATGCAATTCAGCCGGGTCTCCTGGAGACAAAGATGGGGGTCTCAGCAAGACAGAAGCCCCAACCTAACCCTCCCCAGGCGGATCCTTGGGGAACTTGTCTTGGGCCTGGTTAGGGCTTGTCCAGTGCTCACTGTAACCAGAGACACCTGGCCCCTCCCAGAAGGAAAGAAGGCCTGAGGGGGAAGCAGGGAGGGGAGGGCGGCCACCCCCCCCCCACAAAGAGGACAATGACTTAGGGAAGGGGAATGAGCTCAGAGGGAGCAGGGGAAGAAATAGTATGGGAAGGGGGTGGCCATGGGGCTGGTTAAGAGGGGCACCCCGGGAGGAAGGAGCCTGGTGAAGGGGAGGGCTTCCAAGAGGAGGTGGGTGGTGGGCCTCACGGTCTGGGGAAAGCAGGACCCAGAAATGGACCCCTGGAGAGAGGAGCCTAAGACAGACACTAGTGCCTCAGGGAGGGGGCAGAGATAGACTGGGGGCTTAGACGTAAGAGAGTCTGGGGTAAAGGCTCAGGAAGGGGAGATGCTTTAAGAGAAGCCTGAGGTCAGGAGGCTCAGGGAAGGAGGGGAGGGTTTTGGAGAGGGGGCGGGGCCAGGGGAGGGGCTCTGGCCTCCTAGGGGGCTGCTCTGATGGCTCTGAGGCCTTGTCCCCAGCCTATCCCCATCACAAGCCCTGTCAGTCCCTCACCCCCTTCAGGTGGCTTGTTGCCTGGAAGTAGATGAGGTAGGCCTTCCTGGGCTCAAGCGGTGGGTTCCAGAAGCCGCGATAAGTCTGGTTGTCACCCACGGTGAAGGGCATGGCTTCCGGCAGACTGCTGGCCGCCAGTTCTGCCCCAAAGTAGTGCACCAGGCCACGGGCCAGCGCCGCGTCAAAGGTCAAGGGCACTGGGAAGCAGTCCTGGCTGCCTGGCTCCCGACGCAGCCTCCGCTGCCGCTCCTCCTCCACGATCACCTGGTACACACTGGACAAGGAGGGGACAGGACAGTGACCCCAGGGCCAGGAGATAGGGAGAGCCATCTGGTGTGGCAAATGGCATGGACTTTGGGGTCAGACCCAGCCTGGGACTAATCTTGGCTCTGCGTCTTACTCACTGGGCAACTCACTTAACCTCCCTGGGCCTCAGTTTCCTCCTCTGTAAAGCAAGCGTGATCACAGGACTGTTCCACGAACTAAAACGTAAGGAAGGAGGCAAGTTTCAGAAGCAGCCAGTGCCTGTCAGCTGTTAGGCCTGTGACTAAGGTGGAAAGAACGCAGGCCCTGCTCAGTGGCACCAAGCCCTAGAGCCCCACCCTGGCTCTCTTCGACCCGTGCTCCTGTGCCTGCCACAGGACCTGCGGACCCAAAGCCTCAGGCTCCACCCCAGTACCCACGGCTCCCTTTGGGCCTCTGGGAAGGACAGTCAGACACAAAGTGTTCATTCATTCAGAAAGTGCATGAGCTCAGACGCTGGGCCCATGATAGGTGGGCACTTGGGGACCTAGGCTTCCTGGAACTGACCTCCAGTTAGAGAGACAGTCACAGAGCAAGCAAGCAAGGCCACACGAATCCTGCCTCTGGTACTCTCCCAACGTGGAGGGACCTCGAGTCTGCAACTCGGAGACCGTCATCTCTGGGTCCTGACAGCTGATCTGTGTTCCCTTGTCCCCATTCCCTCTGATGTGTGTCTCCTGGTCCCGACTTGTGTGTTTCTATTTATTTTTATCAGTTTACTGAATGCCCTTTTGCTGTGAGCTCCTCCAAATCCTCGGTGGAACAAAGCCGAGAGTAAATAAGCGAGTGCTGACAAATACAAATATTTCTAGTCACAGGCTCGGTCACGTCTTGGCGTGTGACACCCATTCTGACAGCTGCACTCTGGGAAGTAGCAGTGCCTTTCCCTGGCTCTCCAGCTGTTTCTTCCGAGCTTCGGAGCTGTGGGGGAATCACCCCAGTGCCCTGAATTGGGGCCACACAGCTTCGTCCCTCGTCACTAGCGCACTGCAAACACCAGCCCAAGCCCTCCTTAGCCTCCATTTCCCAGGTCAAGGTTAGGCCTCCCCTAGCCCCAAACCCCGCCAGGAGGTGATAACAGTCAACACTGAACAAAGCATCTTGACTGGGATGGTCCCCAGTATGCAGACAAGGAAAAGGAGAGGTAAAGGGACGTGCCCAAGGTCACACAGCTACTACGCCTGCTCCCAGGCTCAGCTGCACAAGGCCCTGAGGTTCCTGGAAATGCAAAATGCCCCTCAAACACCCTAACGTAGTCCAGAGAGTCTGGGAAGCAGCCCGAGACAGGCTCTGCAGTAGCAAATACAGGGGAGGAAAAGCAGGAGAAGGGGGGTGAGGACATGAGGGGGTGTCAGGGGCATGTGGCCAACCCGCTAGCTTCTCAGAGACTTAGCAGGATTTTCCCACACCCAAATACAGGGCATCACCTCTCCGGGTGCACACATCTTTGTGGGAGGATGGGGTGGGCCGGAGGGACAGGGAGGCTCTGTGACTTCAAGAAAAGGTAGAGGCTGTGCAGACAGACCTGGGTTCCAAACTCCAGCGCTACCCCCTACCAGCTGTGTGACCTGGGGGGTAAGGCCGCTGAGCCTGTTTCCCAACGTATGAAATAAGGAGACAGCTCCCCCTGCCACAGGTCACCATGAGGATAAAATGACTTGTGCAGGTGAAGTCACAAACACAGTGTCTGACAGAGAGCAGGCATGCAGACACATCCCACAAATACCCTCATGCTCTCACACACACCCACTCACACCTCCATACCACACATTGCACGTACACAGTATGTGTCTTTATCATACACACACACACACACACACACACACACACACACACACACACACCATCTTGTCTCCAGCACCTTCTCTCCAGCAGAGGCAGCCCCAGTTTTCTCTAGGGAGAATAAAGTGGAGAAGCCAAGTTCTAGGCCACTCCAAAGAGAGAGCCCTGTCTTGCTGGCTGCCCCAGCCTTCTAGAAAGGCTGAGTCTCCCTGGCCAGGACCTTCTGGGGAAAAAGCTGGGAAGAAATAAGGCCCCCAGAATTTCATTTCTCCAAGATGTCTGAGGGAAGACCCTCAGGAGAGGACTGGACAGTCACACCTCCCCAGGCTGATCACTGCCCAATGATCTCACACCAATCACCAAAGACACCCATGGCTTCAGGGGGGAGCGGCTGCAGGCTTTCCACCTGCCCAGGATCACAGAACATGATTCTCCAGATACTCTGAGCCCTGAGCAGGAAACTGAGGGAGGATGAGGATGCGCTGGCCCACGTGGCGGGGGCTCTGGGTCAGAGGAGGGGCTTCCTCCCTAGGGCCCTGACCTCCCACCTCTCCACTTAGGCTTTCCCACCTGATGGGCGCGCCACGGCCCTGTGCTGGCCTCAGCAGAACGGTGATGGTGTTCTCAGACTCGCCCAGGGGTGACGGCATGTCAGCATAATCAAAGCTGGGAGCTGGGAAAGGGGACAGGAATGTAATCACAGAGCCTGGCCACTAGACCAGGAAGGTCGGGCCTCTAGCCTCGCTTCCTGTCCTCAGATCTCTTCCCCTTCAGCTTTGTTCCCTCTGACCTGAGCTTCCCTGACTTCGGACCCCTAAACTCAGCCCTCAGATTCCACAGTCTCCTGACCCCTCGGACTTAATCCTCCCTGACCCCTGAGCTTAACCCCTAAATGGTACATTCTCCTCAGTGGGGGTCCTCGAGAGATATCCCCAGGACACCCCCCACCCCGCAATGTGCCTCTGCCTACAGAACCCTGGGATTGGGAGCTACCTCTCAGGGGGTCAGGCCAGGGTTGGGCAAGGTTACCTGAGATGTTCGTGGTGATCTCGGTGAGTGCCGCCTGGCCAAAGCCTTTGCCCGTCCGGGCGCGCACAGAGAACAGGTAGGTGGTGCCTGGGTGCAGGTTGGAGAAGACGTGGTAGGTCTCGTTGCGGAGCTTGGAGATGGTACGTCGTGGGCCCGGCACGTTCACCGCCGGGTCTGACGACTCAATGCTCTGGTAGCTGATCTAGGGGTGGGGCAGGTACAGGGACGGGGAAGGTCATCACTGGCCCCATAGCCTCCCACCCATCGTAGTTCAGGAGAGCTAGGGAGAAGGCTAGGAAAATGGGAGAGGTTCAATGGGACTATGGATGCCCATAGCCCAGACCTCTGGGCACCTACACCTCTCTTCTTTCAGGGCCCCTGTCCCCATAACCCACAAGGCACAGACCCTGACCAGGAGAAGGAACCTCAATGATCACTTCTGCCCCGCCATGCATCTCCCTCTCCAAGCTGTGAGCCCACCTTCCACCAGGGATCCCCCCGCTGTAATGAGGTCCAAACCCACCTCATACTGAGTGATGAGGCCGTTGGGTTCCTGGGGCTCCTCCCACTTGAGGAAGATCATGTCCTCCAGGGGAGTGAAGGTCAGGGACTCGGCTGCAATCCCGCCAGGCACTGTAAGGGAAAGGTGGCCCAAGGCAAGGGAAAGCGGGCTTTGGAGCCAGACGCCTGAATTCAAATTCCAGCCTTGCTGTTTCCTAGCGGGCCTGCTGTGACAACTCCCCTCCCTCAGCCTCAACTTCCTCGTCTGGGACATGGGAATGAAAACAACTCCACCCTCACCAAATAAATGATGCCATGGATACGATGCGCCAAGGTAAATATTGGGAACTTCATTTGATTCCACCTGTTCCTAAGAACTCAAAGAAGGTAGCTGCATTTTCATTACTAAGCAGCCTGCATTCAGCAGAGAATGTCTGAATGTTCCTATTTTGTTCCAGTTGAGTGGTTTTCAGAAAATACAGACCTTTGTCAGAGAAATGGAAACAATTGCATTAGAGTGGCGGGATTCTGGGTAGGAAATGTTTTCTTGTCTAAAAATTTCTGATTACACAAAAACTACATTCGGTGCAGAAAATCAAAATGAGCATCACGAAAATCAATGGCACCCAGAATTCCATCACCCAGAGACACCATTAGCATTTTCGCATAAACCCTTTCAGGTCGGGTTTGGTTTGGTTTTGCTCTAAAGCACCATCTTAACAGCAGTCACAGGGTATTTCTTCTAGGAAGAGAATAGTCTTTAGGAAAACACCTTGATAAACCATTGTGGGGAAGCCGAAATCCTAAGGCAGGGAAAAGCAGAGCCCAAGGTAACCATCTTAAAATGAACAGTCCACAAGGCAACCCCACCCTCCAACTACCAATTTGATAAAATGAAAACGACAATTCCAAGTGTTCGAGAGGATACAGAGCAACTGAAATCTTCACACGCTGCTAGTGGGCGTGTAAACTGTCACCAGCACTTGGGGAAAACTGTCTGGATAGATCTACTTATTGTGAACATACATCCCATAACCTAACCATTCCATTCCCAGGCATTAACCGATTGGAAATGTGTATATCTACACCACCCCCAGCTCCAAAAAAAAGAATCTACAAGGATGTTTCTTACAGAAAATTTAAAAATTTAAAATGGGAATTTTGATATTATATGATTATAATATAATGTAATATACATTAAAATATAATATTATTAAAATAAACGTTGTAGGGACGCCTGGGTGGCTCAGTTGGTTAAGCGGCTGCCTTCGGCTCAGGTCATGATCCTGGCGTCCTGGGATCGAGTCCCACATCGGGCTCCTTGCTTGGCGGGGAGCCTGCTTCTCCCTCTGCCTCTGCCTGCCACTCTGTCTGCCTGTACTTGCTCTCGCTTCTCTCTCTATGACAAATGAATAAATAAAATCTTAAAAAAAAAAAAAAATAAAAAATAAAATAAACGTTGTAGATTCATGTATCGGACTGTTGAGTAATAAGAATGAATTCCCTAGAACTGGACCCACTACATGGCTGGCTTCCTCAAGTGCAGTCAAGAGAAAGAAGCCAGTGATAAAAATAATACACTGTGTATGACTCCACAGATAGAAGGTTCAAGACCAAGCAGAAATTAATCTATTGCATTATAGCTTGGGATAATGGTTACTCTCAGGAGGTTGTGAGTGGGAAAGTACATAAAGGAGGTTTCTGGGGATCTGCTAATGCTATTCCTTGATCTGTGTAGGGGTTATCCTGGTGCGTCCAGTCTGTGAGAATTCTCTGAGCTGTCCACTTCAGGTTAAGTGTACTTCCTGAAGTACTTATACTAATACTTCCATGAAAAGTAAAAAAAAATATATTAAGTAAAGAGCAGTTACTGGAAGGACGGAGGAGAGGGACAGAGAAAGAAGGTCAAGCAGCCCAAGTGAGGCCCGGTCAGAGGCAGGTAAAGCAGCCATAACATACCTGGGGGAGAGGGGAGACAGAGGTCAACTGACTTTAACAAGGAAGGGGTCTGATGTTGAACCTGAGGCTGATTGTGAAGGGTAGTAGACTAGGCCATCGCCAAATATACCCCTTTGGCCTAAAGATTACTTTGAACTGAATCAAGAAGCAGCAGATACAAGAAAATTCTCTGCCCTCTGCATTTGCCTAAAAGCAGGACATAAATCTGTAAAAGTGCCCCCCTCCCCTCCCTAGCAGGAAGGAAAGAAGTTAAGCACCA
Organism: Mustela lutreola; assembly: GCF_030435805.1. Lineage (NCBI taxonomy): Eukaryota > Metazoa > Chordata > Mammalia > Carnivora > Mustelidae > Mustela > Mustela lutreola. The sequence goes on along the minus strand of NC_081299.1, from coordinate 21,646,299 downwards.
AGTCAACACTAGACTCTCAGCAGCCCAGAAGAATCTGCATAAACTTTATACCTATCACTACTTTCCCCATATATTTGCCTCCACATAATCCACTGTCCCTAGAATCCCAAAGTCCTTTTCTCATCACACTGCTTCCCTAGAAATTCATTGTTCTTGTGTTAAGACACAAGGTAAGCCCAAATTTCAGCCACTCCTTTGAGTTACGCATCACTGAGTAATTCTCTCCCTGTGTGTGTGTGTGTGTGTGTGTGTGTGTGTGACACACACATGGTAATAAATTCCTATCTGTTTTTCTCTTGTTAATGTCTATTCTCAGGCTAATTTATAGGGCCCCAACCAATGAACTTAAGACAAGTAAAAGGAAAAAAGTTAAGTTTTCCCTTCTCTGCATTTGCAATGCACTTCAGGGTAAATCCAGTCCTTACTCCCACCCCCAGCAAAAACTCAGCACATCAGTATGGGACCTAGGGCAGACACATTGCCATGGGTAAGGGGGCTTTGTGGAAATGGAAATCAAGGAAGGAGCTGAATTTTGTGTCTGCACCACTGCTGTGCAGAAAAGTCCACATGTAGAGAGTCGAGAAAAATTGTCAACCAAGGAGCTCTGAGAACCTGTAGATCTACAGGAATCTAGGGGAAGGCTTGGGATCTATGCTGGTATTACAGTACCATTATTAAGAATGAAAACTTTGGGGGCACCTGGGTGGCTCAGTGGGTTAAAGTCTCTGCCTTCAGCTCAAGCCATGATCTCAGGGTGAGGATCAAGCCCCGCAGAGGGCTCTCTGCTCAGCAGAAAGAGTCTGCTTCCTCCTCTCTCCGCCTGCCTCTCTGCCTACTTATGATCTCTCTCTCTTCATATAAATAAATAAAATCTTTTAAAAAAAAATTAAAAAAGAAAAAGAAAAAGAAATACTACACTCAGAATTTAAAAAAGAGAAAAAGAATGAAGCAGACAGCCAGGTCTGAAATCCAGTTTGGCTACCTATCTCCTAGCTATGTGACCTTACCTGTAAAATGGGGATAGTATATAGTTGCCTACCACCTAGGCTTGTCATGGGGCTTATATGAAAAGCATTCACAATAGTGCTTGACATGTAATGAGTGAATTATTAGTATTGGTTTGACAAAAGTGGAACGCTGTACCCTGCAAGAACAGAACACACAATTTTTTCAGTTACATATGGAACATGTCCCAAAATTTAACCATACATATGGCCCAATTTGCGCCATAAAGCAAGGATCAAATTTCAGAAGACCAAAATTATTTAGAGTATTCTGACCACAGAGGAATTAAGCTAGAAACCAATCACAGATAATTATGGAAGTCTTAAAAATCAGACAAGGTAATTCTAACTCTTGAGTCAAAGAAGACATCCCAGCAGAAGTTATAATAACAAAGACAGAACACATCAACAAATAATAACAAAGACAGAACACATCAAAACTCAAGGGATGCAGCTAAAGCGGGGCTTCAAGGGAAATTTATAGCTTTAAATATATCTATAAGAAATAAGGAAAGGGGGGCGCCTGGGTGGCTCAGTGGGTTAAGCCTCTGCCTTCAGCCCGGGTCATGATCTCAGGATCCTGGGATCGAGCCCTGCATCGGGCTCTCTGCTCAGCAGGAAGCCTGCTTTCCCCCCTCTCTCTGCCTGCCTCTCTGCCTACCTGTGATCTCTCTCTCTCTCTCTCTGTCAAATAAATAAATAAAATCTTAAAAAAAAAAAAAAAGAAAGAAAGAAAGAAAGGCTCAAAATCAATGATCTAATAAGCTTCCATCTCAAAAAGCTAAAAGAACAGCTAATAAAATCTAAAGAAAATATAAAAAAGGAAATACAGAATAGGATATATACAGTAAAGGAAATCAACTAACCCAAAAGTTGGGTCTTTGGAAAGATTAAAAATGTACACACCCCTAGCAAGAAAATGGTGAGAAGACACAAATTAACCAAACTCAGGAAAGAAAAGGGGGACACATGCTAATGATCCTACAGAAATTAAATAAATATAAATATAATCAGAGATTATAACCAACTTTATGTCAAGAAATGTGACAATTTAAGTGAAATCAACAAATTCCTTAAAGCCCAGTACACCAAACAGATACTAAAATAGAAAATCTTAATATTCAAAAACCTATTTTAAAAAATAAAACTGTGATTTAAAAAAAATAAAACTGTGATTTAAAAAACATGGCCACAAAGAAAACTCCAGGCCCACACAGCTTCAGTGCTGAATTCTTTCAAACGTATAAGGAAAAAGGAAACCCATCTAACCCCAAATCTTCCAGAGAATAAAATATTAGCCTTTGTTGTTTCCTTGGTCATTCCTTCATTGTTTGAATTGCTTGAATCGGAAGCAAAAAATTTCCGAGAAAAATTTCAGCCTGGGGGCACCTGGATGGCTCAGTCTGTTGGATGCCCAACTCTTGACTTTGGCTCAGGTGGTGATTTCAGGCTTGTGAGATCAAGCCCCAAGTCGGGCTCTGCACTGAATGGGGAGTCTGCTTGAGATTCTCCCTCTGACCTGTGCTCTCTGCCCCCCACCCCACTCACTCTCTCAAAAAAAAGAAAAAAAAAAAAAAAAGAAAAGAAATACAATATATTTTTAAAAAACATTGCAGCCTCCCATAGGGTGTCTGTGGAAGGCACCCAGTACGCCAGGATCCAGGGCTGGGATTCTTACCATCCTCGTCCGTCTGGAAAGTGACCTCCTTGCCTTCCTTGCGCCCCTCAGGGTTAGCGAGGATGAGCCGCACGTGAACATTCCGGTAGGGCAGCAGGTTCTTGATGGTGTAGCGGCTGGCGCCCCGCTCCATCTTCACACACTCCCGGACGGTCTGGTTGTGGCTGCTGCCCAGCGTGTAATGATAGCACAGGGACACCGCGTACGTGTGGCAACGTGTCACGTTGTAGCCCAGAGGTTCCCACTGCAGGGTCAGCTGGCGAGCCTGGATCTCAGCGAAAGCCAGGCCTTTGGGGGCCCTCATGGGTTCTGGGGGAACCCAGGAAGCAGAGAGCAGAAGGTAGAGGAAACAGGAAGAGAAGAAGTGGGACAAGAGAGAAAATATCAGCCGCTGAGATCATCCCTCCTTGGTCCTCCAGAATTCAAGAGACCGCCTAGGACACGGAATGGGAAGTAGAAGTGTGTGCGCTGGAGTCAGGCGGGGCCACATGTGAATGCGACCTCTGCCCCTTGCTGCTGGCAACCACCAGCTGAGTCCCTTTGCCCTCAAACCTTAGTGTCCTTCGCCACAAAATGAGATAATATGCCCTACCTCACAGGATGATTGTGAAGTTAAAGGTAATGTGTGCAAAGCACGTATGACAATGGCTGATACACAACAGGCCTTCAAAAATGTTAGCTACACTTTTTTTTTTTAAGATTTTATTTATTTATTTAATATTTATTTATTTATTTGACAGAGATCACAAGCAGGCATTGAGGCAGGCAGAGGTGGGGTGGGGGAGTAGTCTCCCTGCTGAGCAGAGAACCCGATGCAAGGCTCAATCCCAGGCCCCTGAGATCATGACCTGAGCCGAAGGCAGACGCTTAACCCACTGAACCACCCAGCGCCCCTACACTTTTTCTTCTTTAATAACACTGTTCACCTTCTATTTCAAGATCATCCTGGAGGGCACTGGACTGTCTGAAACAACCAAATGCTCTATTTTTTTAATTTACTAATTCCAAACGTTCTGAAACAGCTTATAGTGATACATACAATAGGATAAGATACAGACATCAGGATGATGGGGGAAATCACAGCCAAATAATTAAATAGCGCCAGAGAATGTTAGGGCAACAGAACTGTGTGCCATTAGGTCCCACACAGGTCTAAAGAGAAGGTTCAGATTGGGTAGTGAGTTTTTGCCAAAGCAAAAAGGGAAACACAGTCTGTTCTAGAAAGGCAGTAACAACAATGGCGGGGGGCGCCTGGGTGGCTCAGCCAGTTAAGGGTCTGACTCCCGATTTCAGCTTGTGATTTTAAGTTGTGATCTCAGAGTTGTGAGATCGAACCCTTCTTGAGATTCTCTCTCTCCCTCTCCCTCTGCCCCTTCCCCCAGCACGTACTCACTCTCTCTCTCTCCCTCTCTCTCAAATAAATAAATAACAATAACAACAACAACCATGGCCGTTAACAGGCACTGGGGGCTTTGCCTGAGCCAGGCCTTGCTCTAGAGGCTTGACAATGCTTTATCACAATGAATCCACCCTGTAATCCAACAGACAGGGGCCATTATTAGCCCGGTCACACAGATGTAGAAATGGAGGCACAGAGAGATTAAGTAAGCTGCCCAGAGTCAGTGGCCTGGATAGTCCAAGTTGAGAGGCAAACCTGTACAGGCCGGCTCCAATATTCAGACTCTTAACCACTACCTGCCTCGCCCTGAGGAAGTCAGCGTCCAGGAACAACCAGCACAAAATCACACAGATGCCTCAGGAGGGACAGACAGCCGCGCCCCCCCACAACCCCGCGCATGGGAGGAACATAGTGCTGCGATTCACAGCCTCTGGGTGCATCTGTGAAGTCACTTATAAAATGGTAAAGGACCCCGAGGCTACCGAAGCAAAGGCAGGATGGAGCTCAGGTGCTCAGCCTCTAGTCCTCCATCTGCCTTGACCAGCTGCGTGATCTCCAGGCTCTGGGCCTCAATTTCCTCATCAAGGAAATGATGGAAGAAGCCAAGATTGCTGGCGATGACTGGCACCCAAACTCTGTGAGATGCAGATTTTATACACACACACACACACACACACACACATAAAATATATATTACCCTCAAATCCCTTGAGCACCCGCGAAGCATCCCCAGTTAGAGACTCTCGGGACACACCTTAGTGAACAGATGAGAAAGCTTGGCTGCTTGGCCTCTTGAGATGATTAACTACGACCCTATTACCGTTTCTACAGGATTCATTTGCTCAGGATGCTCTTTACAAAGAGACACAGAGGGAAACACCAGCCCAGGCTGCTCTAGACTTAGTACAATGCCAGCCCAAGCACAGCCCAAGACAAAGTTCATTTCCACCACAGCTTTCCTTCATTCCCCGGGGCCATGGGCACGTGGCGGCCTCCAGTCATTTATCAGGCCACCAAAGAGGTATGTCAGCCCCTGCTAGGAGCAAGGCCCACCTCTTGACTTCTTGCAAAGTCGGGCTCCCTCCTCCCCACAAGCAAGGCAGACCCGATCCCCACCCAATATGAATGTTAGGGGTCTGGTCCCACTGCTCACTGCGATCCCAGGGCTGCTGGCCACAAGCCCACTGACCATACTTATGTTTCCTCTCCTGTTCCTGCCTCCCAGAGATTTCCCTCAGGTTTTTCTATGTGGTTTTGTTTTAACCCACACTCTTAGGTGCTTGGACTAGATGGGGGTGGATTCTGTGTGCACTCCCTCTGCCATCTTGTTCAGAGATCCTGGCTTATTCCATGACCTCCAGGCTCTGGTCCTGGCTACCCCCCGTGTACAGTCTGTCCCTGGGTGTCTAGGGAGCCCAAGTACCACTGATTTATTTGCTCCCAGCAGCTCTGCTCACATCCCCGCCCCTGGGGACACTGATCCCTTTCCATCTTTGCAGTACTGGCCAACATACACGGCTGCCTTTGCCCTCCTACAGCATTTAAACAAAGGCACAAGAAATTACTGTGATCTGGTGACACAGGCTGGGCTGGGACTATGACAAACAGGACAGTAAGTGTCCCATCCAAAAGAGACAGCTGCTACTCAGCTCCAGGCAATATGCCCATAAAGGACTATAGACTCAGGATGGCCAGATCCTCCCTTTAAAAAAAAAAAAAAAAGATTCTAGTTTTAAGTAATCTCTACACCCAACATAAGACTCAAACCCACAACACCCACAACTTGGAGATCAAGAGTCGTGCGCTCCACTGACTGAGCCAGCCAGGCGCCCTGAGATCCTCCCATTTTTTAAGAGAAGCCAGAAATTCAGATTTTTATGTGAAACCTCCAGATTTTTAAATACTGGCAACCTACTTGGGTTTTGATAAAAACCACGTCGTATGGCACAAAATAACAAACGTCTGACCTAAAGGCTAAAATTCAACCTTCGTGCTTGGTGCCTCATTCTCCAAAAGCCATGTGAGCCCCCACCGACCTCACTGGACTGAGGGATCTTTGAAAAGAAAGTTCACTCTCCTCTTCCCTCTCCCCCCACCACCCTGATCGAATCTGGGCAGATCCAGGGGCTCGAATAGTTTGTTGACTACAGACTGATATGTTGATTGAAGGGTGTGAATTCATGAGTCTCTCTGTTTCCAAAAACCATCTGGCATCCAGACGTACTTGCTTCAGCTGCCAGGACACACTGGCAAAACAGAACTTAGGGCTCTCGAAGCCCCATCCCTCTCCAAATTCCACAGGGCTGCAGGCCACTCAGAGATCAAAGGTCAGATGTGTGGGGCGGGGAGTGGGGGGGGGATGATGAACAAGGAGGCTCACAGTTAACACCTGAGACATTACATCAAAATGTGTTGATTTGAATAATTCTAATAGGATGCATTAACCCTATACCACTCAACTGTTTCTCTCCTGGAAAGGGCTTCAGAGCGAGGCCGGGTGCCCCCCAAGTTCAAATCCAATGGGCTCTCCAAAGTGCAAATTCTATATAACCATTTGTTAAAGCAATATATGTCAAAGCCCCTTCTTGAGCCACTCCTGATTATCCTCAAGAAATTACTCAGAGGGGAAAAAAAACCACTACAAGACCTAAGATTTGCAATGCAGTCTTACTTATAATTATAAGGATCTGGAAACACAATCGTTCAGCAATATGGAGACACTGCCTGGACTTCTATAAGCCAGTAAACATAATTATAAACAACACCACACATGGGACACCACAAAGCAGAGGAAGCAGACTACAAAACGCTTTCTACATCCCAATGACAAGGGTGTAAAACTGTGTACCGAAGGCATATGGGCAGAGATTCGAAGAAGACTGAAAAACTGGGCAAGGATGGCAAGGTTTAGAGTGATTTTTTTTTTTAATGCCTTTTCCTGACATTATATTACTGTTTTTACAGTAAATCGTATTTCAGGAAGGGAGTTGTAGAGCGATGAGGGAGAGGACAGCACAGCTGGCCAACAGCAAAACTGCTGACCAAGGCGCCTAAGCAGGGTGCTGGGGAAGGGGGCAGGGTACATCAATGATCCAAGGGGAACATGTCATTAAGATGCAGAGGCAGAGTCATTTGAGTTTTCTCTCTCTGGTCCTGGGCCCCTGCGTCTGTCCTTGCCAGCCTGTGGGACGTGTTCAGCAGCGCTTAGCACAACATGGCCACGTCAGCCCATGACGGCACCTGCTGTCCCCGTGCCTGCTGTGGTTTGCAAACACTTCCCTGGAAATCGGGATAGTCAAACTTCAGTTCCGACTGCTCTGGACTCACTGGGTGGACCTGGAAAAGTGACTAACTCTCTAAGTCTCAGTATACACATCTGTAGAATGGGAGTTAACTACCACTGTCGTCATGCAGCCTGCGGTCCGGGCCCACTGTACCATCCCCAGGCAAGTGCCTTCCCCTCTCTGGGTTTCACTCCCCCACCTGTACACTCAGGAGAGGAGAAGAGAGGTTGTCTGTGGACCCCTTTGCTCTGATTTCTTTTATTCTGAATACCAGAGCAGAATGGGCAACTGTCCATGACAACTGTCATTTGCTGAGTGCTTACTATATGTCAGGCCCCATCTTCACTTGGATTCAGCACATTTATGGCCATTATTTGCACTTAACACGAAGCACTGGGAGGCACGAGGGTGCAGGCCTCCCACCTCCTCTCTTTCCCATGTTCACTTATTCCCTAAAATCTCAGGACTAAATCCGGGGTTCTGAACCCTGGTACCACTGATATTTTGGACTAGATAATTCTCTGTTGTGGGGGCTGCTCGGGCACTGTGGGATGTTCGGCTGTTTCCCTGGCTTCCGCTACCCTTCAGATGCCATTATCACTCCACCCCCAGTTGTAATAACCCATGTCTCCAGACACCGCAAATGTCTCCCGGGAGACAAAAATCACCGCCAGTTGAGAACCAGCAGGGTAAAAGATCTCATCCAGTCTCGTGGCTTTAAATACCATCTAAGTCTATAGTGATGACTTTCAAATTTATATCTGCAGCCTGAACCTCTTCCCTGAGCTCCACTCGTAAATCCATCCGCCTGATGGCTATCTCCACTTAAACGTCTAATAGGCATCTCAAAGTCAACTTTTCCAGCACAGGACTCCTGATCTACGGCACCCCATCACACCTGCCCCTCTGCAGTCTGCTTCTTTCCAGTAAATGACAACTCCATCCATCCAGCTGCTCAAGCACAACACCTTGGAGCCATCCCCGCCTTCTCTCTACTTCCCCTCTCGCGTATTGCACAGTGGGTCCATCAGCAAATGCGGTCTGCTCGACCTTCACGATAAACCCAGAGGCTAACCACTTTTCACCACCTCCTCCACTTCCTCCAGCTGCCAGCCTCCACATCTCGCAGCTGCCCCGTTACAGCAGCCTCCTCACTGGGGTGCCCTTCTTGGCCCCTCGCCCTCCTAGAATCTATTCTTTGCAAAAGGGCCAGAGTCATCCTTTTAAACAAAGTAGGTGATGTCACCCTGCTTCCCACCACCCCCCACCCCCACCCCAAGCAATTTCTCCAGCTTCCTGCCGTGGCTGAGTCCTTCTCAGTCCTCAGTCCTCAGTCCTCAACTCCCTCAGGGCTTGCTCAAAAGTCACCTTCTCAATCAAATGGTCCCTGGGGCTTTTTAAAACAACAATCCCCCCACCCCACACCCAATCTGCACCCCCACCCCAGCCCACCCTGCTTTACTCTTCGCAGCACTTATCATCATCTGACAAACTATATATCTCACTTGTTTTACTGTATGCTCCTGCCACCATTTGAGATCCACGTAGAGTTCCTGCAGGGCAGGAGGAACCCACATGGCCTTGGTCTATCATGGTCACAGTCCTATATCCCTATATTAGTGCCTGACATATAACAGGCACTCAATAAACATTTGTTGAATGAACCTTAACACCAGCCCTGTGTGATGAAGACTTATATTCTTCTCATTCTGTAAAACAAGGGGACAAAAGCTCCAGGAGGTTAAGTAACCTGACCCAGATCCCTCATCTAGAAAGTAATTCCCACTGAACACTCCAAGCCACCACCCAGGGTCTCTTAAAATGTGACATGCAACTGGATTTTAGATGGATCCCCCAATCAGCTTTTAAAAACACTTAAGAATATAGACTGGCAAAAAAAATAAAAATAAAAACCTTGCATCTTAACCAAAAATTAACTCAAAATGGATCACCAGACTCAATGTAAAATGTAAAAACTATAACACTTTTAGGAAAAAAAAAAAAGGAGAAAATCTTTGCGATCTAAGGCTAGGCAAAGAAGTCTTAAACTTGACATCAAAAGCACAACTCATAAAAGGAAATGTCGACAAACTGGCCATCATCAAAATTAAAACCGGTTGCTCTGTAAAAGCACAGGTGACGAGTATGGAAAGATGAGCTAAAGCAAGAAGGAAATATTTATACACTGCATACCCAACAAAGGACTAGTACCTAGAATGTGTAAAGAACTCAAAACTCAGAAGGAAAGAATGAATAATCCAATTAGAAAATGGGCAAAGATATGAACAGTTCACCAAAGAGGATGACAGATGGCAAATGGCACATGGACAGATGTTCAACATTGGGCATTAAGGACAATAAGGCAAATTAAGACCAAGACAGGATATCATGACACCCCTCTCAGAATGGTTAAAAAAATAAATAAATAGAGACAATTCCAAATGCAAACAAGGATGCAGAAAACTGGATCATTCATACATTGCTGGTGAGAATGCAAAACAATACAGCCATTCTGGCAGTTTCTGATGGAACTAAATACACAATTGCCGTGCAACTCATCAGTCGCACCCTTGGGCATTTATCCCAGAAAAATGAAAACTCATCTTTGTGCAAAAATCTGAAAGCAAATGTTCACAGCAGCTTTACCTGTAATAGCCCAAAACAGGAGCCAGTCCAGATGCCCCTCTCTTAACAGTTTAAACAAACTGCAGTATTTCCACACCATGGAATACTACTCGGCAATAAAAAGGAACAAATGACTGATGTACATAACAACTTGAATGAGTTCCCAGGGAATGATGCTGACCAAAATAACCAATCTTAGTGCCAAGACAGTTCAATGGGAGAAGAATACTGTCTCCAACAAACGGTGCTGGGACAACTGGAAATCCACATGCAAAAAGAATGAAGTTGGTCCCCTAACTCACACCATATGCAAAAACGGATCAAAACGGATTAAGAGCCTAAATGTAAAATTTAAAACTATAAAAGTCTTAGAAAAAAAGGGTAAATCTTTGTGACTTTGGATTGGGCCATGGTTCTTTAATATGACATCAAAATCACAAACAGCAAAAGAAAAACAGACAAATTGGACTTCCTCAAAATGAAAAACTGTTGTGCTACAAGGGACACTGTTTAGAAAATTAAAAGACAACCCACAGAATCAAAGAAAATGTTTGTGAATATATTTGATAAGGATCTAGTATCCAGAATATATAAAGAACTCTTACAATTCAATAATACAAAGACAAATATCCCAACTTAAAAATGGGTAAAAAAAAATCTGAGTAGACATTTCTACACAGAAGACATCCAAATGGTCAGAGCACATGAAAAATTGCTCAATATCATTAAGCATCAGTGAAATGCAAGTCAAAACCCCACTGAGATACCATTTCATAGCCACTCCAAGGGTTATAATCAAAAGACAGATAATAACCACTGTTGGTGAGAATGTAGAGAAATCAGAACCTTCAAACACTGCTGATGGGAATGTAAAAAAATGGTACAGCTGAATACAATATGCTGTTGTCCGGAATTAAAAAAGTATAAAGGAGAAAACATGCCACAACATGGATAAACCTTGAAAACATGAGTGACGTGAAAGAAGTTGGTCATCAAGACTATGTCTCGTATGACTCCATTTATACAAAATGTTTAGAAAAAGGCAATTCTACAGAAATGGAAAATAGATTAATGGTTGCCTAGGGCTGGAGGTGGTAGGAAGAAATGTGGAGGGTGCTAAAGAGTACAAGCTTTCCTTCTGGGGTGATGAAAATGTTCTAAAATGGATTGCGGTGACAGATACACAACTCTGAATATACCGTAAATCACTGAATTACACACCCTAAGGAGTGAATTTATGAGATGTGATTTATATCTCAATAAACCTGTTACCAAAATTTTAAAAACCAATTTCAAAAGCGTATATACTCTATGATGTCATATTTATATAACATTTTTGAAATGGCAAATATTAGAAATGACGGGCAGATTAGTGGTTACCAGGAGCTGAGGTCGGAAGAAGGGAGGGAGGTGAAAATAGATATAAGAAGCCACACAAAGGCTTGACTAAAGAGTATCTTGACTATGGCAATAAACACACAAACCTATGCATGTGATAAATTGTATAGCACTAAATACACAAACGCACACACACAAATGGGAACAAGTGAAATCGGAGAACTCTGAAGAAGATCTGCAGATTATATAAATGTCAATACCTTGGCTATGATATTACACTACAGGTTTGCAAAATGTTACCATTGTGGGAAACAGGGTAAAGTGTGTGGGGAATCTCTGTATCTTCTCCCCCCCCCTTTTTTTTAAGCACTCTCTATACCCAGATTGCAGCTCGAATTCACCACCCGGAGATCACAAGTCACATGCTCTACCAACTGACACAGCCAGGCCCCCTGCAGTTTTTCTTACAATTGCATGTGAATTTATAATTATCTCAATAAAGATTCCAATTAAGGAACTACATTGAGATCTGTTCTGTTCGAGTCTCAATTTCTGTTCAAATTAAACAAGAGCGTCCTTTGATACAGAAGTGCCATAGCTCCTAACAGCTGTTTGTACCCTTTTGGACAAAGAAGAGCAGACCTGAGTCTCAAAAAACCCCACAAGAGAATCCAGTTGAAATTTAGTAACACAGTTTTATTTTATGGTTTATAGTCATTTATTAGGTGTTATAATGGAGAATTAAGAACACAAATTCTGGGGTGCCTGGGTGACTCAGTGGGTTAAGCCTTCAGCTCAGGTCCTGATCTCAGGATCCTGGGATCGAGACCCACATCGGGCTCTCTGCTCAGCGGGGAGCCTGCTTCCTCCTCTCTCTCTTTCTGCCTGCCTCTTTGCCTACTTGTGATCTCTGTCTGTCAAATAAATAAATAAGATCTTAAAAAAAAAAAAAAAAAAAACACAAATTCTGGACCCAACCAGTCAAGGATTCTAATGCCAACTCTGTCACTGACTAGTTATCTCACCTTGTGCCAGTCACTTAACATCTCTGTACCTCAGGCATCTCATCGGTAGAATGGATATGACAAGAATAGGTAGATCATAGCACTGTGAGTTTTCAATGTCTGTGTGTGTGTACCTACGTGTTTACACATATATGTGTGAGTGTCCGGCACAAAGTATTAGCTATCATTATTACCTTTACCACAACAAGGACTGGGGGGATATCATGACATTTTATAATGTTTCAGAGGCTCAAGTGCGGGCCATATTACCTCTCCTAATGAGCCCCCTTGGCCCATCCCCGGTTAGCCCTAACCCCATACCCAGATGTCCCAACGACGCTGTTGGGCCAGGAGGCACCCACCTGCACACTTGGTGCGGCTGATGAGGGGTGGGCCAGGGCGGCCAGTACCGCCGTCACCAGGGCGCGTGAGCAGCACGCTGATCTCATACTCGGTGTCCGGGTCAAGGTGCCACAGCTTGTAGGTCTGCAAGCTGACGGCGTGCACCTCAGCCCACGGACCACGCGACATGCGGTACTCAATCTCCTTGCGCACAATCGGCCCGTCGCCAATGATGGAGTTGGTATTGAGCTGGATGATGAGGTAGGTGGGCCCCGCGCGCAGCAGCTGGGGGGGCGCGATGGGGGTGGGGGGCTCTGCGAAGGCGTGAGGGAGAGGCGGAACCAAAAAGATGAACTGTGAGACCCTGCCCCCAACTCCACATGGTAGCATATCCAAATCTCCAGTAGCCCTCCCTGTCCTCCAAGGACCCTGATGAAGCCCCCAGACCCTCAAAACTAGACCTTCTTGCCTACCCCCACTAAATCCCCAGGCATTAAGGGGCACCCGCTCCAAAGGCTGATCCCACATTCACCCCTAAGCCCTGTCCCTCATTCCCCTCTGAATCCCCAAGTTCTAGCGTTCAGGGGCTGACCGCAGGCGGGTCGGGTCAACCCCAGATCCCCTCAGCCAGACCCCGCCTAGCGGGGCTCACAGCTTAACAGGATCTCCCCGCTCGCCTGCCTCTCAGTCACACCCCGCCCCCGCCCAGCGGAGAATCTGTCACTTCCGCAGGCCCCGCCCCCGGCCACACCCTGCCGGTCACACCTCGACCCCGCCCCTCGGAGGTGGCATCCCCAGCACCCACCCCCCACTACGCGAGCGTAAGCCGGCTGACCCTTGACGATGAGCTCCGCGAAGTTGGAGACGCCTGCACCTCGCGGGGCCTGGGACACGCAACGATACAGGTCCTGCTCCGAGCGGCTCACGGAGGCCAACAGGAAGGTAGCCAGGAAACGCCGGTGGCTGATGTGCCGCACGCCGGCGGCGGGCACCAGCACCCCGCTCTGCCGCTGCACAAGGGTAAGGTGGACAGGGTCAGGAGCGCCGGAGAGGGAGGGTCGTGATCTCTCTATAACCCGGACGAGGGGAGCAGTCCCTAATACTCAGGGGACGCAGGGGGTTCCTGGAACTAGCTCCGCCCCTGGAAGGTGCGGGATAAGAAGCCCATTAAGGGAATGCAGTCTCTGCCTCTAATGGAGAGAGGTCTGGGGATCCTGGAGCCACTCTCTGTCCTGGGGGTATAAGAGCCCCCAAGAGGGCAGAGCAGAGTTTAGGTGAGGGCAAGGAGGTGTGAGTAGAGGTGCTGGAAAATGCTGGAACGACTCAGCACCCCCCCCCCAGGAACCCAAGTCCCAGAAGAAGTCTCCCACACCCCAGTAAGGTCCCTGCGCCCCTCACCTGCAGGAGAAAGTGTTCCGCCTCTGCTGCTCGGCCTGCTGCCATGCACTGGAAGGAGGCGTTCTGGCCAGCATTGACCTCCACATCGCCCAGGCGGGAGAAGTGCGGGGCCTTCGCTGCGGGAATAGAGCCTCGGTGTGAGCCGGACCTGTGCCCCCCACAGGCGGAGCCATGGCCACCACACCCCTCACCCTGCACCCCCGTGGGCTGGGACTCACCGCAGGGGTAGCTGAGAAGCAGGACGTCATCTAGGCCCATGTAGCCCCTGCGGTCTGGGGAGATGAGGGCCTCAAACAGCACCTGGGGGAGGCGGGAGGGTCCCTGTCATATCCCTCCAGCCCTACCTGGGGAGGTGCCCACAAGGGACCTCTTTAGCTCTGCTCCAGTTCAGGCTCCTCAACCAGCAGAGGTCAGCTCAACTCACAATGACCTTCCCTACCAAGTGTGCTAGTTGTGGGAAGGGAGAGTCAGCAGCCAGAGCTAACAAGGTCAAGGCCAGAGGTTCCATCCCAGTTCTGGTCGGTTACCTTCAAGCAGGAAAAATTTTCCCAGCCAGGCAGGGTTTCCAGGTCAGCACTGTTCCAACTCACCCTTGACTCCAGCCACTGACTATGTCCTTTGACAGTGATCTCTGATGCTAAATCTGCACCACAGCAGCAAAGAATAACCCAATGCTGACCACAGACTGACCCCTGACCTTGACCCCATATTGACTCCTGATGCTGAACACAGACTAATTTCAACCTTGGTCACTAGCATACTCTGACCTCAGGCTGACACCGCTCTACCCCCACCCCTAAGCACAGGCTGACCACAGACCAAACCCAGCCTACCTGATACTCATTGGGCCAGAAGGTGCTGACAGCCAGCTCTGCCTGGTGCCACTGACGGCCATGTGATCCTGTCATGTTCCAGACAGCACTGCCCAGGGGACCCCCATTGACACGCACATAGATGCCCAAGGTGCCCGGGCTGTGCCCATCCCGGCTGTACAGGAAGTAGCTGAACTGCACGCAGTGGGTGTCATTCTCGCTCAGGCTCTGGAAGATGACATGGGCCCTCTGGCCTGCAGCATGCTGGGAAGCATTGACCATCAAGTAGGAGCCTAGAAAGAAAAGAGGAAGAGGCAGGAGCTAAGGAGGCTTGGGGAGGACCAAGGTCAGGTGAGTAGAAGAAGGGGGCAGAAACAAAGGACTCCAGACATTTGGACTCATTGGGAGTCAAGGGTTCTGAGTTCTGGTCCCAGCTCTGACTCACTAGATTGAGTCTCTTCACCTCCCTGCATCTGTTCCCCGGAGGAGAGAATTGGAGAAGCAAAAAACACACAAAAGTGACTCTCTCAAAACCCTTTATGGCCCCTCACCACCTACAATCACAGTCCAAGCTCATGCTGACCCATGACTTTCCCCATGTGCTGAGCTGCCCTTGGAGGCAGAAACTAACTAGGTCATTTATCTTGGAGTCAAGAATCTGGCACATGACAGGCCCTCGAAAGCTCCCCTTTCTGAAGCCCTCCCTCCCTATCCCCCTACAGGCTTCTCTCCTGGCCCTTGGATCATTAATAAAGTGTAGGTCTGTCTCCCCAGCAGCCTGTGATGCCTCCAGGTCTCCACTGGGTCCCCAGCACAGGTCTGAACCCAAACTGAATGAGTGTGTAGAACAGAGACTGAATGAAAGGACTCTAACTTCCCTTCCAGCCCCCACCCTGGGTCTAAATGCCTGGGATACAATTCTTTTGATTTGCAACATGGAGAAAGGCAGAACTCTCCTTCCCCAGATCCAGATCCGGGCTGTGCATGGGCAGAGGAGTGGAGGGGGCCTGGCAGAGAAGAGTGGGCTGGACTCCTCAGGACCTGGCTGGAGGATTATGGCTTCCCTTTTGTGGGGAGAAGGCCCCAGCAGCTGCCAAGAGGATGCCCACAGCCACCCAGCGCTGCCTCCTCCCAGGCTTGGCTACCAGCCAACACAAGCTCATTCAGATCCCAAACCACGAGGCTCCCTGCTCTGGGAGGGCTCCCCAGGGACTCCACTGGAGGGGATCTCATTCATTTCTGTGAGCCAGAGGCCTGTGAAGGTAGCCCCTGGATCAGTCCTGGTGGGGTAGTAAACAGAACCCCCAAGTCCCCATCCCCACCCAGAAAGCGGTACATCCTGGCCCCCAACAGTGGGGCCTGTCCTACTCCTCCCTCCTCCTCTCTCCTCTCCCTGTGAGCAGCTGTGTGTGTCTCTCTGCCTTTCAGTCTGACACTTTGTTCTTGCCTCTTCCTCTGGCTTCCTCTGCCCCTCTCTCTCCTCTCTTTTCCTCATTTCACTCTTCCATGTCCTCCCTTCATTCAGGTGGCTCTTCCTTCTCCCTCCATCCCCAACTCCCTTCCCTAGAATAGAAGTACCAAGAGAGCAGAGACCGTGGCCCTCTGGCCAACCACTGCAGCCCCACGAGCCAGCACAAGGCCCGCACTAAACACTAAATTTCTCTCTCCCCTAGCTCTGCAGGTGTGAGAGAGAGAGAGGCAGAGCCCACACAAGGTCCCTGCCATGGTGGGCACCTTACAGATCAGTCACACAGGTCAGACTTGGATACCGGCTAGCACAGAGGTCAAACAAGGAGTTGAGGGCTGTTTGTGCAAAGGCAGAGAGAAGGGCCCCAGGGAGGGCACAAAGGCAAGAGGCGGAGACAGGGGCCTCCAGGAGGCAAGGTGAGCGGTAGGTGACGACCCTCAGGGCTGCCCGTGTCAGGCTGGGCAGGGCCCCTCTGGTAGCTTCAAGTCTTGGCCTCACCACTGAGAACTTTTGCTGACTCTTCCCAAACTCCTGAGAGCAGGTGCAATTGCAACCATGCTGTGAGCTGAGTAGCAAAGGGCCTGACCCACTACTATGACAGGGCACAGGTGAGGACATCCTGACGTTTCTGCTTCTGGGGTTCCCGCAGCAAGCCCATTTGTTCTCATATTATGCTGTGTCTTCCAACCTAAGCAAATAAAGTTGATAATTTAGCCTCCATCTGTCTTATCCTTTTTTGGATGCCCCATTGATTCTGCACCCAGTGAAGGGGTGCTGGTAACTGGACCCCCTCAAATACCTCCAATAATAGCAACTAAACATTAATTGAATGCCTACATGCCACTCCCGTGTTAGGCACCTTGTAGACATTATCAAATAACCCTATGAAATGGATTGCTGGGCTCTCCCCTTTACGGTTAAGATAATGGAAGCTCAGAGAGGTTAAGTGATTTGCCCAAAGTCACACAGCTGATAAGGCCAGGATTTGAAGACCAGTCCTCGTGACTCTGGAACCAGTATACTAGGGGCCATCATCAGAGTAGGACTACAGTCCACATGATTAGGCTCCTGACTCCCATCACAGTGCTCACGATGCCAGAAGTGCCTCATCCTGAAACAGGGCAGAGCAAGGTAGAAATTGGGAAGGATCTGGGACTTCCAAGAAGAAGGGGGCAGAGGAAGGTTGGTTTTGCAACACCCAGCCCCCCGGGTTACAGCTCAATCAGCATCTTCACATCCTGGAAGTCAAGGATGCAGAGGCTCTCAGGGAGAAGAGAGCCTCCCTGAAGGTGGGGGGGCTTAGAAAGACCTGAAGGGAGTAGGGTGGACCCCGAGCTAACCTGTAGCCGGAATAATGGGAAGTGGGTTTTAACTATCCTAGCTATAAGTGCCTTTGATTACTTGAACCCGCACCCATTTTACAGGTAAAACTACCTGATACACACAATTGGACAGCGTCCACAGAGCCCCACATTCATAGTATCATGTTTGTCATTACAGATGCAAAAGCAGATGAGACCCGAAGAGGTTAAGGAACATGTCCAAGGGCACACAGCAGGGAGCTAGAACTGGAAGGAGGGAAAGAGAAATGGTGGTGGGGAGGAGGCTCACCATGGGGCAGATCCGCTGGAGACCGGGTGCCAGGGTGGACGTGCACTTGCTCCCACTGGAAGTCATCGTACTGGGCCTGGCTGTACTCACAGGGCACTGCTGGGTCACTCACTTCCTCGAAGGTGCAGCCGGCTGTGAAGGCAAGGCCTGGTTAGTCCTGGCTAGGGAAGAACCCCTGGCCAGGAAGTTTCCTGGGGCTCCCCTCTAGGGGCCCCCACTGCACCCTCCCACCCAGGCCCACCCCCCCATCCCTCCCTCTCCTGGGTCTCTCTCCACTGCTCCCTCCCTCCAACAAAACTCTCCCTCCTCCAACCCTTTCCCTCTTCTTACTGTCTCCACCAATATCAAGACCTCCCCACACCACCCACACCCCGCCAGGACTTGCCAGGACCCCACCTTGCTCAACCACCCACCAAAGACCCTCCCCCAGGAAAACCAGTTAACGTTATCACTACATCATTAGAGCTTCACCACTCAGGAGATCAGGTGTGGAATTATCCCCATTTTACAGACGAGGAAACTAAGGTCTTAAGGGCACGCAGCTCAGGACTGGCAGGCTGTGAGCCCAAAAAGCCAGCCCTGACGATCTCTCCCTCACAGTAACAATGGCCACCGATCATTCTAAGCCCTCCACGGCGCTAGCTACCAGCTCTCGGCATGGCATCTCATTCAGGCCTCAGGTCCTGAGGCAGGGACCCCTATGATTCCTGCCCCACAGGTGAGCTTCAGGGAGTCACTTGTCACCCAATCACCCAAGTCAGGTCTCTGCCTACCCGCCTGGGACAGGAAAGGGCCACACGTATGACTAGAGAAGCAGCGTCCCGTGATTCGGATCGAGTATTTATAGTGGAAAGGAGAAGAGGAAGGAGGGAAGAAGGCGGGGTAGAATCCAATGTGAGTCCTCTGCCTGGTAATGAGGTCCATGGTTCTCAGCTCATCAGAGCCCTGAGTCAGGCACCTAGTAAATGTCAGAATGCCACTGGGGGGGGGAAGACACTGCAAACTGGTTCCCATGCCCACCCCCCTAAACCGCGGTGCTAGAGGGCCCGTTGTGGGCAGTCCAAGGCCTCAGGGACCTGGGAAAAGGCCTGGCCAAGCGGTGAGGAAGCAGGGACACGTCAGGCCAGGCCCCATGCAAGGTACCTGCCAGCCACCCCATCTGACAGTCGACATGACGGAGGCCCCAGGGGATGAAGGGCTCTGTGCACAGTATCCCAGGGCAGGTAAGTGAGCGGGCGGTGGCATCAGACAGACTTGGGATTGAATCCTGACTCTGCAATTTGCCAACCCTTGCGACTATAGGCAAGTCACCTCCTGTTCCAAGCCTCAGTTTCCATCTTTGCACAAGGGGTTGTCGGGGATGTGCCTATCACCAGGCCTAGCGCATGCAAGTTCTCCGGAAATGGCCCTTCACGGGTGCCCCTGGAGCCCACCGGAGCCAAAGAATAGGACTCGAACCCACATCAATCAGATTGCGGAACTTGTGTTTCCTTCACTAGGAGAAGGAGCGCATCCTAGCTGCTTCCCGGGCTCAAGAAGACGATGGAAGAGGGGCGCCTGGGTGGCTCAGTGGGTTAAGCCGCTGCCTTCGGCTCAGGTCATGATCTCGGGATCCTGGGATCGAGTCCCACATCGCGCTCTCTGCTCAGCGGGGAGCCTGCTTCCCTCTCTCTCTCTCTCTGCCTGCCTCTCCGTCTACTTGTGATTTCTCTCTGTCAAATAAATAAATAAAATCTTTAAAAAAAAAAAAAGAAGAAGAAGAAGAAGACGATGGAAGAGAAATAAAGAAGAAAGAGAAACTGGGGGCTGAGGGCCACATGCCGGGCAGGCCCCTGCACCGCATCAGGGACTCCCCTTTGGGGTGCTCTGCTGTGTCACCTGCTACAGGGACCTCTCTCGGTTGTCACGCAGATCACCTGAAGTAGCAGAGAGGGACACACTCAGCATGCAGGGGCATGCAGGGGCTCGCCACAGTCAGGGGGGGTCTCCCGTTCCTCTTCCTGCACCCCCTCAGAGTGTAAAACAATGAGATGTGGGCATGAGGCTAGCACCGAGTGGATGCGATGAAATAACAGAAGCCTTTCTCCAGAGCTGGAGCAGGACCTTGACTGTGCTCTTTGCCTCTTTGTGAGAAAAGCCCAAATCAGCAGCATGCCCTGTGTCCTGTGGGAGGGAAATTTTAACAACTCTCCCTCCAGAAAATGACCCACAGCGCAGCACAGAGGGAAGCCATGGCCCACAGGGATGGTCAGGGAGGGCTTCCCGAAGGAGCGGACCACTGACTTCCTTCAGCCTGAGCTGAGTCTGCAGTCTGCTCCAGCGGTTCTTGGCCAAGGCCTCCCTAAGGCAGAGGGATTGCTGGAAAGGGAAGCCCAGGATCTAGAGCCTGGGTGGGCCTCAGGCCCTTCCTTACTCCTTTAAAAAGGCAGGTTCAAGTACAAGATAGCTGCCCAAGGATGTCTCATCCATGGCCATGGGGCAAGCCCAGGAGTGCCAGCTCTTTGACTTCCCCCTGTCCAACCTCAGCCAGGACACATGAGCTATCAGGATTCCCAGACCACAACAGGTCAGCGGCCCCCAGACAGGATGACTCAGCCAGAGTGGCCCCCAGCTGACTCTCCCTGGCCATGCGGTCCCAACAACATCCACCTGACTTCGACCAGAATGACCACCCGATTGCCTGACCAGTCCCAGGCCAGCTTACCCTGGCCAGCGTGTTCCCTGACCCCTGCCAAATAATGATTCTTACAACTGATATCAGCCAGCTTAACCTCCCTGGCTGACTTTCTCCCTCCACAGTGTCCCCTTAAGCAGAATGACTCCCCCTCCCTGGTCCATGTCTGTCCTCAGCCTTGTGCCACTGGGCCAGGCCCAATTCCAACTATAGCCCTTAGGGGATAATACCTCTGGGTTCAGGCTCATCGTGAGAGCCCTCTCCCCACATTCTCCGCAGCTCACTCTGGGGTGGGAACCATCAGGCCTCCTAGGTCCTAAGGAAAACCCTATCCCCTCCAGTCTGGATGGCTCACGATCCACAGCCCCAAAACTAAGTCCCAGCTCCTGCTAGAGACCCAACTCCTGCTGGAGGCCACCAACCTGGGAGGGATGAGATCAGACTTTGGATTCAAAGCAAGAATGGTAGCAGGAACCCCCTCTGGCCTCTGTCAACACAGACACAGGCCCCAGACACGCGCACGCACACGCATCAACACCACCATGAGATGGCTGCCACTGCCACCATGCCCAGGAAACTCCATAGTAATTCGTAAGGTCGGTACTAGTATTATTGCTGTTTTACAGATGGAAAATGAGACATGGAGAGATGAGCCGGCTTGCCCAAGGCCACGCTCTAAGTACCAGAAGCTGGGATTTAAGTCACCTATCTTTATTCAAGGAGATTAGGTCCAGACAGAATAAGGCCCCGGTGTTCTGCTAGCCACATGTGTTCATTCAGTTCCATTCACAGGAAATTCGTCCACTAGAAAGTACAAAGCAGGTCCCAGGCTGACACTATTAGAGGCACAAGGATGATTAAGATTCTGCCCTGCCCTCAGGGACCTCCCAGTCTGAGTGGGGGTGTTGGAATAAGACAAAGCAGAGAAGGGCCAAGGCCACAAGGAGGGTTCAGGAGAAATACTTTCTGGAGGTGGGTGCGTCTGAGTAGGGCCCGGAAGGATGGTCATCATTCTGGCCAGAAGAGATGGGCCGAAGGGTATCTGAGCAGAGCAAAGGAGGGCAAGGAATAAACACACAGTTAGTCCAGGGAAGTCCACAGTTCGTCTAGGGAAGAGCTCAGCCTGATCCAAGCAAGGGGAGAGAAGGCTAGAGAAAGGAAGGTCAAGGCCAGACCACGGAGGGAGTGCCTTCTGTGTCCAGGTGAGAAGTTTGGCCTCATTTAGAATTGGGAACGCTGAGCAGGTATTTGAGCAGGCTTCAGGTGAGACAGTGAGACAACCTCTATGCCAGGAAGAAGGCAGGTGTGTTCTCCAGAGGGCACAGGATCTGGAGGGAGCTTGGTGGGAAGAGCCCCCATGCGGTCCACAGTAAGATGTCCGGGACTGCTGAGGAAAGAAGCCTCAGGTCCCCATCCAAGATGCCAACGGCACACACTCTAGTCGCACCCAGAGGAAGCAACACACACACACACACACACACACACACACACGCATGCACGCACGCACGCCTGCAGCCCCACGCTCCCTTCCCCCAGCCTAGTCCAGGCCTCAGGGACACAGTCTCAGCCAGGCTAGGGCCAGGGAGAAAACCAGACTCTGCCACGGGTACCCCATCTCTGTCCCCGCCTCCCACAGAGGGTGGGCTGAATCAAGTCGGGACCCCCACCGGTTCCCCCAGCCTCAGCTCCAACTGGCCCAGCTACATTCCTCAGCTAATCTCCCCAATCTGGCAGGCGGTTGCTGAGGCAACCGTCAGCCACAATTTGGGAAGGCAGGAGGATGGCTTATCCACATCCGGCTGGGCTCTGATGGGGCGATGGAAGGGGCAAAGCAACCTCAGCGGGAAGAGTCAGAGTGTGGGAAAGGGGCCTCCCCAGCAGGAGGGTCTCCACATCTCCATGTGCACGTGTTTCCATGTGTCAACATGTGTGTGTGCGCGCGCGTGTGCAGGGCTGTGAGAGTGACAGCCTGGTATAGAATTTGAGCACCCAGCTGGCAGGAAGGAGACCTGGATCTATTCCCCGCTGAGACTCTAACTCCCTGTGTGACCAGCAGCAGGTGACCTGCCCTCTCTGAATTGCTGCTTTCTCACCTATGAAATGACAATGGGGACCCAGGCGACCTCTAGGGCTACTACTTCCACATCTAGAATTCTGGTTCCGTTCATGCAAGTATGCATGCGAGCAAGAATAATGTGAGGGCTGGGCGCCTGGGTGGCTCAGATGGTTAAGCATCTGTCTTCGGCTCAGGTCATGATCCCGGGGTCCTGGGATCAAGTCCTGACATCAGGTTCCCTACTCAGCTGGAGTCTGCTTCTCACTTGCCTTCTGCTCCCCCTGCTTGTGCTCTCTCACTCTCTCTGTCAAATAAATAAGTAAAATAAAATCTTAAAAAGAAGAAGAAGAAGAAGAAGAATGTGAGGGCAGAGAGAGACTATGGGGCAGAGCTTTGTGAGGGCAACCATGGGTCTCTGAGTGTGGGTCCCCCAGGCACTGTGCTGTGACGTTGGGGGTGTGCAGGCGTAGATCCCCATGCAGAGCATTTGGGCACACTCAGTGCTAAGCATGTGCCTACAGGGGAGGAGAGTATAAGCTGTGGGGGAGATGGGAGTTGTGTGTGTGTGTGTGTGTGTGCACCCCTGTGTGAGCACCAGACTCCTCCCCACCAGACAAGGAACCGTGCTCTGTGCCAACTGTGGCTTCCAGCCACCGCCAGTATTTTCTGAAGGACCCTAGGTAAACAGAGATTGTTTGCAATGAGATCTTTGTTCTCTTTGGTTTGTCAGTAGACCATCCAGTTCCCAAGGGTGGCCCCAAAAGAAACATAACTTCTACTGCCAGACTGCAAGTTTAGGGGCTGGGATCATACCCAGTCATAGGCACAGCCCCAACCCTGGCCCAGGGAAACCAAACACAAAGCCAGTGACAGCCCTGGTCTATTTCATCATCTGAAGCTACATCCCTATGCTAGGTAACTCAGCCCAACCCTGGAACCAACACTGGCCTCACCACCAGACATTCTCGCCCAACCCAGCCCTATCCTGTGTTCTCTACCCCAACTACAGCTCCAGCGTCAGGTCCATCTAACCCCACCTTCTCCTTTCCTAAGGTCAGAGACTGGCCTCCAAACCCCATCCCCAAGCCCTGTGTATATAGCAGATGGCCAGCAGTGGCTAGACTCACCAACCCCATGATCCCAACTAGTCTGACGCCAACCAACCCCACCCAGGCTCAGGCACCATGACTTGAACCCAGAGACCTGGCCCAGTGCATTTCACTGCTTTTCTTGCCCAGATCGATACATCCAGACATCAGCCCAGGTTCCCTGGGCCCCGAATAACCAATGAGTAATTAATTAAGGGCAGAGGTGACCACCTTCTAATCACCCAGGATTCAGCATGGCCGCAGCCAGGAAGATCATCCAGGCAGGACCACAGAGAGAAAAATCTGAGCTAGGACTCCTTCCAGGAGCCAACACGGGGCATGGTGATGCCAACATCCTTCCACCTCAGCTGAGGATAGAACGAAGCCAACTAGAGTGGGGGGACCTTAGGCCAGACACACTCCCCGTCACCCTGATCGCCATGCACCATAAATCCCAAGGTTCGTGGTAGGGCTGCCATGGTGGTGGTAGAAGGGGAAGGGGCGGGGCGGGGCCTGACACCCCGCAGAAGCAAAGGGCTGAATAGGGAGCTGTGCCATGCAGAGGTACGTGGGGCAAAGAGGTCACAGACCCCTGCAGTGCAGACACTCTGCGTCATCACAAAAGACAATGCAGCCGACCAGAGAGGCAGAGGGCCAGGCACAAACCCAGGTGGTGGGAAAATCTGCCCTTTATTGCAGTCCATGGAGACAGAGAGATGTGTGGTGCCACAGCGTGGTATGCCGGAGGTACAGGGCAGCACCTCTGCCCATTACAGAGGTGGAACACGGTCATACACCACAGCGGAGCAGAGCACATGGCGTGCATGCACCCCGGTACTGGCCCCCGGTGCGGCATGGTGGAACCAGTGCAGAGGGACCACCTCCAACCCAGGTCTGCACAGAGGCACAGCGCACCAAGACAGTGCATCCAGTGACCCACTGGGCTGGCACTCGGTGCCATGTAATAGCTGCGTGGAGGAATGCCAGGGCACAAAGTTCGAGCCCTACCAGCTCTTCTCCCTCTCCAGACACTAACACAGGGCCAGGGACCTCACTGGTGTTCCGTGACCTCTCACTGCAGGCAGGTGTCTGGTGCAGGCGTGCACAACAGTACAGAGACACAGGGGTGTGGGGCGGAAGGAACCATTGGGCGCGGCAGCCTCGTCCAGAATACAAACTCAGTACAGTTCCCGGGAACGGAGTACGTGTAGACTCAAGGGCAGGGGTAGAAAGTGGCACAGAAATGCCGTGCAGAATGGTGAACTAGAGGCAAGGGCTCTGGAGTCCTAAAATCCAGTGTTGTGCACACAACCCAGCCGTGAGCACCAGCAGTACTCAGGGCTCAGGGTGGTTACCCCGTGCCGTGCACAGATGAGCAGATGTTATGCTAAAGACCGTGCAAAGGTGCTACCTGCAAAACCTGCCAGTCCTGGAGCCCAGGAAAGCGGCTCCGAGCCACAGCATGAGCACAGACTGAGCAGTGTGCAATGCAGGGCAGAGGGGCGAGCAGGGCGGGTGCTCGTGGCAAAGAGGTTGCTCAACTGCGGCTGCCAACAGGAACCTGGGGGAAAGGGCACAAGCAGACTTCCCAGCGGGAATCCCAGGAGAGGCTGAGGCTCCCTAAGAGGCAGCGTGGTGGTGGCCATGGTGCAGGGTCGTGTGAGGAGCTTGGCCGGAGGGCCCCTATCCAGCGGAGTGCAGGAAAGCAGTGGGACTGAAGCGTCACATGCAACAAAGGCGTGCGGTGCTGGTAGGGTGCAAAGGTGGGACGCAGAGCAGCTGTGCCCAGAGACTCAGGAAAAGCCGCGTAGCCAACACAGTGCAGATCCCCACTGCAATTGTGCAGTGCAGAGAGGCACGTGACGCAGAGAGGCAGTGTGGCCGGAGCCTGCCATCTGTTGGCACTGCACAGTGGCCGAATGCTGGGAGCTAGCCCCAGATCCCTAGAGAGTCCACACATGCAGGGTGGCGGTGTGGGACAGGAAGACATGGCAGAGGTGGAGGTGGAGGGCACGGACCCACGGGAGTGTCCACATAGCCAATACAACACAGGATCCCAGCACAGTCACGCGGGGCAGGGCTGAGATGCGGCATAGTGCCAGGACACCATGGGCCCAGGAACCCCAGAGAGCATCCGCCCACAGTGGGCCAGCGCCGTGATGCAGTGCAGTTACGCAGAAACACGGCATACAGCCAATGCCACACGGGGAGGTCGCGCATGCGGTGACACACTGGACAGCAAGGGACGCCCAGACTCCTGGAAAACCCTGTGCCTCCAGCGATGCCAGTCTGAGCTGGCTAATCCACGGCTTGGCTGCTGAGGCCTCGTCTGCCCTGGGGACTTCCTTCCACCCCGTCCCCTGACCCCAACATCTTCCACCCCAGTGACTCTCCAAGGGCACGGGATGAAGCCATTGCTGGACAGGCGGCCAGAACTGAGCACATGGTCCAGGTATTTCTATCCGAGCAGGGCCCCAAAGTGCTGGCAGGCAGACAATGAATTCTGATTCTGCTGAAAAGCTTTTGGGCAATCAAAGCACGTCCCCTGGCCCCCAGCCCAGGGCAGGGCGGTGCAGGGCAGGACAGGGCAGAGACAGAGAGGGGGACCTTTTGGACTATAGGCCCTGGTACAGGGTGAGCAGGAAGTGAGGTGAAGAACAGCGGGGAGGAGGTGAGAGGCGAGCCAGATGCAACCAACCTGGCTGGTCGCTGCTGCCCTCCCCACCTCGACCTCCTCCAGGGCCTGGACTTCATCAGAAGCCAAAAACAAACTTTTCTGAGCACACAGGATGCCCACGCACATACACTCACAGGCTTAATAACTGTTGGTACTTAACGCAGTACTGACTAGGTAGCAGGCCCCATTCTAACTACATACCTACGTGTATAAAATACATCCTCCTGGCAACTCCGTGCAGTGTGCTAAATAATTACCTGATGTCACAGATGAGAACACTAAAGACCCAGGAAGGTCAAGTAACCTGCCCAGGTGTTACACAGCTAGTAGTGGTGGGGCTCGCGTTAGGACCCAGAGCCCGTGCCCTTAACCACACTGGAGGTAAAGCACATGTTTACACACACGCACAACCACAAGGGTGTACATGTCCACACATGCAGACACACATATATACGCATTCTGAGCAGCGTATCCCCCACTCTTTCAGCTGAGACCCATCTCTCCTTGTGGTCCACATAACTTTCTGACACCTCCCAGTTGTCACCTCTTTTTTTTTTTTTTCCAAAGAGAGAGAAAGAATGTGCATGCTTGTGGTGGGGCGGGTGGGGGGGAGGCGCAGGGGAAGCAGAGGGAGAGTGAGAGAGAGAGACTCTTTTTTTTTTTTTTTTAAGATTTTATTTGTTAATTTGACAGAAATCACAAGTAGGCAGAGAGGCAGGCAGAGAGAGGGGAAAGCAAGCTCCCTGCTGAGCAGAGAGCCTGATGTGGGGCTCGATCTCAGGACCCTGAGATCATGACCTGAGCCAAAGGCAGAGGCTTTAACCCACTGAGCCACCCAGGCGCCCCAAGAGAGAGAGACTCTTAAGCAGGCTCCATACCCAGTGCGGAGACCCATGCAGGGCTTGATCTCATGACCCTGAGATCCTGACCTGAGCCAAAATCAAGAGTCGGATGCTTAACCAACTGAGCCACCCAGATGCCCCCAGTTGTCACCCCTTATCCCCCAACTGCCCCATGCCCCACTGTTCTCTCCATCCTCCATCTGTCCCCCGACCCTCGGCTGTTCCCCCAACACCACCTGTCTGTCCCCTCGGCCCCAGCTGTCCCCAGCCTCCAGATATATCTTCATCCCTAGTTGTCCCCCATGCCCCAGGTGTTACTCTGCCCCCAGATGTGATCTTAGTCATCAAATATCCCCAAACATACCCCTTCCCAATTTCCCCATCCCAATCCTTCCACCCAGCTTCTACACTCTATTCCAAAACCTCAGGGACCCTTCCGAGTCCTTGCTTTCCACATCCTTCTGATCCTCCACTAAGTCCTGGGATCTGCGTCCTGGAAATCTGCCCCCAAGACTTCCTGAGCCAGCCAGCAACAGCGTCTTCTACACTGTCCGTGTCAGAAGTCCTCCCCTAGCCATTCTTCAGGCAATGGCCATCCTGCCCGGACCAAGTCCAGGGAGCATACTGGCCCCCATCTGTGACTGCCCTCTGAAGCCCAGCTCCACCCTCCACCTGCTCCAAGCCTTCCTTGTGTACCCCAGGGTTCACATCAATGCAAACACTGAGAGGGCACGAACCATGTACAAAGTCCTGGAAGTGCTAGAGAGTTGACCACAGAATGCGGACCAAGGAGGACTACTGCAATAGTCCAGGCAAGAAATGATGGGCTAGGAGGAAGGGAACATGGACTCAACAAAACCTTCTTCAATGGCTGCTGAGTGGTGGTTCTATCAGACCACTTCCACCCCCAGAAGTGTCCAGGCCTCACACCTCCAGGACAGCCCCGTCCATAGGACTTTCTGCCCTGATACAAACGTCTGGTCCTGCACCGACCAATGCAATAGCCACTAGCAACACGAGATTCTTGAGGACTTGAGATGTGGCAAATGTGACTGAGGCAGTGGTTTGTATTTTCATGGATTCTAACCAATTTACATTTAATAACCACATGTGAGTAAGTGGCCACCATATTGGAAAGGGCAGGTAGAAAACATTTCCATCATTGTGAGAAGTTCTATTTGCAGGAAGTTCTACTGAGCATCAGCTCTAGACTGACTACGGAGAAGCAGAAGCATTAGGGGGCCTTCACAGAAGCTCTTATACTTGGGATCTGAAGGGAGATTGGGGCGGCAACCCCCCAAGGAAAAGGGTGTCAGAAGCGGAGTGGCAGAGGCCCTGCTACAAAGCTATACACAGTCACCAGGACACTCTCTACCCAACACATGCACACCCCATTCCTGGAGACAGAAACTCCGACTACAGGGCACCCCACACCCAGACTCACGCACACCTGGATACTCTAATGCATGGGCTCCCTGTTGGGGAACACAGATACCCCACAGCCCAATATCCAGACACTTGGGAACCCCACACCCAGACATCCAAGTACTCAGACAGCCCCACATGTGGACACAACACAGAGACACTCCCGTTCTTAAGCGCCCATGAACCTGAGGACTGACGGACACCTGAGTACACCCACCTCCAGATCCAGAGACACTGGGCCATCCTCCCACAGCCTGGTCTAGGGACCATCTGGATACTAAGATGCCACCCACCCAAAGAGGTCTGCACCCAAACTCCAGGAATTTGACACTTAGATACCAAGACACCCTAGCAGCAGGCTCTCCAGGGATCCAAACAGCTGGTCACCTCCCTATTCCAAACTCAGATCCTGCCACAGGGTAACCAGATGGCCAGACACCTTGACAAGCCATACATATGTCCTGTGTGCCAGGCTGCAATCATACAATCACACACATACACAGCCCTCATCTCATTCTGACTGCCCTGGATCACACCTGCACACCCCTCAGCCAGACTCCCATAACCCCACCTGCAGGGGTCACTACAGGGAGCAGCCCTGCTCCCCTCCCTGGAGCTCACAAGCTGTTGGCACAAAGGCTTCGACCCCACCTGCTTATTCCAGGATCTGGGACAGAGAACTGAGGGAGTCTCCCCCTCCTGATGCAGGGCCTGCCCTCCCTCCTCCCAGGACGCTCAGCTCCAACTGACGGTTGGGATTCCAAGCCTCGCACCACCTGCAGAGGCCTCCAGCACAAAGGCTGAGCCTGGGGGCAGGACAGCCTGCCAGCTGCTGGGGGGCGGGGTTGGAGGCAGAATTGGAAGCTGGAGAGTGGGGGGAATGACAGGCCGGAGACCGATCTCTTCAGTCTCTTCCAGGGACTCAACCTCCCCAACTCACAGCTCCCAGATGACTCTGTACGTGGCCTTTCCACACACAACACCATCCCCCGGCAGAATTTTCCAGATTCCTGGAGGAAAAACCGAATTCTTTAATCTCTACTTTCAGTGGAGTCAGTGCGCCCCCATCTGGCTTCTCCAGCTCAGAACTTGACCCACTGGACCTCATTCATTCTTTCTTGCCACATGTATTCAGTGCTGGTGGGCCAGAACTTGAACCAGACATTAAGGACTTAGAAGTGACCTAAACACCCAGTCTCTGTCCTCACAGAGTTCATGGTCTGTAAGGGAGAAAGGACCAATAAACTGTAATTACAATAATTACAATGCTGTGAAAAAAATCTCATCAACCCCCACTCTCCCTGAGCTAGAACAGGGAGTAAGTAACCAAGGAAGGCTTCAGGGAGGAGATGATGCCTGAGCTGAGACCTGAAGGAAGAACAGAAGTTCACCAGGAGAAGAGGTGGAATTAGAAAGCTCTAGGGGAAAGCACAGCTTGGAGGACAGAAGGGAGCTGCGGGAGGAAGGAAGGGCACAAGGCACCCCTAGCAACTCTAGCTAACGCAGCCCTGCAGGAAAAAACCACCCCACAAGTCTAGCTTAGCAGATGACGGCATGGAAGAGTAGCAGCATGCCTCAAAGCAAGCAGTTGTCCACCTTGAATTTTCTCTGAGACTTGAGCTGGGCAGGAGCTCAGCACCCACCACCCTGGCCACTCTCACCACTCCTGCTGCGTATCCTGCCCCCCCCCCCAGCCCCAGGGAGAATACCTTCCATCCGTTACCTTCCATCCAGCTGCTCAGACAAGCCTTTATGGCCCAACCTGAAACCACTAGGCAGCCTCTCCCTCATTCCTGTTGTCCACAACCCCAGGAACCAAAAGGACAAAATGAGCTAGAACACAGAGGAATAAATTATGGCCAGATTTGCATGCCTACTAGACATCCCACACCTACCTTTGGTGGGGCAGGGGATACAGGAGGCATTCAGGGAGCTGGGCTGATCTTACGCAGGTTGGGGGCAAAGATAGATTGTACCCCTTCTACAAAGTGTTTATTTATAAACGAAGCCCCAAAGGTAATAGCTACAAGGATGCCGGAACTTTAAAGTAAAGTAATTTGCCCAAGGTCACAAGGACAGCAAGTGGCAGAGGTAGAATTTGAACCCAGGCCCCCCCTGGCTTCAAATCACAGTTTCTGGGGCTCTGTAACAGTCCTCAAAACCATCTTTTGTTCCCTGGCACTCACAGATAGAGCCTTACTTTACAATCTACCAAGTACTATGCACCATTATTATGATACTCATAAGACATATGAGGAAACCAAGACCCCAGAAATGGAAGTAACTTGCTCAGGGTCTCACTCCCATCCAATACCTCAGCTCTTAACAGTCTCCCCGCTGCTGGCAAGAGGTGGAGCACAGGAGGGTTCTTGCAAGGGGGGAGGAGTGGAGGGGGGGCACAGTAATCTTCCGGTTTGATCTCAGGGTGGGGGAGGAGCAAAGTTGCTGGGGAGGGGTTGGAGAGGGAGAGGAAGCCAGGCTCCAGCTCCCAGCCAACAGCAGGAGCGGCTGCGGGAGCAAGAGGAGGTCTGCCGGAGAGGCCCGAAGGGGCGGCGGGGCGGGGAACTCGACTCCGGGGAGGCCAGTTCTCCGAGGCCAGCGGCCAGGGGGAGTCTCTCCGGGGCCAAGGTGGCCCAGCACGTGCTTTGGCTCTGATCTCTGCTTGGGGCGTCTCCCCGTTACTCCGCGCCCTGGGTACCAAGCTGGAGACACCCAAACGGTGGAGATTGAGAGGATGAGGCCGCGGGAGGGGACCGGGTCACCCCTGCCCCAGGGGACCGGTAGAGTACAACTCCGCTGGAGGGGGCCACAGTCCAGGATCCCAGGCCCCAGGGAAGGAAGGGAGGGCGGGGGAGTCAGACACACGCACACAGCCGACACACGAACACAGCCGACACACGGTTCACGGCACACACGGACACACAGACACAAGCTCCGGATACGCACATTCAGATCCGCGAACACACACACACACACACACACACCGCGCGATCGCACAGCGTACAGAAACACGGAGACACACGTACACACTCACACACACCGCGGTCCGGACCGGCCGAGAGGCAGCACAAAGTTGCGGAGTCGGCCAAGGGAGTGTCCCAGGAGACCCCGGTGTCCGCGGTGCCTCCTGCCCGCCACGGGAGGGGGCGCCGTCCTGCGCCCCAAGGCCAGGCCCTGCCCGCGCCCGGACGTCGCAGCCCCGCCCGGCCACAGCGCCCGCCGCGCCCCCCACCCCCATCCACCGCCCGCCGGGTGCAGCCACTGCCGAGCCCCGCAGCAGCACCCGCCCGCCGGCCCCCGGTGCCCGCCTCCCGCGCCGGGCCCAACCCGCCAACAGCCCGGGCGCCCCGCGGCCCCAGCGCCGCCTCGGAGCTGCCGGCCGCCAGCGCCGCGCAGAACTTGCGAAACAACAAACAGCCCGACATGTCGGAGTCGGCGGCTCCGGGGCCCCCTTCCTCCCTCCCGAGCCTCAGGCCCGGCCCGATCCGGGAGGGGAGGGGGCGCCGCCGCGACAACTTGTTCCGGGCCCGCGCGCCACATACGCACACACGCGGGGCACACACACACACACACACATCCAGACACCGCCCCCTCGGGCGGCCCCGGGCCCCAGGCACACACTCAGCCACCGCCCAGGCGCGCACCACACTCGCAACATTCCTGGACACGCAGCCAGCACGCACGGACACACTCACACACTCACATCCGCTCCAGACACGCTCCTACACACGCATTCCCGGCACACTTGGCATTCACTCGGACCCACGCAACCCCCGGCGGCGCACACCACCAACCCCAGACACTCCCACACGTACACATCGCGCACACAGTGCACGGACACACACGTTCCGGACCCGTTCCCACGCCTTCACACACGTACATGGACCTCACAAGCACACACACCACACACGCGTTCCCCGATCCACACGCGGGCACAATCCACAGAGCACTCCCGGTCACACGCATAACACAAACACACAGCACATTCGCGGACACATAACAGGCAGCACTACCTGCCACGACATACAAAATGCAAACAAATGCAACACATTCGCAGACACAACTCCGGCCACAGAACCAAACTCAGATGCACACACACAATCTACTGGCCGCACAAACACTACTCACTGGCAGGCGCACAAGACAGCGCACACCCAATGCCTCGACGCACACAACATTCACCCCAACACACTCGTAGACGCACAACACACACAGTACCTTTCCATGCACACATAACTCACGGACACACAACATTCACGGACACACAACACCCTGAGCCCCCGGTCGCACATCCAACACTCAGACACACACAGGGAGCAGGCTTGGAACGCCGGGTCACCTAACACTTACACTTTCTTGAGAGCTACGCCATGGGCCCCGGGGGCTCCGCGGGGCAAGCTCGGTCGGACCGACGCGCGCTTACCTGCCGGAGTCTCGGTCTCAGGAGCGCAGAGCTGGAAGGTGAGCGCCAGGACTAGAGCCTGGGCGCGGACCATGGTGCGCCGCCGCCTGCCCCGGGGCCGGGCGCAGGAGGTGCCGCCGCCAGAGCCCCAGCCGAGCCCAGCCGGAGGCGAGCCGGAGCCGGAGCGAAGCGGCGCGGCGCGGAGCGGGACTGGCGCCGAGTCCAGAGCGGGAGCCCAAGCAAGCGGGGCGCTGACGTCAGGCCCGGCCCCGGGTTCCGCGGTCTCGCGGCGCCCCCTGCTGGCAGCCGCTCGCGCTGCAACCGGTCCGGTATCCGACTGCCCCGGCGCGCCCCTCCCCCATTCCCGCAAACCAACCCCACAACCCCAGCTCGGTCGGGTCCGGGCCGGGCCCTGAGGCCCACCGCCTCCACACTCACCCAGCACCGACTTTCTCAAGCCAGCATTCTCGCTGCCCACACTTAGCTCTGGCATTGCGCTCTCGGGGACATAAGACCCAAAGACACTCTGCTTCCCTGTCCCCTTTGATGCTTGCATTCCCGCTTACCGAGACCCCTCCAAATGCACATTCATGCATACCTTCAAGGACAGAGTGCTCATCACCTACTGAAACCAAATGGTTGGGTCTTTGGAAACGCTGGCTTTTAAAGTTGTCCATAATATTCTTTTATTATCCTTTTAATATCCATGAGATCTGTAGTGATGTCCCCTCTTTCATTCCTGCTATTAGTAAATTATGTCCTCTGTTCTTTTCTTAGCCTGATGAGAGGCTTATTTATTGATTGATCTTTTCAAAGAACCAGCTTTTGGTGGAGCTTATTTTTCTCTTCCTATTTCCTGTTTTCAATTCCATTGATTCCTCTAATTTTTTTTCTTCTGCTTCCTTTGTATTTAATTTGCTCTCCTTTTTCTAGTTTCCTGAGGTGGAAGCTTAGCTGATTGATTTTAGATTTTTCTTCCTTTCTAATGTTTTCATTCAGTGCTATAAATTTCCCTCTAAGCACTGCTTTTGATGCATCCCAGAAATTTTTATAAGTTGTGTTTTCATTCTCATTGAGTTTAAATTTTTTTTTTATTTCTTAGCATTTCTTTTTGATCTATTTGGGTTTTTTTTTTTAAGGATTTATTTATTTATTTAAGAGAGGGGGGGTGCACTTGCAGCGGGGAGGGGCAGAGGGAGAGGAAGGGAGAGAATCTCAAGCAGACTCTACACTGAGTGCAGAGCCTAATAAGGAGCTTGACCTCACAACCCTAAAATCATGACCTGAGCCAAAACCAAGAATCGGACACTCAACAAAGTCATCCAGGTGCCCCTGATCCATGTGTTATTTAATCTCCAACTCATTCAGAGTGTTCCAGCTACCTTTCTGTTATTGATTTCTGGTTTAATTCCACTGTGGTCTGAGGGCAAACATTGTACGAGTCTGGTCTTTTAAAGTTAAGGTGTGTTTTAGAGCCAGAATGTGGTCTATCTTGGTGAATATCCTACATGAGCTTGAGAGGAATGTGTATTCTGCTGTTATTGGATGGCATAGTCCATGGATGTCTACGACTGATGGTGGTGTTGAGTTCAACTACGTCTGTACTGATTGCCCACTGATTCTGTCCATTTCTGGCAGAGGAGTGTTGAAATCTCTAACTATGGTAGTGAATTCATCTATTTCTCCTTACAATGCTGGTTTTTAGAAAATTATTCCTTTTCATGCCATAAAGTCTGCCTCCATCACTAACTCTCCTTGGTCCTTGTCTACCTCTGGCTACACAGGTTAAGTATATTTGGGGCTCTACCCAGTACAATGTTGCCAAACTTGTTGCCCATTACTATGTCCAGACACCTTCTATGTACTTTACCCACATAGACTCATTTAATCCTCACCACTATTAATTTTTACTCCCATTACATAGTTGAGGAAAATGCAGTACAGAGAGGTGACTTTTTCAAGGTTGTGCATCAGTATGTAGTGGGCACCAGGATCTGAATCAAGACCATCTGGCTTAACTTGAGTGGAGGCTGAGAACTGCCTCCCATCTGGAGCGAATTAACAAATACCAGATAGTGATTCGTTTTTTCAACAATTCCTATAAGCCAAGGTGGAGTTCTAAAACAGACAAAAATTCCTACCCTCATGGAGTTTACATTCCAGTGGGAAAACAAGAACAATAAACAGCCATGAAAGCAAATTCTCTGGTACATGAGATAGTGATAAACCACGGCTTCTGTATTTGGGACAGAGATATACCAGAGAAATGGAGGGAGAAACAGTGAGGGGGGAAGAGATTATTGCAGTTTTATTTATTTTGGGGTTTTTTTTAAAGATTTTATTTACTTTTGCAAGAGAGAGAACGAGCATGAACAGAGGGAGAAGAAGATTCCCCACTGAGCAGGGAGCCCGATGTGGGGATTGATCCCAGGACCCGGGATCATGACCTGAGCCACCCAGGTGCCCCTCTAAGGGCAAGACTTTTGTCTTGTATCCCAGAGCTTAGTGTCAATGTGTAGTTGATGCTCAAAAAAATACCGAATGGGTAAATAAATGAATGCAGACAGACGTGGTCTTTGCCCTCATGAGGCTTACACTCTCAGGGAAAAGACCAACAGCTAACATGCAAAAATATGTCATTACAATCCGAGATGTGCAGTCTAAAGAAAATGGGAGAAATGTTGTGATAAATAATTGGGGAGGACATTCTACTTGAGTTAAGGGGGTCTGAGAGGGATTTCCTGAGTAAGTGAAGTGGTAATATTTGAGCTGGGACCTGAAGTAAGGGAAGGAGCCAGCAATCAGTGGGGAGGGACACAGCAGCCAGAGAGGACAGCCTGTACAAAAGCAGGAGCTGGTGTGTTTGAGGAACAGTCAGGCCAGGGTGGCTGGAATGGAGTGGGGAGGAAAGAGGAGCCAGATACAGCTGGAGAGGCCGGCAGGATGGGGAGGGCATACAAGACACTATGGCAATTTGGATTAAGCCCTAAGAACAGTAAGAAGCTATTGAGGCCTTAAACAGAATAAAATTACTTTTTTTTTAAAAGTCTTCAGATGAGCCAAGTGGATAACAGACTGTAGAAATAGAGACAGACCCACAGATCGATGGTTCTAACTAGTGGAGAGTGACACCGGATAGAGCCTAGGATTTCAAGGTCTATCAAAGACCTCCCCGTGCCCTGCCTCCGCTGCAGGCTGGCTACTCACTGAGGGGGGCACAAGTGAGATTGGCCTGCACCTGGAGGAGGCAGGGCGGAAGGCTTCTAGGCTCTTGGTCCTCTCTCTTGTGAGCCCTGATGAGCCGGAGAAGGGGCCACAGAGACAGAGAATTTGAGCGAGAATCACTGGAAGTAAGTCAGAAGCAAGAAAAGGTTGATGGGGAAGAAACAGATAGATACAGGAAGAGACAGGAAGGACTACCCAGAACAAGAAACTCAAGGAGAGAAATCCAGTGAATAGAAGAAACCACCAAAGGTGATACTGTTTGCAGAGGACTCCTGTGAGAGCTTTGTGACAAGAGTTTACCATTGATCCCATGTTCCTCTATGTGGACACTGAGGCTCAGAAATTATGTGGCCCTTGTCCACTTTCCCGCAAAACTAGTAAATGATAGGCCCAGGATTCAAATCTAGACCTGACCAACTCCACACCCACTCTTGCTCTTTTTGCTGGAGAAGACTACAGGGCAGACACCGTCATGGGAGGAGAAGGAGAACATGAGCAACAGGTGGACAGATGAACACTGCTTCACTTGGAAAAGATCAAAGACTTCCAGAAGCCTTGAGTGGCCTGGAGTGACCTGCCTAAATCTAGGGGAAAAGGAGACAGCACCGCAGACAGGGCCAGGTAGTAAGGAAATTCAATTACTTTCAACTCATGGAATATTTATGACACCTACCCTGGGCCAGTCCCATATTGGGTGCTGGTGTCATGGAGATGCACCATACGTGACCCACTCTTGCCCAGAGGGGCAAGTGGACATGTAAACAAATAAGGGACTGTGTGCTAAAGGCCATAACACCAATTCAGAGAAAACACAAAGGCAGCAAAGGTTGACTCAGCCTAGGGAGCTGGAAAACAATACCAAAGAAATGATATCTGAACCTGGAATTTCCCAGGAAGGCAAGGCCAGAAGAGCATTTCAGGCAGAAGAAGAAACGTGAATAAAGATACAAGACATGGAATTGCTCAGAGAGGTGGGTATCAGGTGCTGTTGGATCATGGGCTACGCACAGTCTTATAGCAGGAGATAAAAACAGTGTGGGACTCAGAGTGCAGAGGCTATTGAATACAAGGCGTGAAAAGTAGACTTGAACCCCTCAATCAGTAGTTCTCCAACCGTGTCTTTGGGGAAACCAAGGGACTCCTCAAGTTAAGCTGAGGGGTTCTGCCATGGAATTCAAACTATAGCCATCTCCTTCTAACTTGCAAGAAGGTAACTTAATTACGTTGAAGAGAATTTTCTTTGTTTAAAGGTGGTGCTTTTCCTCCATATACTTTTCTAAAGATTTTAGCATATGGCAGTTGTGCTAGAGATTAACAGAGTCAGCATAGAATCACTGTTTCATTTTGTTTTGTTTTGTTTACAGTCTTAACTTTAGCATGTCAGTAGTTCATTATGTTCTAAAAAGAACTGTGGCTTCTGGATCTAAGTATTGGGGAATCACAGAAGGACTTTCAGCAAGGAAAAGAAAATCTGATCTTTCTGTTTAAAAAAAAAAAGAAATCATTCTGGAGGTGTCTGGCTGGCTTCATCGGTAGAACATGAGATTCTTGACCTCAAGGTTGTAAGTTCCAGCCCCATGTTGGGTGTAGAGCTTACTTAAAAATAAAATATTTTTGTTGGTGGGAATGCAAGCTGGTGCAGCCACTCTGGAAAACAGCATGGAGGTTCCTCAATATGTTGAAAATAGAACTGCCCTATGACCCAGCAATTGCACTATTGGGTATTTACCCTAAAGATACAAACGTAGTGATCCAAAGGGGCACGTGCACCCGAATGTTTATAGCAGCAATGTCCACAATAGCCAAACTATGGAAAGAACCTAGATGTCCATCAACAGATGAATGGATCAAGAAGATGTGGTATATATACACAATGGAATACTATGCAGCCATCAAAAGAAATGAAATCTTGCCATTTGCGACAACATGGATGGAACTAGAGCGTATCATGCTTAGCGAAATAAGTCAAGCAGAGAAAGACAACTATCATATGATCTCCCTGATATGAGGAAGTGGTGATGCAACATGGGGGCTTAAGTGGGTAGGAGAAGAATCAATGAAACAAGATGGGATTGGGAGGGAGACAAGCCATAAGTGACTCTTAATCTCACAAAACAAACTGAGGGTTGCTGGGGGGAGGGGGGTTGGGAGAAGGGGGGTGGGGTTATGGACATTGGGGAGGGTATGTGCTTTGGTGAGTGCTGTGAAGTGTGTAAACCTGGTGATTCACAGACCTGTACCCCTGGGGATAAAAATATGTTTATAAAAAAATAAAAAATTTAAAAATAAAATAAAAATAAAAAATAAAATATTTTTAAAAAATCATTCTGGAGGCCTGAGGAAGAAGGAAAGTGGAAGGAAATGGGGGGAGAGGGTTTCAGTTAGGAAGAAGGCTGCTGACACAGTTGATGTCCTGGACTGAAAAGGGGGGCTATTGGGATGAATGGGGGGACTAAGTCCAGTCTCCAGGAGGCAGACCTACTACATGATTCTCCAGGATTTCCAGCCAGGCTGTCCAGGGAATTCAGAGGAAACAATCTGGTAGAGAAGCTAATGTCAACAGCTCAAAGTCACCTAGAGAGTCTTCAACAGAAGTAGATCTATGTGTCACAGTGAAAACAGAACGTAAGCAAAACTGGGTATTTTGTGCATGTGTGTGTATGTGCCCATGCACATGGGTACTCACATAAGTGTGGGACCAAGTCTTTGCTCCATCATGGGACATCTACTTTCTCTAATAATAAAAACAGGTATAAACATTTTTTGAGCACATAGTATGAGCCAGACCCTAGTCTGGGTGTTTTACATATGATATTTCCCATCTAATCTTCACAATAACCTAATAACATTTATCAAATGCTTTCATGTGCCAAGCATTGTGCTAAATGCTTCAAATGAACAATAGCTCACTTGATTTTCATAAGAGCCTCAAAACAAATACTATTATTTCCTTCATTTTAAGGATAAGAAAATGGAGACACAGAGAGGCCAAGTGACTTACCCAAAATCAAATGGCTGGAAAAGGGCAGAGTCAAGACTCAATGTCAGTTCTGCCAGAATCCAACCACCTGCAGCTTTCATCAGAGCACTTTGCTTTCTTCTCTTCCTCAGAGAAAAGGCCTTGAGCTGGCAGGCTTTGGGTCAGTAAAATCTAGAGAAAGTTACTCTTCCTTATCCTTCAAAGTTCTGGCTCAGTGTTTGTCTAAGCCAGTTTCCTAGGCCACCTGCATCAGGATATTCTTGAAACCTGGTAGGAATTGCAGATTCCTGAACCTGTGCCCCAAATTCTAATTCAGTAGGCTCGAGATGGGACCTCAGGTAAATTTTATGCATACTGAGGATTTTGAGTGGGACAGTCTCCACAGCACCTCCTGCAAGAACCCCCACTCCACCCTGGCTCCTTCCAGAGCACCTTTCTCCTCTGGACTCCAACAGTGTCCTCTGTCCTATTCTATCAACTAGGATTTTAGCTATTTATGTTCATGTCTTACAGCCAATAAAAATATGATTTAGTGTTTTTACTGTGTTACATCTGCTTATAAAGCACTTCCACTCTCCCACTAAATCCCTTCTACAATGTAAGCATTTTGAGAGGGGGCCTTCCTCCTTGTGATACCTCCTTTATATCTGAGCACACTTAGCATTTTACAATGTGCTCTTCTATCCACAACGTTATCCTACTGTTTCATCCAATCTTCACCACAGTCTTGAAGGACATATATTGTCCCCCAGTGTACCCATCAGAAAAAAGCCTGGCCTGGGAGCTTGGGACACCTGCCCAAGGTGGCCAAGCTAGGAAGCAGAAGGACTAGGAGTTGAACCTAAATATTCTAGCTCCAAGCCCAGTGCTCTTGCCTCCACATCAAGTTAAGTCTACTCTATTCAGTGGTAGGGAAGTAAAGTTTGCTTCCCTATGCTGTTACAGGATAGCAGAGAATAAATGAGGTGATGTCTTAAAAGTTCTGGCACAGCGAGCACTCCATAAACGCTGGGGAGAAGAAAAAACTGAAGTCAGGGAAGGGTAAATGACTTTCCCCAAATCAAACACCAAGTCGCAGACTGTAGGCACAGCTCCAGGCCGGTCTCGGATGCTCCTACTTTGCAGAACTACTTGGCCAGCCCTGAGTCTCCACGACTCCCTCGGGTACTTCCAACCCCCCCATCTCACTCCACAACCCCCGCAGTCTTCCGAAGCGCCACCGCGCGGGCAGCGAAGGTAGAGCACGAGCTTTTAAAAAGAGCAAGGGGCGTGGCCACACGGCGGGGCGGGGCGGAAGGCGGGGCGCAGGCGCGCGGGCGCGGGCCGATGACGTAGACGCGCTGTCGGGCTCTGAGCTGTCTGCGGGAAGCATGTGGGGCTGCGGCGCGCTGGTGGGGGCGCGAGCCGGGTCGCGGATGCCGCACGAGCTGTTCCTCGCTTGGCACCGCGGCTGGTCTGCCGCAGCCCCCTACTCCGCAACTGCCGAGCCCTCCCGGGTCCGGGCGCTGGTCTATGGGCATCACGGGGACCCAGCCAAGGTCGTCGAGTAAGACACGGCGCCGAAACGGGGCCAGGGGCCAGGGGTTACTGGAGGGGGTTAAGACGCGCTGTGAAGAAGGGGGTCTTGACCAAGGAGGGAGCGGGTGGAGCAAGAAGGCAGAGAATAACAGGACCCAAACTGAGCCCAGGGCGCTTTGGGTAGCTCAGAAAGTCGGTACTTCCAGGTGGTTGAAGGCCAGAGAGGCACAATTATGACGGTAATCGCCGCTAACTTTTTTTAATTTTTTGTGAAGTAGAAGTGACATGCAATGTTAGATTAGATTTAGGTGTACAACATGATGACTCGATATTTGTACGTATTGCGAAATGATTGCCACTGTAAGTGCAGTTAGTATCTGTCACCATACACAGCTACAGAATCCTTTTTTCTCCTGATGAGAACTTTCAAGATTTACTCTTAGAAACTCTCAAACATGCAGTACAGTATTACTAACTGTAATTGCCAAGCTGTACGTTAGGTCCCATGATTTTCTTATTTTATGACAGGAAGTTTACCGTTTGACTCCCTTCACCCATTTGGTTCCTACATAACACACACACACACACACACACACACACACCACCCCACCCCCACCCCCAGCACTAGTCTGTTCTTTGTATCTGTG
Source organism: Mustela lutreola (assembly GCF_030435805.1). NCBI lineage: Eukaryota > Metazoa > Chordata > Mammalia > Carnivora > Mustelidae > Mustela > Mustela lutreola. The sequence continues at coordinate 21,604,802 of NC_081299.1, read as the reverse complement.
AGGTTGATTTTTGTTTTAGATTACACTTGGAAGTGAGATCATTCAGTATTGGTCTTTCTCTGACTTTATTTAATGCAGCATAATGCCCTCAGCATCCATCCATGTTGTTTCAAGTGGCACGATTTCATTCTTTTTTATGGTTGAATAATACTCCATTATTTTATATATCTAAAAGGTAACATTGTTATGGACATTATTCCACTACTATACATATATATACACACACAGATAAGTATACACACACACACACATATAAATATGCCATTATACCTGTTTATACCACATTTTCTTGATCCATTTATCCCTCAATGACTTTTACTGGCTAGGTATTATATATAAGGCACATAATGGATGTATCCAAATGGATGCTCTCATTTAATCGTCCCTTTTGGGGAAGGTACTTGATTTAGCCCCGTTTCGTCAGGAAACTGAGGTGTAAGGTAAAATCACTTGCCCAAGGTCACACAGCCAATTAGTGGCAGAGTTGAAATTTAAACCCAGGTCTTACTGATTTGCTTGAGTTCCTAGGCAGTATTATTATTATTACTATTATTATTTTATTATTATTATTTTGGAGAATATTTTCTGAGTGCTTTTATGTCCACTTGAATCTTCGCTTCCCAGAAAGTAGGTGGGAGACCATTGTTTTCAGTTTGCAGAAGACAAGAAGGGACTTGTCCCAAGTGATATAGCTAATAAGTATTGAAATAGGGACAGGAACCCATAGCATCTACTCCTATCTCATGTGATTTCCTGTCTGTCACACTATATATGTGACTTTAGCCAGTCAAAGAGTTCCTCTTTTGGAGCCTTACAGACCTAAGGTCAAAGACAGACTCCACGTCTTCGTAGCTGTTTGATCTTACATGTCACTCAGCCCTCTAAGCCCTCATTAATTTTATGAATATGTTCTCCTAACATTCTGTTGTATCTTCATCTGTGATTTTTGCATGTGGTTGATAAAGAACAGCATGTAATTGTCAGCCATTATAAATCTGCACAGAAGTGACTCTAACCATTCAGAAGTGCTAGTGGGGTCACTGTAATGGAGCTAAGGCAGAAGCACTGGTCTGGGAATCAAACCTGGAGACCACTTTAAACTCGTCCTACTGAAGTTCTCTGAGCCTGTTAACCTCATCTTTAAGCATGGACACAATACAGGTACAGCTAATAGTGCTGACTAGCCGAGATCAAGCTAATGCTCTACGCCAGAAAGCGCCGACGTACTCTCCTGTTTACCACTCTCTGATTCCTAGCACATGGTTTGATTGTTTTCCAAAGGACAGGCAAACATGGAATTATTTTTATGGCTGAAATACAGGCCAGAGGGCTCTCTTCAGCAACACATATGCTAAAAGTAGAACGATACAGAGATTAGCATGGTCCCTGTTCAGAGATGACATGCAAATTCATGAGGCATTCCATATTTTTTCTTTAAAAAAAAAAATCAAGCCAGGTGTTTTGACAGCTGGAGGAGATAAGCCTCAGTTAAATTCAGGGTCATGCACTCACCCCAGCCACATCCACCATGAGAAAATATTGAGAAGACACATCAGTCAGTAACCGTCAACCTGCATGTTAATCGTAGGTAATGATCACTGTGTCGGGAAGAGCTGTCCCTGAGGACTGTGCTGTAATGAATTGGTAAAGCTCTGATGAACATGGTTTTCCAGGAGTGCACCCCAAAAGGGTATGATATGGTGCCTCCCTCCCAGGCTTCTAGTTTCTGTGACTGGTACAAGAACCACCACAAAACAAGTGCTCCAAAAAGGTTAATCGTGAATCTAATTTCTGTAAGAAGTGTATGTTTGTCTTTTTTTAATTGAGTTCTGTGGTGATGAGGATGGGACTCTTTGGAAAGGCCTAGGAAGGTTAACCAGCTGAGTCCAGTTGCCTTCTGATTCATTCCCTCTTGGAGTTCTGGAACAGGCTGGTCTGGCAGCAGATGCTACTTAGGGAAAAAAGAGAGCTCTCTTGTCTCTTTCTGTGGAACCCTAGTAATTTCCCAGAAGTTCAGACATGATACTTTCATGCCCCATTCCTCAACCTTGACTTCACACCATGGTCACCTGTGGCATTTTTACTCCATATTCCCAGATGCCTCCCCCGAGGTTATTTAGTAGGTCTAAGATGGCCCTGACTATCTGTGTTTTTTTAAAACTCCCCAAGTGATTCTGATGCCCTGAACAGGGTTGAGAACCATTGCCCTTGTGGATACAGACCGTTAGGCAGGCAGTAATTCTTCCTCTGCCCCAGAAGAGTGGCTTTCCCTTCTGACCCAGATTCACGCAACTCGACTTTTTCGTGTATGGCCTGAGGCCAGAGGCTGGTATTCTCTTCTTTGTAGTCATGTCTTTGGAGGTTTAGGGTAACCACTCTGTCACAGAAAGAATCAGGTGTCCTTTAAATACGCCAGTGACTGGGGCTGTGGGTCAGGTTACACCAGGCAGGGTCATGGAAGCACTCAGGGTCTGAGCAGAGTGTTCCCCAAACTAGCATTGTTTGTGGAGCTTGCACTGTGAACAGCAGGGAGGGAACAAGGAACAGTCTGCTTGGGGCTGAGGGATGGTCTGCTTGGGTCAGAACTCCTCAGAATGAGACTTTAAGGGATCTCTGAATGTCCTTCTCTTCATTTCTGTTGGCCCCCAAACATTCCAGCTGGTCTCTCTACTAAGACTTGTTCCCCCATTCCCTAGAGCTTTTTTCTCTTCCCCCCAAAATGAACTCCCCAACTAAGCACTTGGACCTTTTCATTTAAAGGTTTTAACTACTGATCTAAATGAAGTAGGACTGCAGGAGAAAATGATAAACTTGGGAGAATCACAAACTAGAAATTTCAGAGGTCCCCATGCCCATACCCCTTGCGCAGAGTTCTGGATTCTCTATCAGATAGTCCTGGAAACTCCAATATCCTCTTTCCTTTTGTTCCTGAATGTACCCTTTCAGAACTTTGCCATTCTCTGGGTCTCGTGGTAAACACTGGTTTTCATTTACTGTGCCTCTATTACATGTGGCAAGCATTGGGCTAAGTTCTCCACAAATATTATGGAATTTTAAAAATCACAAGATTTCAGTTTGGTCATTATTATCCCTATTTTACTGATAAGGGAACTGAGGCTTAAGAAGCTTGAAAGTCACTTGCCCAAGATCATACAACTAGGATGTACCTTCTTTAATAAAAGTCCTTGATAAAGACCTGAAGATCAGGTCATCTGATCTTCAATCATCTGAAATGTTTTTTTGAGAATGAGATGGCAAATAAAATGGGGAAGAAGATAGGTCAGAAGAGGAGGTGAAATTATAAGCCATTCAGGTGACCCAAAGTCTTTATCCTTCATAGGAAGGGCAGCCCCACCCTGGGGAAGATGGTAGGAATGTTATTCTCTGTCTGATCCCTTTTCAAGATCCTGAAACTTTCATAGAATAGCATCCTGGTCATCATGGCTTTCTCACCTACCTGCCACAAGCACAAAATGAAATGAAGCTGTGAAACCCTTGGATAAACCCATTCTGTCTTAGCCAAATGGAATTTGGGGGTGCAGGTAGTAAGGACCCAGGCTGTATGGGTTGGGAGCCCTCACTGTAGGACACTGTTTACTCTTAGGGAACTTCTTTTTACAATTGATATCAACCAAAACTCTAAGCTAGTGACTACGGTTTTGTGTTTGCTTTTTTTGTTGTTGTTTGTGTTGTTTTAATTTTTATTTTTAAGGAAATGATGGGTTGTTTTTTTTTTTTTTAAGATTTTATTGATTTCACACAGAGAGTGTGTGAGCACACAAGCAGAGGGAGCGGCAAAGGGAAAGGAATAAATAGACTCCCCACCGAGCAGGGAGCCTGATGCAGGGCTCGATCCCAGGACCCTGTATGACCTGAGCCGAAGGCAGACAGTTAACCAACTGAGCCATCCAGGCACCCTGGTGACTTGGTTTTTAAACCAGAATTACAATACTGGGGGAAAAAAAACCGGGATTTTGGTTTGGCGCTGTGTTGAGAACTGGGATTTTGTTTGTCTCCTGGAGCCCTACATTGTTGTCATTAATTGAAGGAGGAGGGAACAGAACTCATTGGTTAGTAAGTTAGCCAGGAGTTATTCTTCGAGGGCCTACGATGTGCAAGGCAGGACTGGGGGTGCAGAGGTGAATAATCTGTGGTCTTTGCCCTTAAGGAACTCACACCTGAGTCCAGGAAATGGGTGACCACCGCCCAGTGGGACAAGTGCCATATTTGTTAGATTTGTTAGACTGCTGTGGACTCCCAGAAGAGGAGTATCTAAACCCCTCAGAGTAGTCAGAATGCTTTCTCTGAAGGCATGAGGGTTAGGTTGAGTCCCCCAGAAGATCAGGTGAGCAGTATATGAGGAAAAGTATAGAAATGTTCCAAGCAGAGGCCCCGATATGTGTAAAAGCCCAGAGGGATGAGAAAACCAGTATGTCTGGTTAACAAATATTTAGCGAGTGCCTCCCATGCACTCAGTATGTGTTCCTTGAGGGAGGAGTCAGCTTCTTCAGGCTCCGGGGGGCCAGCTTGAGATCACAGGACTCAGACTCAAGCTGGACTCCACATCCTGTATACTTGCATATTACCTTCCCTCTGGACTTCACACTAGGCTCTTCACTTGAGGGCCAAAACCCTGAGGGTGATACTCTGAGGTATCATAGAGCAGACAGGAGTTTCCCCTATGTCTGAAGTATGGGAGGAGAGCCGCCCCCACCCCCGCCCCACCAGAGCAACCCCAAGTTATTATGCTTGTCTGGGCCTCCTAGCTCCTAGCCCCGTTCTCTGGTGTGGCTCCAGGCCCTTCCCACTCTCCAGAGAGGGTAAGGGAAAGCAAAGGTGCCGAGAGGTTAATCTATGGGTCAGGATTTGTCACTGGGCACCCACCTGCAAGGGCACTGGCATGGGTCCACTCTGCCACTCATTGTGGGAGTGAGGAAATCACTCCAGTCTATAGTCTTTTCATTTACTCTTTGAGAAAATGAAGGAGTTGACCAAGGTCAGCAGTGGTAAAGATGGGCACACATGCTGTCACTCCCCATCCCATCTTCTGTGCCAATGAAACTGTCAAGCTCCGTTTTCTATATAACTCAAAACCTGTATTCCTCTTTACCCCATTCTCCCCAAGCGACACTTTCTCCTGCCAAGACACGGTGAGGCCTTGACATCCTTCTCTACATAATCCTGCAGCCATGGGAATGGATAGGAGACTGAATGCTCTTTGGTCCAGCTGTTGTCTGGCTCTGACAGCTGTGAAACTAAGTAGACATTGGACTGCCTGCTCGCCAGTGATGGTTCTAGCAAGTTCCAAGTAGCAGTGCTGCAACTAGAAATCAGGGGTCCTGGGTACAAAATTTCACTAGGGGCCCCTTTTGCTCCTGGTTGGTATCGTAATTAGCAGCCCGCCAGGTGGAGATGCATGGTTGTCTTTGTAACCATCAAAGAGACAAAAGCAGCTGCAGACAGGGACTTAGTCCCCCTGCTGTGGCCCAGTCTTGTTCTTTGGATCAACAAGGTTAGGTCTCAGCAAACGAAGCAGCAGACTCTGCAGCTCCCTTCAGGCAAGTTTCCTGCTGTCAGCAGCTTCAGATATTATAGGGCTTACAAGCTTACTGGTAATCTTAATTGAGAGAAAGTAGAGGATTGAAAAGGTAGAGAGAGGGTTTTTTTGCCAACCCTGTGTAGAAACTTCCAGAAGTTCCTCTAAGTCTCTAATTCCTTTCCATTCAAAATGGTTATATTGACGTGCCAGCAGTCCTGAAAGAGGAGAGGGCAAGATCACTTTGAGGCAGGGGAGGCAAGTGGGGGTGCCTAGCACACCAGAAGAGGCACTGGGAGGCAAGGGGGGTTGCCTAGCACACCATGAGACATGGAGTGTTTGAGCTTGGCTTGGGGAAAGGAACTTTTCCAGAGCGCCCAGCACTCCTTTAGAACCCCACCTACTAATGTGGCCAACCACCCCTGCTGAGCTGTTAGAAAGCTGCGAGCCAAAGAGCTTCATTCTTTCACAATTCCCAGTGTGCCCTGCTTATTAATTATTAATCATATCTCCGGACAACGGATCCAGCACAGCAAGCATTTCACCAAACCACAGAAGGCAGGTTGTTCATGACCATGGGGATTGCAGACAGACTGGAGAGAGCCACGTAAGATGGAGGTTACCTTCACCCAGCGCCCTATGGTGGATGTACATTCTTGGCTATCTTTAATGAGCAGGATGAGAAGTCTCTGTGGCCCATGTACAGTCTCTCCCTGCCTCTTCTTCCTGCACAAAATGAAACTGATCAGTTTGAGATGATTGAGTGGAAGATGCAAGATAAGTACAAATGGTGGCTAATTAAATGCAGAAGGCGGGAAAGAGATCTTCGCAGAGCTGGCCAGTGCCTGCCTTACACAGCAAATAGAATTGAGCCAGTCCCCAGAGTACTGGCCTCTTTTTCCCCCATCTCAAAAGGCTCTTTCTTCTGCCCCCTTTTGTCTCCCTTGTAGTTCATATGGCATCACAGGTGTACAGCCTTGGCCTCAAAGGAGCCATTGTGATCTTATCCAGTCTGGGATCTGTTGAGTGAAGACAGTGGCATCCCTCCGAGTTGCCTGGCGCCATTACACACACAGGGGAAGGCCGTGAACCGTCCCGGGGAAGTGACTTGAGATCTAGCCAGACTATGTTTGGGTGCCTCATTTGCACTCCAGAACAGAGCCACCGGTTCCTTTGGTGAGTTTTAAAAAAAAAAACAAGGAAGAAATTGCTATCATTACACCAGAGGTCCAACTCCTGGAATTCAGACTTGGCCCCCGTTTTCCTTCCTGTCTCGGCAGAATGGTATCCTTGACGACGCCGTTAGAACTATGTGCGGGAACAGCCGTGTCTGTGGTGGTAATGGCATTCCACGGGGCAGGCTGGGGCTGGTCTCCCTGGTGAGATGCAGCTGGACCAACACACCTCCCGCCAGGCAAGCAGCATGTGTTAGGGCTGCCCCTGCCCTTGCCCACCTGTGTTTGCAGCTTCAGCTTTCTGTCTCCTAGACCCTCGTCCCTGCCCTTTCACCTTCCCTCCCACCGCTGTGAATTTCAGCCAGCACAGAGCAGCGAGGCTACCCAAAGGACAAAGAGGAGAACTGGGAGCAGGTCGTAGCCCAGTGTGGCACTTCTCAAACTGCTGTCTGGGGCAGGCGTGTGTTCGCTGTGCCCCGAATACAGTGTTCCCAGCTGAGTTAACTCTGGAAGCTCTGGATTACACAGAGTCACGTGGGCTTTTTCCCTGGGTGCCTTCTCGCAGCCTTTGTGACTCCAATGCACAGTCTGAATCTTAAAGAGGGCGATCAGTAGGCCGCATTTCTCAAACGTATTTTACTCCGGACAAATACCTAATATTATCTCTCGGGATGGGAATGGCACAAAAATGGTGTAAAGGAGGCCAGCTTACTGTCCAGCAGTCTGAGCTTCAGAGTCAAGCTTAAGATCAAGTTTTGCCACTTCACAGTCTTACGTTAGGCAAACTACTTCTCTGAGCTTCAGTTTCCTATCTGTAAATTGGGCTGATAACACCCTCCTGATAGGTGTTTTGAGGACTAAAAAGCATCACGCTTGTAAAACGTTAAGCGCGATGTCTGGAGCTCAGTAAACTGTCAACATTCGTTGTTGAATCGTTCAGCCAGATCATGCAAAGGAAGGTGATCTGCCAGCCCGGACTCCAGCTACACACAGCTGACTCACAGCTCTGTATGTCTAGCCTGGAGCGCCCTCTGCACCATACAGTACTGCAGGGTGCCTGCTTCAAGCTCCAAATATAACACCTTCCTCCCCATTCCAAACCACTGTTCCTTCCTCCCTGTGTCAACATCCAGTTGCCCACACCAGAAGCCTGGGAGCCATCAAAGACTTCGCCTCCCCCCACAGAGAGTTGGTCACTGAGTGACATCAATGGCATTTCTTGTTCAAGAGATTCCAGGTTATAAAAACCCCTTCCTTCCCATGGCTCCTGTCCAGACTGTACCTACTGCCTGGCCAGTTACCAAGTCAGATTCTCATTCTCTCTAGCAAGAAAGCATGCTTCCTCCCTCAGTCCACCCAATAAATTGCTTCTCCTTCCGGGCCCAACTAAGGTACCATTCTTCCAAAGCCCAGTTGCTAATTCTGCATTTTCTCCCTGAAGCCGCTTAAACCCTGGCCTTCAGATAGCACCCTCAGGCCTGCCTGTAAGGGTTCCTCTCACAGTGACCATGTCAAGCCGCTGGGCAGATTTTTTTGTTTTATCTTTAAACCTCTTGGCACAGTACCTGACATTGAGTAGGACTGGCAGTAAATATTCGTTGAGTTAAATTTACTTGAGTTTTTACCAAAAGGTACTGTCTTCCTTTCAGTGATTCAGTGATTGTTTTCAAAGGGATAGAAAGCTAATTGTTCCAAAGCATTCCTTGACTATTTTGCCACCAATAACACCCACCATCTCGTTAGCATCTACTGTGTATCAGGTCCTCTAGCAAATGCTTTATTTACATTAACTTAATTCTGTCAGCTGGGTTCTAGTGGTCTCCCCATTTCACAAATGAGTATTTTGAGGTTTATCTATTTGGTAAATGGCCAAGACAGGATTCAAACCCATGCTTCTCCCTTCATCTGTGATCTGAGATCCACAATATTCCCATCTTGACCATGGTCATCTAGATTTTTAAAGTGTGATTTACTGCAAACCTGATCTGCACTTGCCTGTGAGGAAAAGAGCCATGGGTTTTACTTAGAACAAACTCTCTTAAAGACAATCTCCATTTTTATTTGTACCCATACTTCAGAGTTCTTTTCCTAAACAGCCGAGAACCAGGAAGAGCCAAGAAGAAGCCTCAATAGTAAATCCCTATGGCTCAAGCCTCTCCCCTGATTCCCTAAAACTGGCTGGCACTTTTATGCCACTTTCTCTCAGGGAGAAGAATTGGGTAATTTCATTAGGAAGCATTCTTGAGCACTTCTTTGTCCCAGACACTGTGCTAAACACTGAGTTAAGACTAAGAGTTCTCTGCCTTCAGGGAGCTCATAGCCCAGTGGGGAGACAATACACGTGCACATACTGACTATAAAACTAGGGGGTAGGTAAAAAGAGACCTGAACTGAGTCCGGAAGACCCAGATCCAAATCCAAATTGGAATCTGCAACTCCAAAATCTAGAAAGTTCTACAGACTGACAGTTCTGCTTTGATTTCTTTCGTTTCACATCTCATTTGGAGGGAAAGCCTGATCTATAGTGAAGTTTTTGTATGGTCATTATTCATCCCACTTAGTGTGAATATTCATACATTGTGCTGCCGAAACAATGTGTCTGATCACAGAGTGCTGCCCGAACCCCCACAGGAAGTTGTAGATATTATGTGGTTCTGAACTTTGTTGTACCTCTCACCTTCAGAATTTTGGGAAAGGAATGTGAACTAAGGCCTGTTGTGATCAACTGAAAGAAACATGAAAAAAGACTCCATAAACTAAACAACAAAAACTCAACATAAGTTGGTCTTAAATAGTATAGTCACCCCTTCTGAGTAACGAGAGCACTAAAGATGGAGCAAGTAGTTTTTTTCAGAACCAAGAGGGTCAGAAGATGTCTTAAAAGGTGAATTGGATTTCTCACTTCGTGGAGAAGCCGTGGAAAAGAAATTCTAGGCTGAGGAAACAGCATGTAGAAAATGTGCAGAAAGAAAAGTCTTTAAGTAGCTTGAGCACATGGACTGTGTAGGCCTGTAGAAAAATTGATTCTTTGTCAAAATGTCAGAGAAAAGCAGTACAGATAATAGAAAGGGGCAGCTAGTCTACAATCCATTTGATCTAGGCAAGATTATTCTTTAAAATGCAGACTTACGGGCGCCTGGGTGGCTCAGTGGGTTAAGCCGCTGCCTTCGGCTCAGGTCATGATCTCAGGGTCCTGGGATCGAGGCCCGCATCAGGCTCTCTGCTCAGCAGGGAGCCTGCTTCCCTCTCTCTCTCTCTGCCTGCCTCTCCATCTACTTGTGATTTCTCTCTGTCAAATAAATAAATAAAATCTTTAAAAATAAAAAAATAAAAATAAAATGCAGACTTACACATGCGTTCACAAAGTGACCTCGCTGTCGGGCTGATGGCTCCCTGCCCCACCTGTGGGGAGACTGGGGGGCTGCTAACCCCTCCCCAGCTCCCCAGGCAGGTCCAGCGAGGATCACGCCCGCACACCACTCCAGGCTGGTGCTCAGCTTGCCACCCTCTGCTTAGTCCGCTTAGCCCCTTGCCAGCTGGCTTCTCTGGGATCAAACTGGCAGGTTCAAATCAGACCAGCCACTTACTACTCCTGGTGGCCTTCAACAAGTTATTTACCTCTTTTGTGCTTTTGTTGCTCAGCCATAAAATCAGAACAATGGCAGAAAGCTGGCATGGAAGGCACTTCAGCAGAGTGCCTCAGTGGTAAGCACTCAAACAGTAGTTATTATGGTTATTGGTATTACAAGGAATCCCTTCCTCCAGCTGTGTGTAAATACATGTATTCCTTAATAGCTACCTAAACAAGAAGGGCCCTTTCTTTATTCTGTCTGTCTTGGTCATATCTCCTTCCAAGTTAACTTTCTGTACAGAGTGTCTCTATTTCAGTTTTTCACAGCTGTTTCTCAGGCGTGGTGAGGCATGGCCTCCCTTACTTTGGTCATGATCAGGACAGGAATTCCCAGACTGGGGCTCTGAGGGCCCCAGAGATTCTTGGAGGCAGTCAGGGGAACGCCCAGACTAACTTCAGGATGCTCATGCAGGGCACGGTAAATCAGAGTGCCGACTAGGAAAGCAGGGAAGCCCTGCCACTGACCAGTTAGTGATCTTACCCTGTGCCAGTTTCATAATCTTGAGGAGCCTCTGTTTCCTACTTGACAGAATGGCAATATCAGTACTCTCCTCACAAGAGAGTTACAGCTTAGATCAGAGCATGTATTTAAAGCGCCTTAGCACAAGACCAATACCCCGTAAACACCTGTCACCATTGTTACCTCTGTTAGTACAAGACATTTCTTGAAAATCACACTTCTACCCCAAATGGAGCCTCAGGTATAATTAAAAAGTCAGATTTCTGCCGGAAGTGCTTAGAATTACATCTGCTGTAGTTCACTGACACTGTGGCCTGATGCTAGAACCTCTGTGTGGCACATATATATGTGTGTGTGTGCGCGCCTTTGGTAACAAAATCAGGAGAATTATTACTAAACAAGTACATTTGGGCACAGGGAAATACTGCACACATGAAGTCTTGATGTGGAGAAAGAAAAAGAGTGTCTGGTAATTAAAAAGTCACGAGGACCACTGGTCTAAGATACCAATCAGTACTTTCTGTTTGAAAGGTCTCCTTTTATTAAAAAAAAAAAACACATGGACTTTGTCACCAGGGCTCCCTCAAAAGCCCTTCAGCTGGTTTAACCCATTAACCAAAGTTCTAGTGCATGAAGACGTGGGTCCCACAGTGTCTAGGTCCCACTATGAGCAGAGCCTTACCACATAGAAATCCCATCTGAAATGGGAGAGGCTCTTGGCAGTGAGCAGTCCAAAATACCACCTCCGCTTGCCATTTTACAAATGGAGAAAGAGGCCTAGAACTGGGAAGAAACTTGCCTGGGGCAACACAGCCATCATGTGGTAAGGCTGGCTTCACGCCTAAGACTCAGCAGTCCACCTGGCATCTCTTCTGACAGACCAGCATTCTCACCCAGAAGGGGCAGCAAATCAGAGTCACCTAGGGAGTTCTGAACTACGTAGGGCATCTCTTTCCCTCACCTGTTCCATAACTAACAGATAGGTAAATAAAATAAAAAAGTGGAAAACAAATGCTAGCCCAGGGTGTCCCAGTTATGTCACCATAACTGGGACGTAAAAATTACTTGGGCTGCCCTGTATCTTGAGATTCTGGTTCAGTAGGTCAGAGCTGGGGCCTGAGCATCTGCATTAGTAAACACAGCAGGTGACTGTGATAAGCAAATTTTGGAAAACACAAGGCGAATCCAGGCCAGCAGAAGGTTTACTACTTTCCGTGTTCGAGGGGGCAGGGGAATGGCAAGGGCACTAGAGATTTTCCACACACAGTTAATGAGAGAGTTGCCCTATAGCCTGTGCTAGTGCCCTACAGCACCTTTCTCTCTTCTAACAACCCTGATTCCTGGGCACACGATGGCAGCTCAAAAATGTTGCTGCCTGACCTACTTTGGGGAGATGATTTGAGGAAAAGATGCCCTGTCTAGGCTGGGTGACACTAACATCTCTCTTTGGCTTTGTGCTTAGGCTGAAGAACCTGGAGCTAGCTGCTGTGGGCGGATCAGACGTCCATGTGAAGATGCTGGCAGCCCCTATCAATCCATCTGACATAAATATGATCCAAGGTAACCTTGGTTTCTGTGGCTTATGTTAATTGGCTCTTTTGCTTAGCCGCCACCTCATTTTCATCCTTCCTCAGGTGTGGGTGTGAAATCCCTGTGATTAGCAGCAGCTGCTCTCCAGATGAGCCATCTGCAGACTACCAGCCCTCTCTGGCCTCCCCTCTCTGGAATGTGAGGCTTTTCGAGAGTCAGAAAGATTTCAGTGGGGAGTAAACCAACCACTGTGAGTGCCTGCGATACACTGGGCTCGTTTCACACATTATCTAATCCCCATAATCACCATGAACGCTAAAAAAAATATTATCCCCTTTACAGAGGAAGAAGCTAAGGTTCAGAGAGTCTGGTTAGTTACACAGCAGGTCAAAGGCAGAGCCCAGATCAGGCTTAGATCCGACTCCAAAGTTCATGCTCTTTCACTGCCCAGACCTCACAGGGTGGCCCTCTGTGCTCTTCTCCCTTAGGAAATTATGGCCTCCTTCCCAAGCTCCCTGCCGTTGGAGGGAATGAAGGCGTTGGACAGGTGGTAGCAGTGGGCAGCAGTTTGACTGGGGTGAAGCCAGGAGACTGGGTGATTCCAGCCAATGCCGGTTTGGGTGAGTTTCTCCAGGTGTCTGCAGCCTCTCTTTGTTCCAGATTGTCTTTCACCCACACTGGAAATGTTTGCTCATTGGCTCAGTGTGACTAAGCAATGCAGAGTTTATTATTGAGCTCATATACCCACCACCAGATGCAGTGCGAGCTGAACAGGAGAGCGGAAATTGTGTTTCTTCCACTCTGGAGGTAGTGGACCTGCTCTCTCATCTCTTTGGGCTCTGAATTCCTATATCCCTAAATCCCTGCTGTAAGACACAGTGGGAAATCCAAATAAGACAGCCCCTGCCCTCCAGAAGGTTAAAATCTAATTGGAGAAATCTCCAAACTAGTAACCTCAATAAAGGGTGTATCACAAGTTCACAGGAAGCAGAGGGCACTTCTGGCTCCTCTGTGGGTGAATGGAGATGTGAGAGAGAAAGAGAGAGTCTTAAAGAAGGATGAGGGCTCTGTGGAGGAGGCTTCTTTGGAATGCACCTTTGATAGATGGATTGTTAGATGGAGATGAGCCAGAAATCATTGCATTTGGAGGAAACGAAATGAGCAAAGACACAAAGGTGAGTGTGGGAAATGATGAGAAATCCAGTGTAGCCTCAGCAGAGGATCTGCACATGAGAAGATGCTTAAATGATGGTTACAAAGGTAGTGGGGCCACATGAGGGAGCCCTGCAGAAGCCAAGCAAAGGAGTTAGGGTTCTCTTTGATATGTAGTAAGGAGTCATTGGTGAGTTTTGTTCTTTAGTGCTTTAGTTGTTGAGGCACAAACGTTATACAGAGTATCCTGACAGCAACCACGAGAGGGAAGCAGGGAAGACGATATCCACCCTTTTGGACATCTAAAGGACTGAAACTCAAACTGAAACAGCAAACTGAAAGAGAGCCCACCAAAAATCTTGTCACCGCTGCTTTTCATGCTACACTACAGTATTAGGATTCTTTGGGCTATCACTTAGAGAGTTGACATAAACTTGATTTATATAAAAAGAAGAAGTTAGAAAAAAGAAGAAGTTATTTGGTTCTTGGAACTGGGAAGAACAAGAGATGGAAGGCTTCAGGGACCGCTGGATCCAGGAACCCCAGTGCTACAGAGCCCATTCTCTTGTTCTCACTAAGTTCTCAGATGGAATCTGCCCCACACAATGATGTAATAACATCAATGAATAGTAATCGTCCACTCCCTTTGCACCAGGCACTGTTCTAAACACTTTGTATATATCACTCAACTATTCCCACAACAGAAGGTACATATGAGACAAATATAAGATATTAAGCAACTTGCACAAGCTCACCCAGCCATTAAGTGATGGAGCTGAGATTCAAACTGACCTTTCATAGGTGGCCACCAGCATCCAAGGTTTGCTTCATCCTAAGAACAAACAAATGAACACAGTCTGTCCAGCACGGCCATATCCATCTGCTAGCAGGACTCTGACCGGCCCTGCCTGGTCCTTGCTCATTCATGAGCCTTGTCATATCTAGCACTGTCATGGCAAGCATCTTTACTGCAAGCATTTTCATGCATAATGAATTGGCCATCAGGCAACTTTGCTATAAAAGATAAAATCATGAAAAATAAAAGTGGAACATTCAATTAAAAAGGACATCATGAAACATGAAAAATGAACAAAATTAAAAAGACTTTATTGCAAAGTATAAAATGTTAGAGTACATTCAAAATGTTTAGTGTAGTTGCATAGCAATACTGCACAAATACTGATTTTATTTCGTGATCTACAGAATGTTCCTAAGCGCTTGTCTTCAAAGTCTTTTATTCCTAGTATGCAATTTTTTGTGCTTGTTGATTCATCTCCTGAATTGGTATCATGCTTTTTTAAATTTTTATTTATTAATTTTTTTTTTTGCTAAAATTTTTTCCTTGATTAAGAGAACTATCAGTTTCCAAAATACTAGGATGCACATTTGTAGCTGCCTTTGTATTGTGTTGTGAAAGCCTTTTGCACTGTTGTCTGCTTTTGGCATATTGTCACATTTCTATTGATAGACTTTCCAAGGCTCTCTGGGAAATGTGGGCTCAAAACTCTTGTGCTACTGTATAGACCATTATGAGGGCTAAGGTTTAAACAGTACAAAACAGAAGGACTGTGTCAATGGAGAGATGAAACCAGACTGTCAACTAGTAGATGAAACCAACAAACTGTCAAACCAAACAGTCAGCCAGTTATTTTATTTAACTTTTTATGAGAAAATTGCCTGATGGCTAATGAATTATATGGCAAAAAAGCTTGTGGTAAAGATCCTTTGGCCTAAAACCACCAGGGGTGTGGGGTTGGGCCACTCCCAACTGCCGTAGCTGAGTCTCTTCCCCACCCCTGTCGTTCAGGGGATGGAGCCTCAGAGGTTAAGAAGGAACAGTTCTAGAAAGAAAAAGGCACCAGGCAGGAAAGAAAAAAAAAAAAACAGTAAAAGCAGTCTACCAGAAGCTCTTTTCTTCTCTGAGATCAGAAAAGCTGCCAAGAAGGGCACCTGGGTGGCTCAGTCACTTAAGCATCCAACTCTTGATTTCAGCTCAGGTCATGATCTCAGGGTGGTGAGGCGGGGCCCTGTGTTGGGCTTCGTGCTGGGTGTGGAGCCTGCTTGGGATTCTCTCTCTCCCTTTGCCCCTCCCCCGCAGAAGAAAAGAAGAGCTGCCAAGAATGGCTCCACTCTCTCCTGCAGCCCCACCTGGCAGTGAAAGAACCTGGCCATCTGAGCAGAGAGCTGCAGGATTCTCTGTATCAAGAGGAAGTGGTGCTTTGTGCCAGCCCCTGTCAGACACAGTCTCTGCCCTCAAAGTGTTCTGGGCTGAGGCTGGGGAATCCAGGAACAGAAAAACAAACCTTAATACAATACAATGTAATAAACACTGTAAAGAGAGGGTGGGCCCAAAGGCAGGAGTCCCCCCCCCCCCCCCATCTTGGGAAGCTTGAGGAGAAGCTGTGCAAAGAAGTGCTGTTGAACTCAGTCTGGGAAGACGGAGTAGAAGCACAGCCCGTGGGCTAGGTGAGGAAGGGCTTCCAGGCAGGGAGGGCAGCATGTGCAAAGGTGCGGCGGTTGGTCGGAGAAGGCATGGCACTGTCAGAACTGCAGGGATGTGGCTGGGTCCTTGCTCGCCTGACGGAGACAACAGATGAGGTCGTAGAGTTAGGCTGGGCTCCAGTCATGGAGGCTCACAAGACCCAGAGGAAGAGTTCAGAAGCGTGAGTGACCAGACGTGGGCAGTGCAGAGAATGCTCTGGAAAGGCAGAGGGTGGAGGCAGGAAGCCAGTAAGGAGGTGGCTACACGGTTCAGGCTTTACCTGAGAAGGGTCTGAACAAAGCAATGCCATAGGACCTGAGAAGACAGGTCAACTAGATTTGGAGAGAAGAATGAGGGGTGTCTGCCAGGGTGCGGGTCATCGCACAGGTGGCAGAGACAGGTATCAGCCAGAACTCCTCCCACCAGGTGCGGGTCAAAGAGCATGAGGATTTTATAATGGCCGGGACTATAATCAACTTCATTTAGTCGGCAAGCATTTCGTGAGCCTCTGCTGCGTGCAGGGCTCTGGCAGACGGCAGTGAACAGATGTGGTCTTCCTTCTGGTGAAGGCTGCAGTTTAGTAAAATTGACATTCATTGAACAGCGCAGTCCTCAACTGGCCAAACCTTGGCCATCCTTCCTGATAGGCACTGAGATATGCCCATAGCCAGTGTTTCCCCAAACACAGGCAGTCCCCAGGGACACCAGGCCAGAGAACGTGCGGACTGACGTCCTCATTGGAAATGCTCAAAGCCCTCCCGGGGCAGCATTGGGGCAGGAGCAGGAGCAGCGGCCTGGGAATCTTGTTCCACCCCCGTGGGTGACCTTGTTGAAGCCACAGCTACTTTGAGCCTCAAGTGTCCTCATCTCTACAATGCAGCTAACAGTCGTGGCATCTCCCAACTCACTCGTGCAGCTCAACTGAGGGAAGACACACAACAATTTTGACAAATTTCTGTACGCATTAGATCAGGGTCAGCAAACTTTTTTTTAAAGGGCCAGTTGTACATATTATAGGGTTTGCAGGCCACACCGCCTCTACTCAGCTTTACCTTTGTAAACAGCCACGTACAGTACCTAAGAAGTGAGCATGACTGTGTTCCGATAAAACTTGGTTTACAAAAACCAGTGGTGAACCAGGTTTGGCCCATGGTGGCGGTTTGCCAACCCCTGCATTAGGTGGTAGAGATAGTTAAGGGCCAGTTGCACAGGACTGAGGAACGGGAGTCCTGAGAACTAGGACATGGGACTTAGGATCAGAAGGAAACCAAGGGAACTTCCACATCTATGTACTCGGCACAGCAATCATCTGTACAAATGTCATTGCATTTAATCTTCACACTATGACATGAGTGTCAAAAAAGATGCAGTGGATAATTCTAAGTCACACAAATCATGAATGGCAGAGCTAGAATTTTAAAACCGGTCCCCCACTCCAGGGTCTAAGGGTTTCATGGCTCCATCAGGGAAGTGCCTGCCTTCGCTCAGGTCATGATCCCACTGGGATCAGGCCCCGCATCAGGCTCCTTGCTGTGGGGAACCTGCTTCTCCCTTGGCCCCTTCCCACCATTCGTGTGCTCTATCAAATGAATAAAATCTTTTAAAAAATAAATAAATAAAACCCTAAAAGCCTGTGGGGCTGACCGTGGGCGCTGCCCCCCTCCCACCCAGGTTCTCTTGAGAAGAGGATTAAGGACGGCCAAGCCCCAGAAATTCGTGTCAAAGGGTGGATTTCCATTGTGGAGCCATCAAGAGGAATTAGAAAACATCCCTGATTTCATGCACAGAAGGCCCTACAGTAAGCATCTGGTGCAGAGTAGATACAGTACATGTTGGCTAAGAGGAATGGGGGCCATGGTTATGAAGATGGCAATGGAGATTTGAGAACCAGGCTGGGTGGAGCCCAGAGAATGCCCAGGTACCTCCTAGATTCCAAAGGAACCCTTCCCTTTTCCAGTGTCTTGTCCCCTCAGCCACAGATGTACTGTGACATCGCCCTTAACAAAGTGTGTTCCTGCCTCCTGTCTCCGTACCTGGTCCCTGAAGCCTCCATTGTTTCCCTCCTCCTACAGCACAATGACTAGTCACCTCCACTGTCCCCCTCTCCACACCTGACCCTGTGGCGCCAGGGCACTATTCCAATCCCAGCAACTGGGTGGGTTCACACCCTCCAGAGCTTTGGAGGTGTAGGCCAAGGACCTCTGAGACCCACAGAGCAGACACTGAGCCAACAAGGCTCCAAGGAGTTTCTCTTCGATGATTTAGTGAGTGTGTGGTGGAGCCAAGGCTTGAATCTGTGTCTGTCTGACTGTAAGTCTGTCCTCTTCACCTCTGCTTTGTGCAGGATCCCACCCGCGTGGGTGAGCATCTGTCAGACGGTAGGTTGTAACCCCTTAGCAAAGTCGATGTAGGGGGTTGCCAACAGCACTTTTTTTTTTTTTTTTCTAAAATCAGTCAGAATAGTATCATATATCAAACACAGTAGGATAAATACCATTCTGTGAAACTTTGGTTTCTGTTATATGTATGTATACCTGTTTATTATATGCGAATGTACTGAGTGACACTGTAACTCATGGTTACTCCAAGTCAGGATCGTGAAAGTCTGGGTGACCGTTCCTCTAGCCCAAGCCACTTCAGCCAAGGCCCAAGCCTGTTTTCCCATCACCCTCTGCCCTGCAGAGTATATCCTCCCAGGTCCATCTTCTGTCTGTCCTGCCCCAGAGCCTCTGCATATGCTTTTTCCTTTCCCTAGAATGTTCTGGATGTACTCTTTGAATGGCTGGTATCTGGATCCTTTAACTGTTAGCCTGCACCTCCTCAGAAAAGCTGTCCCTGATCCCCATCTCAAATAATTCTCCCCAGTGTTACCTTCTGCCTCTATAATTCGTAGTTACTATATCTGCTTGTCTGGTTTTGTATGTTCTCCGCTGTACTAAAACTCTGTGGAAGGCCGGAATGTGTCTGTGCTGTTCAAGCACCTGGCTCACAGTAGGTCCACACTAAGTATCCACAGGTGGAAGGGGCAGCCCAGATTGGCCAGGCGACTTTGGGCAAGTCACTTTCTCAGTTTCTCGCCCTGTTGAATGAGGAGGTTAAATGTGATGCTCTCGGGGCCTCCTCAACACTGATGTTTTATGATTCTTTTGTCTGCAACTGGAATGTGGGTTGGAGGTTAAAGATACATTTGTCATTTCCTTTCAGTCATTTGATTTGTGCAGCAGCCCTTGCGGGAGGCCGGTCAGGCTCTTCTTGCCAGTGTCATTTACATATTAAGGTAAACAAAACTCAGAGACCTAGGAATTTGCTCAACTAGCAGATCAGCAAAACCAGGTCCCAAACCCAGGCCTTTGACTTCTACTTCCATGCTTTTTTCCATAATACCACCCAAGTCAGCCTGCCCTCAATGAGGAGAAGGAGGACTGAGTAGGAAAAAGGGGGCTTCACAGCTTCCCTTGCCCATGTCATGCTGTTTCTCAGAGTCCAGGAGTTTCAGATCTTTAGCCACCTGCTGGGTGACATGAGCTACATTGAGGTAATTAATGTGAGAATAACAGAATCTACCTTATATAACTATCCTGAGGACTCACAGAGATCCAAAGGACTTCAAGATTTTTTTTCTTTTTTTTTGACACACACAGAGATCACAAGTAGGCAGAGAGAGAGGGGGAAGCAGGCTCCCCACCCAGCAGAGAGCCCAATGTGGGGCTCGATCCCAGGACGCTGGGATCATGACCTGAGCCGAAGGCAGAGGCTTTAACCGACTGAGCCACCCAGGTGCCCCTAGATCTTCTTTATTCTCGAAGTAGTACTTGAAGGCTGATGTCTTAGGTGCCCATTTACTGAGGAGGGTGACTTGGGGTCCGGTGTGGAGAGGGGTCCTGTCTCACTACCCTGGACTCACCCCCTGACTCAGGAACCTGGCGGACGGAGGCTGTGTTCAGTGAGGAAGCAGTGATCAGCATTCCAAGTGACCTCCCTCTTCAGAGTGCCGCCACCCTGAGTGTCAATCCCTGCACGGCCTACAGGATGTTGATGGACTTCGAGCAGCTGCAGCCAGGTAGGAACCCACAGGAGCTGGGAGCAGGCCGGGATCCCAGCCTGGGATGGAACCCAAATTCTGACCCCGAGACCATGGGAACTTACCAGTAAGGTTCTGAGAGGAAGATGGGCCCCTACCCAGGCTGAGTGCATGATTGTTGCTTTTGCTTTGTTAGCTTGGATCCTAGAAAACATGCTGAAACTTCATGAGGAGAACACTCCAGATAACCGCTGAAGGACCACATTCCCTGGCGCTTGGGATGAAATTCTGTCATTCAGCAAAAACATGGAGCTGTGCTAAGCTCTGGGATACAAAGCCAGACAAGATAGACACAGTGCCTGTGTTTTCAGTAAAATGCTGAACCGAGTAATTCACTCAGCATTCATAGGACACTTTCCAGTTCACATAAGAGACCTTTACGTGCATTAAACCTTCAAAGCAGTGCGGTGTCGTGGTGGAAAGCCCAGGCCCTGGGCAGAAAATCTGGGTCTGAACCCAAGCTTCCCCTCTCACAGTCAAATGACCTCTCAGATCATCAGATGTGTCACCCGTAACACGGAGAGGAAGGGTTTGTGAGGGTTAACAGAGACAATGCACACAGCACAGTAACTCCTCTACTTGATTTTTCTTCCTGTTGAGCAGTGAGGAAACTGAGGTCCAGAGAAGGAAAGTGCTATGTGAGTTCACTGGGCAAGGAGATGACAAAGCCACGTGTTCTGTTTGGGGTTCCCTAAAAGCAGAGCCTGAGACAAGGATGGAGGGTGGACGGTTGGCAGGGAAGGTGATCCCGGAAGCAGGAGTGAGGAGATGGGGCGAGCCAGGGAAGGCCGCTTACTGCTGTGGGCAAGCAGAGCTCAGTCTTGCTGAGAGGGGACCTTCCAAGACCCTCATGGAACCCACCTCACAGTTAACCTCCCATTGACAGGAGGCTGGGCTCACCCCCGTTGCTGGAGGGTCACCCTGCACACTCTGCATGTCCAGGGGCTAGAGAAATGGCCTAGTCTAGCTCTGCCATGCGCATGTCAAACCTGAAGCAGAGATGCTGGTGCATGATAGGCTTAGGTAGCCTCCGCTGCTTGAGGCTAAAAACCAGTCCCGCTCCCTGCCAAGAGAAATGCAGGTCCTCACAGCTGTGCCAGAGCGATCCTGGGAGCCTTTGGTGGAAAAAGCCAGCAGGTGACTAGGATCTTTGCCCAAATCCTGGTGCAAGAGACGTTTTGATCGCCTGCATCTCATCCCCTCAGGCCACCTCTTATTTGGGCCACAGCTGGACATCGGGGCCATCTGACCCCACCTCAGGGGCCCATGGTGCATATCCCTCCACTTGCCTGCCTCTGGACAGGTGTGGCCTGGGCTAGATCAGTGTTAGTCTAAGTTGTCCTGCTGAGCCATAGTGAGAATTACAGCTTACCTTGTAATCCAGTACAAGGATATAGGTGAGTATGTACTTTGGTTCCCACAGTTTCATGGAGCAGTATTTACCCTTCTGTGTGGTGCGCTATACTCTCTTAATTCTGTAACCTGGAATTTTTTTTTTTTTTTAAAGATTTTATTTATTTATTTGACAGACGGAGATCACAAGTAGGCAGAGAGGCAGGCAGAGAGAGAGAGAGAGGAGGAAGCAGGCTCCCTGCTGAGCAGAGAGCCCGATGCGGGACTCGATCCCAGGACCCTGAGATCATGACCTGAGCCGAAGGCAGCGGCTTAACCCACTGAGCCACCCAGGCACCCTGTAACCTGGAATTTTAACCAAAAAAAAAAATACTACTTGCAACCCACTAGTTTGATTTTATAACCCACTAATGGGTGACAATCCATATGTTGACTCCTGGCTACAGAGAATGGGCATTCTTCCAGGAACTCCCCTGTCTATAGCCCCAGATCCCTGCATTTCAGATAACATTTCTGGGATAATAGAGCACCTTCCTGGACACATTGGCATCTGACTAATAAGAAGCATCCCAATTGGTGTTCCCAGGACTCCTGTCTTACGGGGAATAAACGGAGGTCATGACCTGTCCCATGTTTCAGTCAGTTATAGTCCGTGAGGGAGCTGGGAGTCACTCCAGGTCCATGTCATGTCAGAACCCACGTTTTCACTGCCTCCCCCATTGGCAAATTCCAAAGCCAGGCCTGGCCTTTGACCACAGATGACCTAAAGGACCCCACTTCCGGGGCTGCAGGTTTTTCCAGCATAGCTCTAAACCCATTTCAAGGCGCTGTGCCTATACTTAGCAGCACAAAGGGGAAATAAAGTGTGGCCGTGCCCTCAGGAAGCTGCAGGCCGCAGGCTCTTTCCAAAAATGGACCTATCCACAACCAAGTATGAGATAGAGCACACCACCTGCGGAGCACTGGGGAAACACACCCAGGGAAGATGGGAAAGAAGCCACGCCTGAGCTGTGCTTCAAAGGGTACGTGGGATTTCAAAATGAAGGAAGAGAGAAAGAAGGAAGCATTACAAACCATAGAAATAACCTAAGCAGAGATTTGAGAATATAAAATCAGAAGGCTGATGATCAACATGAAGTCCTTTACACAGTGGGGTCTAAATTGTGTATAGTATGGGCTCCGAGGTGCCAAGTCTTGGGAGGCACCATGGGTGTTATGGAATTTTGGAGGGCATTGGGAGAAGAGTAAGCAACACTCCAAGGTCTGAGAAGGATCAGCAGCCAGGTCCTGGGTCATTTCGAGCCTGAAGACTCCCCTCTCTTGCCCTACAATAGGATCCCAGGCAGGAAACCCTTGACCAGTTACAGGTCTCTGGGGCTTGACTTGGGTCTCTTCCTGGCCCCACAGGAGACTGTGTCATCCAGAATGCATCCAACAGTGGAGTGGGGCAAGCAGTCATCCAGATCGCCGCAGCCCTGGGCCTGAGGACCATCAATGTGGTCCGAGACAGGTGTGTGGGGAGACCTGATCCCAGGGCAAGCTAGTGGCCCTTCCTCCCAAACTCCCACCCTGCCCCGTATCCCTGCAGATGCCCCTGTCTCCACTAGAGGGCACCCGTGCATAAGCAGTCCTCTGCAGCAGACAGGGACTGCTGACAGGTCAGCCATGGGAAAGGAGGCCCAGGGGGCCTCTGGCTGTCCGATGAGCCACGTCCTAAATGTAAAGGAAGAGCAGGAAGGAGATGGAGCCCACCCTTGCCGAAGACTTTTTCTTCTTCTTCTTTTTTTTTTTTTTAAAGATTTATTTATTTATTTATTTATTTGACAGAGAGATCACAAGTAAACAGAGAGGCAGGCAGAGAGAGAGAGAGAGAGAGAAGCAGGCTCCCTGCTGAGCAGAGAGCCCGACGCGGGACTCGATCCCAGGACCCCGAGATCATGACCTGAGCAGAAGGCAACGGCTTAACCCACTGAACCACCCAGGCACCCTTGCCAAAGACTTTTTGAGACTCTTGAGATAACCCATGATCTCACACCCACAGTTTGGGAATCCCTGAAACTGTGTTCTTGCTACTGTGAACTAACCCAGGGCCCTTTCTCCCCTTGCATCTGTGTGGCACTTTGAACTTCTCTAACCAGGGATGTGAAGGAGATGGGACAGGATTGTCATCTCTGTTTTATGGTGAGGAACAAGTTCCAGAGAAAGGAAGACATAGCTAGTCAGTAACAGACTGTTCGCTCCCTGGCTCGAGCTCTTTCCACCATAGCATCCAGTTGTCTTAAGCCTCGCTGTCTCCTGCAAGTCCAGTCTTAGGAGGAGAACTGACACTCACTTGCCCTCTCTGTCCCCTCACTTGTGTTAACAAAAACTACTGTTTGCCTTGGCCAAAGAGGTCCAGAGCCACTCCTGGGCTAGAGTATGTTTGCACAACACACTGAAGAGCCCCCTTGAAAAGCGTTGGGGAAGGGAAATGAAGTTTGTTGTTATGGTAGACAAAGTCAGGATGTGAAATGACTTCTCCCTGGGCCAGACTGTTTCTCACACCTTTGAGCTGACAAGGGCTATAGGAATCACCCCAAAATACCAGTGAGGGAACCGAGGCGTGGAGGTGTTGGGGTGTGATGAAATCAGGTAGCCAGTCCCTACAGAAGGCCTGGCTTACACACAACCCCAGCTTCCCACAAAGAAATTCATGTTCTCACAGCCATGGCAGAGGGGTCCTACAAGCCTAGGGTAAAGAAAGCCAGCAGGTGTAACCCAAGGGCCATGGATTGTGTTTGGTTTCCAGACCTGACTTCCAAAAGCTGACTGACAGACTGAAGAGTCTGGGGGCCGAGCATGTTCTCACAGAAGAGGAGCTAAGGAAGCCTGAGATGAAAAACTTCTTTAAGGTACCTAGGATGAGGGGCATTGTGCCTTCATTCCATGCTCATCTCCCTGGGGAAGACAGATCTGCTAGAAAGGCTGGGACTGGCCTCTGTTGCTCCTCTCCAAATTCTCCCTTAGTCTCTTTGTGGAAGGGGAAAGCACATTCCCTCAACCAGGGGACAGCACTCATTAAGGGCTCCTGGTGCTGTGAGGGAGGCAGGAGAGACAAAGTTCAAGAAACCCTGGATGGTGTGTAGGTTTGAATATTTGTAGCGCATCCCCTCAGCCCTCACAACCAGCATGAATCTCCGAGCTGGGGGAGGATGTGGGGAACCTGAGGCACAGGGCAGGAAGAGAAAGGAAAGCATTTCTAGGTGAGAAAACCAAGACTCAAAAGAGATCAATGGGCACCAAGGGCAGACAGTTACAGGTGGTGGGGTCAGGGCTCTCTGAACTCACAGCTTCTTAACCTTCCAGAACCTCCATCCCCCAGCACACCCAATAAGTGATGAGACTGTATCTCAGCCTCCTCCCTCTGAACTCTGGAGTGACCAAACACACTCTCTTGAGAACACATGCCTCTTAAGGTTTCTAAAGCCCGAGTTGAACTAAGTTGTAAGTGCACACGCAGAGAAGAGGCACAC
Organism: Mustela lutreola; assembly: GCF_030435805.1. NCBI lineage: Eukaryota > Metazoa > Chordata > Mammalia > Carnivora > Mustelidae > Mustela > Mustela lutreola. The sequence continues at coordinate 21,579,890 of NC_081299.1, read as the reverse complement.
TCGGGGGACCTGAAGTCCTTCAGAAAGGAATTTAGACACCCTCCATCTGTTCTTTCCCAGAGATGAGTTCTGGACGAAATTCCAAAACAGATAATAGGATTAAATTGATAAAGCAAAGGTCCTCCTTGGGCCCAGTTTGAAGGCACAGACACCCCATTTTCCTCGCTCCCTCCCTCTGACACATGGCCGGGGGCAGGGTGGGGGGGAGCTGTTGGTAGCCAGCTTCCGACCCCACATGTACAGAGCTGCTCCCTCACTGCAGGTTTCTTATTTTCCAGGACATGCCCCCGCCGCGGCTTGCTCTCAACTGTGTTGGTGGGAAAAGCTCCACAGAACTGCTGCGACACTTAGCGTAAGTCCCTCACCCCTGCAGGTCCGGTTGGCCAGCGCTGTCCATGCCTTTAGCAGGGAGGACGGTCAGGGGACCAAGTCCCAGTAGCCAAAGCCAGCCAAGGCCAAGTCAGCATAACCCTGAGCAGGAAACTGGGACCACAGTCCTGTCCTAGTCAACCAGGCACTTCCTTTCTCAGCCTCCCAACATTATAGATCACCGAGACACCTGCCCATTTTGTTTCTCAAAGGATCCGGAAGATGGCTAAGCTTTCTGTGAGAGGGAAATGGTTACTGATTCATAACCTAGGGGCCTCTTAAAAAGTCACTAAGTCCTAGCTTGTTAACTTTTAAGTTTTTTATTAGATTCTCATTTTAGAAGTAAAAGTATGCTCTGACAAAGCATTTTGAAAGCATGTAAAGGTACAAAGGATGGGCCACCTGGCTGTCTCAGTTAGTTGAGCATCCAACTCTTGATCTCAAGGTTGTAAGTTCAAGCCCCATGTGGAGATTACTTAAAAAATAAAATCTTAAAAAAAAAAAATTACAAAGGAAATATTAAGCACGAAAGTTACCTATCATACCACAACCAAGAGGGAATAAGCCTTGTTGACAATATTAACAGTGCACGTCCTTCCCTTGTTTTTTCTGTTAACATGAACTTCTTGAGCTGAGGAGTGCCTGAAAGGATACATTCCAACTAAAACAGAAATCCCCTCAACAATATTAGTGGACACCTACTTGCTAACAGTCACTAGTGAGGGGGTACAGAGATGGCTAAGACACTGAGGGAACTCTCTAGAATTCACAGGCTAGATGGGAAGATGCGTCATGTGGCCAGAGAGCTGTGAGAGCCATCGCTGAGCATTTGCCTGTGCACCAGACTGTGCAGAGGACTTGATTTACCCCCCCACTCAAGTGAGGGGTCCTATTCCATCCCATTTACACATGGACCCAAAAGGTTAATTACCTCCCCCAAGCGCTGGGAAGTGGGAGGGCCAGGCTTAACCCCAAGCTACTGTGACTCCTGAACACAACCCTTCCTCCCAAGTCCGGGGTTAGGGGAAGGGGAGTGGGGGATGGAATATAAACCCTTTCTGTCTCAGAAGGTTAGTCCAAGAACACAAAGAAGAAGCACAAATCGCTCCAAAGGTGGCGGGGGTGGGGGGGCTTCAGTTTTCTCACTGCAAAGCCAGAGTGATAACAGTGCCCCCCTGGGGCTATGGGGGGGTCTTCACAGAGCCAGTGCACATGGAAATACTCATACCTGTGCCCCGCACCCAGAAAACGCTCAATGAACATTGCAGGGTGGGTGGGGGGAGCCCGTGATCCCCACCTAGGAGCTACTTTCTGGAACAGGTGTCAGCTGAAGGGAACTTAAGACCAAACTACCCACCAGCCTCCCGGACAAAGAATCACCTACCTCACACAGCAGCTTCTTCCATTCTGTAGTTTGCGAAGCACCCCCCTGGCCTTCCATTGTCCTTGGTCAACAAACTCCTAAAAGAGCCAGGGAGTGGGGAGGGAACACAGGTTAAGATGAGCACAGGAAGTACTAGCTTACTTGTTTTTGAAAAACTATTTGAGCCTCTCCCGTTTGACTGCTGGGGTGCGTGTGGGTGTCAGCAGGTCCTGACCAGGCCCCTCCTGCAGCGAAGGGCCAGTCACCCACTGTCCTCTGCCCCACTGACACCATTCCTTACATGTACGGCCACCTCATCTCACAACTCCTTCAAGTCAGTGTGGACAGGTGACGAGCAGAGGTCTGCACCGATGTCTGTGCATGGCCCAAGGCTGCACATGAAGGAGTGGAAGGAAGCCAGGACTAAACTTGGGCTTTTCTCAGCAGAGCACACTTCTCTGCAACAATTCATCCAAGCGCAACTGGGTGGTTAGATCAATGGGTTCCCAGCTCTGGCTCAACATCCATGTCGCCTGGTGGGGTTGTTTGTCACTTGGCTTGAGCAGGGATCCTTGCTTCCTGATTCCTTAGGTCTGGGTGGGAACTCAAGTCTACAGTTTTTGAAACCTTCCCAAGGGTTCTGAGAGCAAGGTTCAAGGACCAGGGTTGGAATAGAAGTGTTCTGGCAGCTTTGAGAAGGGCCCTGTCTCTGCCTGTACCCACTCTGTTCTCTCTGGACTCTTCAGGCCTGGGGGAACCATGGTGACCTACGGGGGAATGGCCAAGCAGCCCGTCATAGCCTCTGTGGTAAGCTGGTGGGGGAGGCAGACGTGGACACAGGCCTGGACCCCACAGTTGTCCAGACCCACAGAAGCCCTTGTCCATGGAGGGGGTTTATACCTCCAGCAGAGCCTGAAATGCTGGCCCTCAGAGCCCTAGCTCGTCCCTCTTATGTCCACAGAGCCAGCTCATTTTTAAGGATCTCAAACTTCGAGGCTTTTGGTTGTCCCAGTGGAAGCAGGACCACAGTCCAGGTGAGTGGATGATGGCCCTATCGCCAGGGGCCACACAAGAGGGCAGTGCCTGCTGTAGAAGTGACCCGCCATCCTCAGGCCTGGAGAGGTAATGGGCTCCTGCGCCTTGGCGGGCTGAAGGAAAATAGCCTCTAGCCATAGCAGCAGTCAGCCAATAGGTGGCAGCAGTGAGCAAGGCACACACTGTCCCCATCCTGAGCAGATGCCCCTGGGGAAGACAGCCATGTACAGAGAACAAATTCTGGAGCCAGTCTGCCTGGGTTCAAATCCTGCTCCCGCCATCACTGGGAATAGGCTTACCCAGGCTAGCCGTGGGACCTGGACAAGTTACTTGACTTCTGTCTCAGTTGAAATATCACAGTTGTCTAGATACTGTTGGCCTTTGATTGAGGAGAAAACTGAGGTTCAAAGTGGTTAGATAGCTTGCCCAGTCTCCCCATGTAGGGAGTGGTACAGCCACAATGTAAACTCATCTCTTTGACTCCAGAACCTGAGCCAGTCCACCAGCCTTCCTCTCCTGGAGGACTGGTGGTCCAGAGTGTGACACCACCCCCACCACCCCTCAATGCTGAGACTGAAGAATCACGTGGAGTTGTCCAAGTGAAGGGGAGGAACATGGTGGCATCAATGGCATGTTTCAGGCCAGAAACGTAGCCTATGCAAAAGCCCATCATAGAGAGTGGGGGCCTAGACAGATAGGTTGTGACCTGATTATGAGAAGCTTTACAACCCTTCCTAAGGAGCTCAGACTCTATCTTAAAGGCAAGTGAAGAGCCACCAAAGCGGTCTCAACAGGGGACATGATTAGATTTGAATGTTGCATGAAGTGATGTCTGTGAAAAACCACTTCCCAGCTGAGGCCTTCACTTCTCATCTTCCTGGATCATAGAGGGGTGCAGGCCCTGGGAGGCAATGCTGGGGACCTCAACTTGGGGGATTCTAAGGGAGTCCTGGGTTCTCAGAGAAAGCTGCCTTCCCTGAGCAAAACTCATCAGTTCCACATCAGCTGGCATGCCAGGCACACCCATGCCCCCGCCAGCCCTCAACCCTCTACCTCCCTTCCCTGTGCCTCTTCTAGCTGCCCTGCCTCAGTACTCCTGCCCCTCCCACTCTTCAGGACTCTCGGTTACACCCTAGTCAGGTTCTGTGGCTCAGAGCCCTCATCGCCACTGCTCTGCCTGCCCACCAGCTCCTGGGGCCATTCACCACGCTCCTCTGTCCTACCCCGCCAGGAACCAGGCTGCCTGCACAACCTCCCTACCCTTGGTCAAGCCTGGGCTCTTGAGGCTTTCCTGGAGTTTAGCGCCAGCTCCTGCCACCAGGGGTGGCCCATGGTGTGTCTTGCTGTGCCCTGCCACCACACCCCATCTGACTTCCTCAACTTCCCACAGCCCAGTTCAAGGAGCTGATTCTCACGCTGTGCGGTCTCATCAGCCGAGGCCAGCTCACAGCCCCTGCCTGCTCCGAGGTCCCACTGCAGGACTACCAGCGTGCCTTGGAAGCCTCGATGCAGCCCTTCGTGTCTTCAAAGCAGATTCTCACCATGTGCTAATCGCAGAGGAGCCAGAGCGAGGTGGGAGAGGAGACAGATCAGCCGGACTGGTTTCTGGCGCCTCGGTTTCTGGCCCCCTCAGCCTTCCACAGGCTGTCCTTTCTTCCAACTGGGAGGGTTGTGCAGCCAGCCAAGGCTTGCCCCAGGGCCAGCCCCAGGGTGTCTAATAAAGTGAACTTCCGAAAAACAAACACATACAAACCCATAGAAGTCATCCCTGTCAAGAAGGACCCTCATTGTGCACCTGCTAAGAAGCCCCCTTGCCTGTCCTCCACTTGTCCCCCAGCGATGATTTCCTGACCACCTGGAAACAAAGTATGGGTGGGCACTGGCAGGTACAAAAGCCAGTAGGACACAGGCTCCACCCTCAGGCTCTCTGCAGAGGAGCAAAAAGGAACATGTGACTCACTCTGGGTGGTGTGTGGCTCAGTCTGGGGCAGGAGGAGGATCTACACGGGAGAGAGAATGTCAGGCTGAGGAGCCAAGGAGGTGGGCACTCAGGTCGCCGGACCAAGCTACGGGATGCCTGTTCTAACTGGGCACATGGTTGTTACACCAGTGCTTCTCAGCCCCAAGTCATTTTACCCCCAGGGGATGTTTGACAGTGTCTGGAGACATTTTTAGTCATCACTGAGAGGATGTTATTGGCATCTAGAGGGTAGAGGTGAGTGATGCTGCTCAGACATTTTGTGGTGCACAAAACAGCCTTCCCCAACAGAGAATTACCCAGCCCAGAATGTCCCTGATGCCGCGGCTGAGAAACCCAGCATTAAACTAAGATTCCTACAACAACTACTGTGCGGATTCGTATGCTAAGCATGTGGGTGAAACGCTGAGACCATCACTGATCAGGGTCTTGTCCTAGGCCTGTGGTCAGGGGAGTCTTCCTGACATGAAGCTTGAAAGTTGGCTCTGAAAATGAGTAGCTTTATTCAAAGAGAAGAGTTTGACATTATGTAACTTTCCATGTTTGCCTTATGATCCACTCATTCAGAGCAAAAAACTAGAAACTTTGGAATGTATTTACTGGATACTTAGTATGTGCCTTAGGCTAGGGATGCTGGTGGTGGGGGAGAGGGGACTGGCCCTCTAGTTGCTTAGCCCAGAGCAGGGGACAGACCTTCCCAGTATATAATGAGGCCACTGACTTGGGTATATTCAGAGGGCAGTGGGGACACAGCAGCTCTGCCTGGAGGGTTGAAGGAAGGCTTCATGGAGGAGGTGTCATCCACAGTAAATCTTAAAGGCCAAGCAGGAAAATATACCAAGCGAAACCAAGGGCACATATGAGATTTTGGAGGGCTGGGAGCCTGGCTCTGCCCCCTGAGACAGAAGAGTGTGAGGACTAAGGTGGGAACTGTGAATAGAGGTCAAAGCAAGAATGTTCGAGAAGTCAGCACTTACCCTCCAGAGCAGGGGAGGCACAAAGGGATTTTCAGCAAGAGTGATGTGGGAAAATTGGCTCTGAAGGCCAGAGTATGCTCAGGCTTAGTTGCATGCAAACACATAGACAGGCCCCCAGCATAATACTCTTGCCTTTGGGAGCACCTTCTGGGTCCTCTGGAGAAAAGGACTCCTCTTCAGCCCAGGGTTGGGGAAGGTCCGCAGGTGTCCTCTGGATAAGAGTTGCTACCTTGCGCAACTAGGCTTGGGATCAGCCCCAACCTGCCCAGGTCTCTCCTGTCCCCTGTCCTCTAACCTTGAGGTTAGTGGGACACCTGACTGTATAGATGGTCAACATGGGCAAGTGCAAAAAGCCTTAGAGGGTGGAAGAGGCTGCTCAAAGTCTACAGGAGTGAACGGTTCAGATTCAGTTCTTCGGGGTGAGTCCACAATGTTGGGCTTAGGGGAACCGATGAGCCTGCAGCCATGGGGAGGGAGCAGCCCCTGGTACAGACTCAGAGGAGGTAGACAGGAAGGAGGAAGATTCCTAACATCATGGTTAGAGACCCCATGGAGGGATGTGCAAGATGTCCTGAGAATGTAGCTCTAGGGGTCTGGAGATGACATCTGGGCTGTGCTTTAAAGGATGATTATAGTTTTCTCAGGCAGAGAAAGGAGACAAGCATAAACCAAGGGACCAGATTAAGCTAAGTTATAGAAGCACGACGTTTATGTTAGAATCTTCTCATTTCCCCCCAAATATCCATTCTCTTCCTGAGGATGCCAACAACTTTTAGGTCGGCACATGGTGGCTGGAATAAACGGGTTTCTTGCCTTCCTTACAGCAGACAGGTCTGTCACTTGTCATGCAAACAGAATTGGTAGGTGTCAGTTTATTAAGAACCTCTTTAAAATATAGCTGGCATCCATCCTGTACCTCTATCTTCCCTTTCTGCCTTCCCCCTGGCTGGGACATAGGCCTGATTCTGAGAATTTGCGCAACCATCTTTGACCATGTTAAGAATGGGTCAGTGACAAGATCCAAGAAGCCTGGGTCCCCCGTACCCAGAAGTCCTAACTGGCCACCTCAGGATTTGTTTTACATAAGAAACAAGCTTCTGTGTTATTTAGGTCCCTAGTATTGGGGCTTTCTCTGAACTTGATTATAACTGATCCGTATTCTCTGGTCTAATTTATGTTGAAATCATTCATGCTGAAGCTGAAAGAGTGAATGGTGGCAGTTTATGATTCCCCACTAAGGAATTTGAATTTTATCCTATTGGCCGTAGGAAACAAAAGATTTCTGAGCCAGAAAATGAGAACTCTGCTTTGGGGGAAAAAAAAAAATTCCTCTGGCAGCAGGTTAGGGGACAGTTGGGAGAAGGGAGACACTAAAAGAAGAGAACATCAGAAACTCCCAGGCTTCTGAATTTCAAATAAGGAAAATCCCCTGAAACTTCAAAGACCAGCATGGGGATTACCAACATTTCAGAGGCCAGCACAGAGAGGAGACTGTGACAAGACCGTAGGAAGAATCAAACTTCAGATGGATCATCTCTTGCACACTTTCCACAAGTACGGAGGCTATTTTTCATTTTCAGGACGAATAATTTCTCTATGGAGTGGGGACAGCTCTTTGGGCCCACTAAGTAAAATCCTTCTTAAATGGCTGGAGGAGGAACCCTGGGCTCCAGGGGACTGAAAGACCAACAGGCATTACCTCCTAAACCAAAGCTGGGGCACACCTGATGCCTGGAGGCTTCATGACTCTGACTCTGGCGCTCCCTGCTTTGTGTCTTCTGGGAGCTTCCACCCTGCAACTACCTACAGCCACTGCCATAATACTGATGACTGCTTTGTGTCTTGGGAGATGAGATAAATAAGCCTGCTTTCCTCAGGGAAAGACTTGAGGCCCGGAAGAAGGTTCTTGAATTCATCTGTGTGGAGCAGGCGGGCCTGTCCTTGCGCCTGGAAGCTCTTGGCTGTATCTACCAGCCTCATACTTGTTGGTAGGCACCTTGCCCTGGGGAGGACACTGGGCCCAGCCAGAACAGCTGGGAATGGTAAAGAAGACAGACATTTGCAGGCAGGAAAATCCTGGGAAGACAGCAGAGCTGACCTAAAAGGTAAGGAGACATTTGCACTCCCTGAAAGAAAAACAAGCTCTCCCTATGCCCCTAACCCTTTGTAGTGTTTAAGCCCTTTAACGTGTATCTCCATTTGATTTTTACAACTTCCTTGTATCATTGAGATTTTAATTAATATCATAACTTTGCAGAAGAGGAAGACACCAAGAGAGGCGAAGTGAGTTGCTCAAGGTCACACAGCAGGCAGCAGATCTCGCGCCAGAAGCCAGCTCCCCTGACCCTGTCTGGTCACCATACCAGTCAATCCTGACTTTTTCTTTTTTTCTTTGGCCCCACAATTGGCCCTGTGCTCCCTCTTTTCTCTGGACTCCTTGATTTTGTACAATGATAATTAGCATGTCAATCAGAAGACAGTTCAAATTTCCCTGAGTCTGTGTCTCATGGGGAGGCAGGAAAAAGGAGAATCAGGTGGCCCCTGAAGTCATTCAGGTAAGAGATCATTTGTTGATTCACTTAATAAACATATTGAACACCCACTATGTGAAAAGCACTGTTAATAGATGTTAGGGATACAGTAGGAGACAAAAAAACACAGCCCCTGATACCAGGGAGCTTATATTCTAGTAGAAGAGAAAGACCATGAACAAAAAGAAATAAGGCAATAACAGAGTGTGGTAGATGCTGTGAAGAAAAAAATACAGTGATATCATATTGACAGGATACTTGACATAAAGAGGGCAAGGAAGGTCTGAGGCCTGAGAAGGGGCCAATCATATTGCAGACAGAGGGAAAAGCACAACTTTTTAGCTGTGATGTATGAACAATATGACGAGACCTGCACTCACTTAGGAAGTGGGAGTGAAGTGGATGGATTCGGCAACATTTAGAAGGAAGGACCGACTAGATGAGGCGGTTGAAGGTTGAACTTCAGCACTTTGCCTGATGGAAGGTGCCACTCCCTAAATTAGGAAACTCCGGAGGAGGAGCAGGATTTAGAGACAGGCATTTTCCCTGTATGGGGCTTTCATTCCCATCTGTATAACAGATGTAGTCTGATCACAGACTACGTGACACAGACACAGACTACATGAGAACCAAGGTTAAAACCAGTTAAGAATATCATGATCCTCATACTACTAAATTCCAAATGAATCAAAGATTGCAATATAAAAAAAGTCCTAAAAATAACAATAAGCCATGGGAGGTGTTTTTCTTTTTAAATCTCAAAGTGAGAAAAACTACAACACAAAATCCAGAATCAAAGAAAAATAAAGGGTAGATAAATTTGACCCCATAAATATCTTACGTTTTTGCATAGCAGAAAACATTCTGGGAAAAGTCAAAAGTCAACAAACTGGGAAAAAATACTACTCATCTAACAACTGATTTCGCTAATATATAGGGAGTTCCTATGAATCAGTAAAAAAATGGGCAAAGGGGGAGTCTGGGTGGCTCAGTCAGTTAAATATCTGACTCTTGGTTCCAGCTCAGGTCGTGATCTCAGGTAGTGAGATTGAGCTGAGCCCTACATTGGGCTCCTAACTCTGAGAGGAGTCTGCTTGAGATTCTCTGCCTCTGCCCCCACTACCCCCACCCCCATTCGATTTTGCATTCTCTCTCTCTCAAATAAATCTATATAAGGGGGAGGATGACTCCTGGGTCACTCAGTAAGTTGAGTGGCTGACTGTGGATTTCGGCTCAGGGTCCTGGGATCAATCCCAGGCTCAGCGGAGAGTCAGCTTGAGAATTCTCTCTCCCTCTCCATGCCTGCCTTATGCGTGCTCTCTATAAATAAATATTTTTAAAAATTAACAGCAACAACAAAAAACAAGCAAAGGATCTAAGCAGACACAGAAAGTATAAGCATCTCTTAAACAAATGAATTGAGTCTCACTCCACTCAAGATAAATACAAACTAAACTACCCCAAGATAGCATTTTTCAGCTATTAGATTGACTAAAATCATAAAATTTGATAACACGGTGTTGTTGATGAGATAGAGAAACAGGTACTTATGGAGAATTGAGCAATATCTGTCCAAACTATACTTGCCCACACCCTTTATCCCAACTATCTTCTAGGAATAGATACTACGTATATGTATATACAAAGTTACTCATTGCAGCAGTTAAAACAAATGGTTTGAACCTACCTCAGTATCCTTCAGTAGGGCACTGAGTAAATAAATCACTGTGTATAACGCCATTTCATAAGCCATAAAATAATCCTGAGGAAGCTTCTTTTGTACTGATGGAATGACTTTCAAAATAATAGTAAGCACGAAACTGTACATATAGCACACCCCTATTGCTTTGTGTAAAATACCTCCCAAAGGGCATTTAAGAAACTGATTACGTTGTTTGCCTCTGGGAAGGGAAACGAGATGGCCAGAGGACGGAGATGGGAAGACTTTCCACTGTATCATTTGAAACAGTTAATGAATTGTCCTTTCAAAATGTAATTTTAAGGGGCACCTGAGTGGCTCAGTCGGTTAAGACTCCGCCTTCTGCTTAGGTTATGATCTCAGGGCCATGGACAGAGCCCTGCCTTGGGCTCCCTGCTCAGGGGGAAGACTGTTTCCTCCCTCTACTCCTTAACCCGCCTGTGCTTCCTCTTTCTCTCATATTTTTTAAATGAAGATAGATATATATAGATATATATATATATATATATATATACCAATATTTGAGTTCCTATCTCGGTCCAGATACTGTTCCAGGCAGTATATTCTTCCATATATACTACCCCAGTTAGTTATCCATTTAGTCCATTGAAATGGGATAAATCATTCTAATTTTACAATAGAAAATAAACTGGCCAAGTAATTATCAAGCCCAATCTAGCTTCAAAACTCCAGCCTTCCCCACCTTCCACACTGCTTCTATTGAAACAACCTGTCCTATTTTTTAAAAAATATTGGTATTTATTGGACACTTGCAATGTGCTCGGAACAGTAAGTGCTTGACGTATCTAGTCTCATATAATTCTCCAGTTGGCTCTGGAAGGTTGGAATTTCTATCCCTCTTATACAGAGAAGACAATTGGGGCTTAGAGAGCTGGCGCGTAACGGGTCCAAGGTCACGGATACAAAGACGGTTGGAAGCCAGACTTAACTCCAAAGCTGCCCAGAAGTCGAAACCACTCCCGGTTCAAAGGACAAAAGCAGAAACGCTCGCTGGGCCGGGACAGTTGCAGGCACTTCCGGGGGGAGGAGCGAAGCCACCCGGCTGCGAATGCGACGCAGGCCCAAACACAGCGAACTCGCGAGAGGACGTGCGGAGAGGGGGAGGAGGGGAGGACTGCCCCGCGCCGCAAGCACCGCCTGTCGGTCACCTGGCCCCGCCCCACGCCGGCGCGCCCCTGGGCAAACCCCGCCCCCACTCCTGGCCGGGCGGGAAGCGAACGCGCGCTCCCTCCCGTTACCCTCCGCCTGCGGGGAGGGCGGGGAAGGCGGGAGGCGCGCGCTCGCGTGCTGCGTGCTCGCGTACGTCGCTGGGGCTCGCCTGCGTCCGTCCCGCCGCTCGCCCGTTGCCGCCGCCGCCGTCGCCGCGCTCTCGCTTCGCCGGCCGCCGCCTAAGGGGGCTGGGGCCGGGCCAAGCTGCCGCCGCTGTTGCCGGGATGCCGCGGGTGTACATCGGCCGCCTGAGTTACCAGGCCCGAGAGCGCGATGTGGAGCGATTCTTTAAGGGCTACGGGAAGATCCTGGAGGTGGATCTGAAGAACGGGTGAGGAGGGCAGAAGAGGGGTCGGCCGGGTGGGGACAGGGCCCCAGCGGTGGTGGGGAGGCCGCGGGAACGGGAGAGGGACGCCTGCCCGGCGCGGAGCTGCTACTGGCCTGCTCAGGCTCCGCCATAGTCGCGGCGCCTCGGGGGCGCGGGTAGGCCCTGGTTCCCACTGCGCCTGCGCGGGTGGGGGTGGTGGAGGGATAATGGGAGCGATGGTGAGGATCTGAGTGGGACGGGGAGAAGGAAAACCCGAGTGGGATTGGGGCTCCGGGCGGGAGGGTACGGCTCCTGGGCGCCGGGGAGGCCTGGGTTTTTCCTTCCCGGGCCCCGGCAGTGGGGTCTGGTTCGTCTCCGGATAGAAACCGACCTTTCCCGCTCTTAGGGCTGCTGGAAATAAACAGGATTTCCTGCTCGCTTTTCACCTCTTGGCCAGTCTAATGGATCAGACAGTCACCACGCATCTTTCGCGAGGCCAGGAGCTCCGGAGGGAGGCACTTTTTTGACGTGCATGTGTCACACTATTTTTGGGCGGGAGACTCGGGTTTGAGTGAATAGTCTAGTGGCAGTTTCGAAAGTATCGTCTTGCCGCGCTGAAAGCCTTGACCGTTCTCCCCTACAAGGGTAATTTAAAGTCTTGATTCGTTATCTTTCAAACTCCGTACAGAGTTTCCATACTGTGGTTTCCGTTCTACGACTTGCCAAAAAATTGCTTTGTCGTTGTAGAATTTGTTAGAAGGTCGTGGCCTCCCTGGCTAGTATCTGCGGCAGCTAGTTAAGGAGATGGAGATTCACAGCTCGAAATTGCTAATTTACTGCCTCCCCGGGTTTGGTCTGTTACTTGTATTCCTGATCTACTTTGGCAAAGCAGGGCCACCCGGGGCTACACGTTTCAGGGGAAAGAGATGAGTCCGGCTTGGAGAAGATTCCCAACGGGGAAAGCTATGAGAGCCAGGAAACGTTAGGTAGGACTTCAAACACATAGGTCTAAAAATTAAAAGGAGTGGGGGGGGGGGCATTTTAGGGCACTAAACCTTGAGTGTTAGAGGAACTCTTGGCTTATTTGGAAAAAAAAAAATATGAAAGACATTTGCAACAGGTCTGATAATGGTTACAGGTTACTCTCCATTGTAATACTAGCAACTAACACTTGAGAAGTTAGTTAAAATACCTCAGTTGCACATTTGAGACAAATTGGTAGCTTCTATATACTCACATTGTTGGTTGGCTTTAAAAAGTCATTTCAAAGAGATTGTTAGGAAGACTCACCTTCTTACTAAGGAAAATGTCTTCGATAAAAGTGTTTATTATTGGGCACGTGGCTGGCTCAGTCAGTGGAGCATGAAACTCTTGTTATCTAGGTTGTAAGTTCAAGCCCCATGTTGGGTTTAGAGATTTAAAAAAAAAAAAAAAAGACCTTTTTTTAAAAGTGTTTACTATGAATACCGAATACTGATTTAGAGTAAAAGGTTTAGGAAATTACTCACTTGGTACAGGAGAGCTTTTGGTTTTTAAGAAATTTACTAGATAAAGTGGGGTTTTGTTGCTTGATACATGTATGAAAGATGAAGTGGAAACTCCACGTTTTCTTCAGAGGCCAACTAAGTTGACAGTAAATTTTGTCATCAGTTTTCCTACCTACAAGGGAAAGGAGCATTAGAGATAATTGTAAAGCATTTGGCTCATAGCTGTAAATGGTAGCTGTAATCAAATGGGTTTTGACTGTGATCATTAGGAGACAGTTTCAGTATTTGGTAACATGAAGGATATTTGGTGAGGTCTGTTTTCTAAAGTTACTCAAGTGATAGCAGGAAATAATGTTGATGTTAATGGTAAAAAGGTTAATGGGACAAACATGTTAATAACCCACCAATGAGATGCTTGCTACTGTGCTAAATGGATTGGAAAGAAAGAAAAACAGTTTCTGCTCTTGAGTAAATTAAGTGTTGACAGTTAGAACATGTCCACATTAAGAAATGCTTGCCCTTACTTTAAACTCAAGTAAAATTTGGAATAGTTTGTTGGAAGAATTTGTTTGAAATGGGCTTTGAAGAAAGAATTGACTGGGGCTTGAAATAAAGTGTCTGGGAATAAAGTATGTCATAACCAGTGATGAGGAGGTGGTCCAGTAAGGAACACTTCTGAGAAAGAATGAGGAATCAGTCTTGGGTTGAGTCTCATGAGGGATTTAGCTTGATTCAAACAACATGAACCAGAAGCATCGACTATAAGATTTTACACTGAGCATCCAAAAATCATGGATAGGAATTGAAAGGCTCTGGAGGGAATAATTGAGCAATATGGAAAATGGAGAGAAAGGACAGATTCTTGCAAAACCTTAAATGCCTGGGTCTCTCTGAGGGAACTATTCTCTTAGCAGATCTGCTGCTAAACCATGATATATGTGAAATCTGTGATTGAAACTGAAGGCTGAAATGAGAAATGGGAAGTCATTTCAGGAATTCGAAGGCAGGTGAGACAATTAAACTGGCACATGTGGCAGCATTCAGGAATCCCTGCCGAGGAACGGGACTGCTGAGCAGAGGACCAATGGTGTAGATGGATTTAGAGCAAGAATTGACTGGACTAGATTGTAGAAGTGCAGAGGAGTCTGAAAGGAAGGAGGAGGTACAAAAGGGAAAGATGGCGTAATTCAGAAACGTGTAAGCCTGTGGTTCTGGACATAAGGGTAGTAGGTCTCCTTGAGAAGCATTTTTTACATACCTGACTTGTAATTATTAGTAATCAAACCTCTGAAGCAGATTTTGGAGGGATAGGATTTTGATGAATTGTGAACAAGAGTTCACACTTGTAGTGTGAAATGTATCAGTAGACACTAGATACGTTCAGAATTAAATAGGCATTGGAAGTTCACCAAATGAGGAAGCAGATGAAGAAGGTGAAGGGAGATTTAGTGTCCAGGTGAGGATTTTATGGATCCTCTTGGGACTTCAAAAAATGTATATGCAGTAGTCCATTCCCTGCCATTTTATTATTCCAGGGGACCTAATCTAGATTGCCTTTATTTCAGAGAATTCCTAAAAAGGTGGTTCATTTGGGACCACAACGTGATGTAGATCTCCTAGGACCCTGTAGACCACGCCAGGTGGTAGGTGTAGGGTCTCCTACATTCATACCTGCCACACTAAGTCCAGCAAGAGCCACTATGGGACCAGGGGTCAAGGAAACAACAGTATTAGCAGTGCCTGTCTATAGCCTTCCTTTTGCTTCCTTTGATTATTTGTGAATTCTGTGGGCTTTCTTCTTTATTAATAAATCATGTGAAGTGTAGAAGGTTTTTCATATGGTAGTTTCTCTTGCCACAAAATCTTTTGGTTACAGTTGTAGATCTTTATATCTTACTTTTTCCATATCTTAGTTAAGAAATTTAATTTATCACTCCCTGAGATTATTTTACTTGCCTAGGAGCTAGGCCCCAAATCATTGAGGGTTTTTTGTTTTATTTTTAAGTTAACCAAAGACATGAATTAAAACTCGACAGAGAAACTTGGCTATATATTTCACTCTGTGCTTCATATTGCAGTGAAATTGTGAGTAGCCAGAATTCTCAGGGGGTGTTCCTTTCTGTTTAATTGGATTTGCACAACTTCTTAAGTATAAGCAGGAAGTTTTTATTTTCACCGTCCTCAAAAATCCCTTCAAGTAGAAGCTACCTTAATTTTTTTTTTAATACGTTGAGACTCTTCGGTGAGTCAGAATTACTGGTTTTGTCCCTGATCACTGTAGAGCATTGTTAGATTTTTAGATATTGAGATGAATCCCCCAACCCCAGACCCTACACAGGGATTTTTCTCTGAGTCGTTGATGGGAGCTTGTTTTGTTTAATTTCTTGTCTTTTCGTTTTAAAGGAGCAATAATGGAAATATAATTAGTTTAATGTTCCAGGTTATTGGTTTTTGGTTAATTGAACTGTGGGAGATTATCTTCACCCACCACCAAATAGCAATAATTGCATTATCATTTTTATGATAATGGCACAACTAATGAGTGCCAGGAATGACAAAGAAAAGGCAAACACTCTCCCTTTAAATAAAAAGACCTCATCACCTTTTTGTCCACAGGCAGTTCTGCCTTCAAAAATAATGGCATGTTGAACCCCTATGGTCCAGGTCTTTGAATCTTTCTGTAAGTAAGGCATTTGGTTCTGGAGTAATTTATCTAAAAAGAGATTAAGACAGTTTTGTTCAAAGGAGCACTTGAACAACTTTGTTTATACATAGTTAGAATTAAAGACCCATTTTAATTCCTGTAGTGTTTCAAAATAGCATGTATTTATCTCTGATTGTAAAATTTTTACATATTATAAATTTTCTTAAAAATACAGAGGACAGGGCGCCTGGGTGGCTCAGTGGATTAAGCTGCTGCCTTCGGCTCAGGTCATGATCTCAGGGTCCTGGGATCGAGTTCCGCATCGGGCTCTCTGCTCAGTGAGGAGCCTGCTTCCCTCTCTCTCTCTCTGCCTGCCTCTCTGTCTACTGTGATCTCTCTCTGTCAAATGAATAAATAAAATATTTTAAAAATAAAATTAAAATACAGAGGACAAAAAATTATCCGAAGGTAACACTGCGTTTTGAGACTGTCTTTTTTTCATACATCCATACTCTTCTTAGGCCTCCCCATCTTTTCTACAGACCTAGGATCATACTGTACATCCTGTTTGTTTCTACCTGACAGCCTGACCTTTACCTTTGTCGTGAAGTGTTCTCTGACAACTTGATTCTTAAAGGGTTCGTAGTATTCCCACATATCAACAGGTTTTTGTTTTTGTTTTTGTTTGTTTATTTGACAGAGACACAGCAAGAGAAGGAACACAAGCAGGGGGAGAGGCAGGCATAGGGAGAAGCAGGCTTCCCACTGAGCAGGGATCCTCATGTGGTGCTCAATCCCAGGACCCCAGGATCATGACCTGAGCTGAAGGCAGACACTTAACAACTGAGCCACCCAGGCACCCTTCAGCAGTTACTTAATTTATTGTACATAATTAAAACCATGTTGCGAGACATTAGATTGTCTTTGGTTTTTTGCTAGTGTATGCTTTTATGGCACTGTGGTAAATATCCCTTATGTAAATCTTGGGTGGATTCCTGGGTGAACTTTTGGAGTCAGAGTATATACACATCTTTAAGGCTTTTGCTACCCATTGGTTTCCATTACTCTAGACAGAGTATTTATATTTTCACCTGTTGTGTTTAAGAGTTCCTGTTTTTCTGAGCTCTCAACTAGCCTTCATTATAATTTTTTTAATACTGTGATTTTTAACAAGATTGTTTAAAATTGTATATGAGGAAGTTATCGTGCAGCCTTTAAGGCTTGTCCATTTAGCCTACCAAGCATAACAGCTTCAAGAACTTTTTTTTATTAACAAGTAATGTATTATTTGCCCCAGGGGTACAGGTTTATGAATCATCGGACTTACACATTTCACAGCACTCACCATAGCACATACCCACCCCAGTGTCTATAACCCACCACCCTATCCCTATCCGCCTCCCCCAGTACCCCTCAGCATGTTTCGTGAGATTAAGAGTCTTTTATGGTTTGTCTCCCTCTTAAATTCCTCATATCAGAGAGATCATATGATAATTGTCTTTCTCTGATTGATTGACTTATTTTGCTCAGCATAATACCCTCTAGTTCCATTTTGGTGGCTGCATAGTATTCCATTGTGTGTGTGTGCACGTGTGTGTATATATACATGTGCACACACACATACCACATCTTTATCCATTTATCTGTTAAGAGTTTTCTTTAAAAAGAACTTGTTGGGGCGCCTGGGTGGCTCAGTGGGTTAAGCCTCTGCCCCCAGCTCAGGTCATGATCTCAGGGTCCTGGGATCGAGCCCCACATCAGGCTCTCTGTTTAGCAGGGAGCCTGCTTCTCCCTCTCTTTCTGCCTACTTGTGATCTCTCTGTCAAATAAGTAAATAAAATCTTTAAAAAAAAAAAAAAAAAGGAACTTGTTGACTGATTAGAAAATAAGTATAAAGTCCTTTTAAAATAAGGTCTTCTTTTTATTTAAAGATTTTATTTATTTATTTGAGATAGAGTGAGAGCACAGGTGAATGCGTGTGCACGAGCACAAGCAGGAGGAGGGGCAAAGGGAGAGAGAGAGAAGCAGACTCCCTGCTGACCCAGGACCCTGGGATCATGACCTGAGTCAAAAGCAGACGCTTAACCAACTGAGCCATCTTAACATAAGGTCTTATGTGCAATTTTATGTCCCACTTTTTCTGCCTGATTTATCTCGTATATTTTTTGTTACATAAAAATCTTAACATCATTTTCACACCTGCAGAAAATTTATTGTATGACTGAATCATGATTACCCAATCATTCCTCTTAGGTCATCTCTAAATTCTGCTTGTTAAAATAACGCTGTGATTGGTATCACATGCCTAAAACTTTGTATTTTTATCATTCCTTAAGACAGTTTCTGTGAAGTAAATTCACGTGTCACAGCAGGAAAGAATGTTTTCGAGATTCTCAAATGAGTAGGAAATAATGAGAAATAGTGCTATGGATTTAGCAGCATTCTTCATTAGTAGTATACCCATTACAAATGTGACCAGGTTGGTTTTTGTACTGCAGTCTCTTGTTGAAGTGGGCCTGCATCTTAAATTTAAATGTTACTTTTCTTTTTCCTGAGACATGGGTAATTTTTAAGTGTCTGTCATTTTGAAAAATCAATGCCAAGACACAAAACTGTACTGTAATTTTGACCAAATGTTGCTAGCATAAATTACCTGGCTGGAGACTTACACTGTGTGGTTCTGGTTCCCCATTCAGTTTGTGGTAAGAAGAAACATTAGAATTATTCGGCCAAGTCATTTTCAACCCCTGTTCCTCAGTTTAATGTCTTGCTCCTCCCTTCTCTTTGAGGGAGCATATGAATAAAAGGGCCATGTGAAGTATTTGTCCCTTTTAAAAAGTAAGCATAGGGTGTAGACTAGCTAAAATAAGATATGGGTTCCCAGTATTTCTGGATGCATCCGAGAAACTTAAACAGAAAATTGTTTTTCGAGCTTCTCTAAGAAAGATGCTCATAGTATATGAGAGAATATTATTGGGGGTGGTCTTTATAAATTTGTAAGCTAACACCGAAATTTCAAAACTTTAAAAAACATTAGCAGCAGGCGCTTGGGTGGTTCAGTTGGTTAAGCAACTGCCTTCCGCTCAGGTCATGATCCTAGAGTCCCGGGATTGAGTCCCACATCAGGCTCTCTGCTCAGCATGGAGTCTGCTTCTCCCACTGACCTCTCTTCTCTCTCTCTCTTTTTCAAATAAATAAAATTTTAAAAAATTAACAGCTTGCACTTGGGTGATTTATTTTTCAGCTGCGTACACCAGAGCGCTTTACTAACAGGTGTTGTTGTCTCTAGTTTGTACTGATTGGGAAACTGAGGAATTCGGGCAATTAAATGCCTGGCTCAAGGTTATAGAATGACTTCTTGCCAACTCTGGAAGCTGAAGCACTTTCTTATTCTCATACCAGATACAGCAGGAGCAGTGGCAGTCACAGCCTGTTTCATGCTCTTCCCTTCCGTGGTTCAGTCCTGTTGAGGACAGGAAGGTAGTTAGGTTCCACAGCCTGTTCGGTCTCTGGTCCCAGCTACAGTCTTCAACAAGCTAAAAAAGTTACTGCCGCCAGTGAAACTGGTGGTAGTTTTTGTGACACTGGCCCTAGACAGAAACTCTAGTGAAACTCTCAGGCTGTTCTTTGAGGAGCCGTAAGATGGTATCAGCTCTGTCCTGGCTGCCCCGGGGTAGGGATCGTGGGAGCAGATGCAGTTAAGTGATACCTGTTGCGTTATTGCTAGGGCTGTCTGGTCTTGGAGTAACCTGAAGGTAAAGGATCAGGCTGTGCTTTGGATTTGCATGTCCATGTTTTGAGGAAATGCCCTACATTACCTTTCCTGCGTGTTGAGATGAAAGTCTGGAGGTCTTAGAACTGCAAATGATACCTGAAGAAGCACCCAAAGGACGCTTGTAATCCTTCTATCAAGTCCCCCAGCCACATCTTTAGACCTGGATGCCGGAATTGGGGGCATTTGTAAAGAGAGACCTCCAAGACCTAGAGAAAGTGGGGCAACTGAAGGAGGAAAGGGGGGAGGTCTGGATCTGGCCTTCAGGAGTGGAAGAGGTGAGCAGGAGGCTCAGGCACGGGATCAGGAACCACGGACCAGAAGCACTGAGTTTGAGAAAAGTTATTTCGTGTGGATGACTGGAAGCTGTTGATCCATTAATGTTAAAAGAATTTGAAAATGTTAAAATACTAAATGAATTAAATGACCGATTTCAAGGGAAGGGTGTCCCCTAAGAAATAGCATAGGAAGTGACATCTTTAACCAAAAAGGAAAAGAAACTGACGGCAACCTGGGGACCATGGAGTGGTTATAAGGGATATGGGAACAGCCAAGATGGTCCCAGAGGTATAACTTCTAAGAGGCTTTAACAGCTGTTACCCACTCATAGTGCCATTTTAGAGGTAAGTATAAACTGGCTTTGTTTGTGGCTTTTGTGTGGAATCAAGTAGTTCTGTCTGCTGAATGTGAACTATTTCACTTGGGTGTAACAGATACCCTATTCCTATCTTACGTCCCTAGAGTGTTTTTTTTTTTTTTTTTTTTCTAAATTGGTAATATGATGTTCATCTCTTGAGGGGTTGTTTTTTTTTAATACATATATTTTTTAAATCTGATTGTCTTCATGAACTGTAGTGTGTCATCAGGGAATAGTTAACCCCTTTTCTTGTGGGATCTCTTCATTTACTCTTCGTGTTGGTAAGTGTCAGAAAATGGAAAGGCACACAGGTGTGATTGTTTGCCCCTTACCCACTTTGAAGAAAGCAGCCATGTTGAGTTTAAAATGTAAATGAAACCCATTTTTTGTGTTGGGGGTTGTGGTTGTAATGGTGACCCACAAATTATTCAGGAGTTTGTTGCTTTCTGGGAGTAGTCCCATTTTATAGGGTGGAAATATGGTAGTAGCCTAAGGAAAGTGAAATTGCTTAGTACCCTTAAGTTCATTTTGAAACAGTTTGGGATAGTTGAAAGGAATTGGCAGATAGGCCTATAGAATGGTTACAAAATAAGACTTAAATTTGAACTTGATACAGATTGCTCTCTATCTCCTCCTATTCTGGAGGAATTTTGTTTTATTGCTCAATATTTAGGGCACTGATTGTTTCTATTATATTTTCTTCACCCTGATATGTGAGCATTCCTTTAGAGACGGGCTGGCATTCCCTTAATGATGTTACCTTTCACTGTTTTCCTAGATTGGTGCTAAAATTTGGTAATTTTGATAGGCTTGGTTCCACAAGTAACTTAGAGAATAAGTGTTCACAACTTACTGGTATCAGTACCTATCAGATGCAGAAATGGTATTTTTTCCCATTTAGTATTTGTCATAAGTGCTAAGAGTTATGTGGGCATTTCTCTTCCACAGCACATAATTTGATAAAACTGATTTTCTCTGCTTCTAGAGCTTGGATTTCTCAAATTTCTCTTTGGACCACATCTTCCCATTACTGTACGAGAGGCAGTAGCACATGGTAGTGAGTGTTGACTTTGGCTAGGAAGGACCCCAAGTGTTGGGTAGCCTTGGCAAGTTCCTTCTCAGCTCTGAGTATTGGTGTCTCCATCGGTGAGCTCAGAGTAAACCTCAGAGTTGTGCAGATTATTACAAAGGAATTTGAAGAAAGAAAGAATTCTGGTGGGCTGGAGTAGTTAATAGTAGTATGGAATTAAACAAAATTAAATCAGATCTTAGATGCCTGTTATCTGCAAAGTACTTTCCTGGTTGCTGCTGCTGTAATCCTGGTGTAGTTGGCAGTCTGTAAACCTTATAGTATTCTTTGATTTCTGGTCCATTTTTTTTTTCCATACCATTCATGCTTATATTTTTTGGTCCCAGTCACCATTCCTTAAAAAACTAATTAAATGCATTTTTAGATACATAATTTTGTCAATATCCATTCACATCTACCACCTCTAGGCCCAACTCTTTGTCATCTCTATGCTGGTCTAATTTTTGCTGAGCCTTAAAACCAAAGACAGGTTCCAGGGGTTGTTGTGGGACCTCCAGAATGGGGATTGCACAGAATAATCTTATTTTTCCTCTATTCTTCTAGTCTGTTATGTTCTGAACCCACACATGTTTTCGGAAGGACCAGATGGCTGACACTGGCTAATGGGAACCAAAAGACAAGAGTGAAAGTAACCTGGTTGTCACATACCCCAAGAGTAGAGGGGCCTCACCTTTGCCCCAAGGTCAATTTCTTTATCTCTCTGGAGACTTTACCCCATTTACTAAAAACTTCAATACAACCTGGCTTATCCGAAGTTAGATTATCAAGTCAAGCAGCAGCATTTGTTAAATGAAGAGGGTTGTACTCGGGACTGTGGGAGAGAAGAAGCATCTGCCTTTACAAAGGCAGTGTAACCTGGTAGTTTAGAACTTGAGTCTGGAGTCAGGTGGATCTGGGTTCAGATCCAGCCATAACCACCTTTGAGCTCCTTGGTAATGAACAGTAGCTTGGGCTTTCCAAGTCTCAGTCTTCTCATTTGTGAAATGGGAGTAATCATAATAATAGTACATTCTTCACATACAGTACGAGGAATGAATGGAATATCACAGATAAATTATTTACTGCGTGCCAGGCACCATACTAAATATTAAGTCTTTGTTATTAAAGAGCACATAATCAAATGAGAGGATCAGCACACAGAAAAGAGCAAGGCCTTGAAAGGCCATAGAAACATTGTCAGTGGAATAGAAGTGCCAGAGCTGAAGAAGGTACTCAGATAATTAGGCAAGTGTGGGAGACTTCGTAAGAGAGAGAATTCTCAACTCTGTGGAAGAAGATTGTTTTGCTTCACCTTGTGTACTCAAGGCACTCAGGTTTGGAGAACGATCCAAACAAAGCTGTTTAGGAGTCATTATAGACCTCTGAGCAAAAGAATGATCTAGGAGCTGGCTTTCCCTGCTACACCCAAAGAGACAAGTTGACTAAGTAAGAATAGCCATATCCTGGAATTAAGTAAACTGATCAGACAGGAAGAAGACAGCTGGCCTTGGGGGCCCCCACAGATGAGAGACCGAGGGCCGGGTGGCAGGCTGAGCGGGCAGCCGGAGAGGAGTCATCAGGGTAAACTCGAGTGCTGGGAGGAGATTAGTGGTCAGGGGCTCCAGGAGAGAGAAATCATGAGGTAGGTTTTCTTCTTTGAAGGTGGGGAAAGATCAAGTGCAGACTGAGCTGTGGCCAGCGCTTACAGACCAGGAATCCACACTAGCTCTAATCAGAGAGCTCTTGGTGTGCGGGAACTGCCAGTTTGCCGACGTGAAAAGAGCCCCAGACTGGGTACTGGTGAGCCCTGAAGTCGCACCCCAGCTCTGCCACTCAGTGAGCACGGGTAAGTCATCCACCTTCTCCGGGCGGCCTTGATGGCCATCCCTCTTCTGAGGCTAAAGAAAGGGAGGCCAGAATGCCCAGAGCAGCCTCCTTCCTGTCTCAGGATAGGAAAGGATCTCAGGAACCCCCTTCATGTGGTAGGAGCTCCTAGTCGTGGGGTCATAAACAACCCTCTGTGACCGGAAAAGTCAAACTGCAACCGTAATCAGTGACCCAGAGCAATGAATGTGACGCTGGGTAATTCTGCTCTGAGGGCCTGACCACAGCTTCCCTGGAATGTGGCAGACCTCTGGAGTTGGGCAGTGAGCGTTCTCACTGGCAGGCTTTTCTCTGAAGTTGGCCTCACCTGAGCAGTAGAGAAAGGTACAGAAGGGCATTTCTGCGCTTCTCCAAGCACGCTGTGCAGACAGTGAGGATTACTGCTGTTATGACTATCCTGTCAATATGTCCTAACTCTTTTCACCTCATAGGACCAAGTTGACGGAAGCGTAGGACCAACACTGAGTACTTTTGAAAGAAAGCTGTTTGATTCCTGTTCACCGAATGCCATTTCTTTCAGGGTAGATTGAAGGGCTCTGCCCTTAAAGAACAGTGCTATTGACCCTAGTTTGAGGGTTCAAGCCACCCCATGGGTTAACTTCAACAGATGAAAATTTTTCCTTGGCTACAGCAACATCCCTAATCCTGACCAGCCATGGAGAGGTTCGGTTCTTACAAGGAAAATGAGTGAATGTGGGAATGGCTCACCACATTGGGAAAACAAAACTCACATCCTGCTGATGGTTGGCTGAGGACTGTCATGTCCACATACAAAGAAAAGCATGTGGCACAGTTGTAGGACAAAGGTGAGCAGAGATCTACTGTGGAAAGGGGCACATTTTTCTTATAGAGAGAACAACCAAGGCATGCCCCTCGGTAAGCAGTGTCGGTGGGCGATGGCAGGCACACGCATGGAGGCTCGCTTTCCCTTGCTCATCGTGTCCACTCTCCCTGGGTTAGCCAGCTCTGAGCATCCCCTTCGTCCTGCCCTGCCCGGTTAGCTTGGTCAGCGTACCTCCAGAGCAGGTCCTGCTCCTCAGTTTTCAGAAGGGACTTTTCTCCAGTCTCTCGATTCAGTGATGATGTCTGGGAGACAGAGGTGACCCTCAGTCCTTCTGAAAGTGGTGGGGTAGGTGGCACATTCTCTTCAGTGGGCCATGCCGGGTGGTATTTGGGACCATGGCTAGAGAGGATTAGGATCAGGGAAAGCCCCTCCAGCAACAACATAGGCTCAGATGATAATTCTTGGGTGAAAAGTGTGATTAACATTACTACAAATGGAAGTCTCAGGGTAATTCTAAAACCATGTCCTTCCGGTTCCAGCATTTCCGAGTTCTGATAGCCCAAGCAGTAGGGGTGCTGTTGACTGGGGGCCACCAGGGCTGGCCATGGCGGGCACCTGCACTGAAGTCTGGAGCAGCCCACACAACTCCGCGTGGCTTTGTTCCTGCTCTCCACAAACCTGGCCATACTTGCTAAGAATCACGGTCCCCACTTTTTTAGGGAGAAAATGACAGGCACTCTTCCTCCCGTTTTGTTTTGTTTTTTTGGGAGGGGGGTAAATCTGTCAGGATAGAATGTGACCCAGAGGAAGAAGAGTTAGGGAAAAGGCAATAGCAGAGGAGTGGCAAAGAAAGAAGTTTCTCTTTTAATTGAAAAATGGTGTGCATTTAGTGGCCATGTTTTTTGTTATGTCACATAGGCGTGGGGTGGAGGGGGGGGCATGACATCTGGGAGGAAAGCAGGAAGAGGCACATGGGAAGGTTTTTGATTTATTTTTACCAAGCCCTGCGGTGGAGGGATTTTTAAACTTTTCTTAAGATTCATTCTCCTGAATTCCTTCATCTTCTTTATTCTTATACTGGAATTACTGAAAGATGGTGGGTTTTCACGGTAGGAAAGGAGGGGTGTCTGCAGCTGGAAAGAAAGCTGTTGGGTTGTGTTCGTGAGGCTTACTCATGGTCCCACCAGAGATGTGTGCACACTGGTCCACACATGCCGACACGTACAGTGTGCATGAATGCCTGAGTGTACAAAGGGTTCAAAAGGAGAGTATTTTGGGGGAGATTAGTTTCATGTTGTTTGCTGTAAAGCACAAAGTGATGTTAAGATCAATGTAGAAAGATCCTCTAATATTAGTTACCAGGGAGGGCTTTATTTTCTTGAAGGCACTAAGTTTAATTCAGAGACAGTTCTAAAATTTAAAACTAAAATTGGGACCCATACAGTAGTTTTTAAGGGCACCTGAGATGATTAAAAATTAAATTTATCCCTGTCCATCTGTCACTGTGTTATTCCTCTGATGCTACCAGATTAGTTGAAATTCTCTCATTTCAATATTTACCTATCATACTACAACATTAGGAGAAACGTTAGGCTTATGTAGTATAGCTCCTTTTATTTCACAGATAAACTAAGACCCAGGAAAACAAAATGACTTAAATCTGCTTGTCAGAGTTGATTGATAGCACAACTAGGACTAGAACCCAGGCCAGTTCTTGCTACTCCAGTATGAGTAGTTATCAGTTTGCCTTCTGGAGTCCTCCCATGGGTTTTGAATGCCAGCTCTGCTGTTTTATCAGGCAAGTTACTTAACACTGTGTGTCTGTTTCCTCATCTGTAAAATATTGTGAATGTAGGGTAACATTTTCTAGTATATGGAGATTACTTCATAAATGTTAAGTAACTATTTTACTCTGTAGTCTTTCTGCCTTATTTGGAAGACCCATTCACTGCCTAGTGAATGAAACAAAGTCATTGTTTCAGTAGAGCTGATGGGAATAAACAGTAATGTGGTAGAGGCAACCACACTGGTCTGGTCTTTGCTCTCAGAACAGGTGTCCCTATCTGGTGTGGTTTGTGATGTAAGAGGATATTTGGTTTAATCTTCCAGACCCACCGAGCATGCCCATGGCCAAGAGAAGTGATAGTCACATGCCTGATTAAATCCTCGGGCTGGACTTTTGACATAAAAACTTCCCAAATAGGGGGTCTGGCTGGCTCAGTTCAGCATGCCAGTCTTGATCTCAGGGTCACGAGTTAAAGATCCACATTGGGCACAGAGTGTGTTAAAAAATAATAACAGTAATAAAGTGAAATTTCCCAAATAGATTCTGTGGCTTTTCACAGAATGGCCAGATTTTTTTTCTGTAAAGCAAAATAAATTTTATCTCAGGGTAGCTATTTTAATAAGTGACTCCGATATCCCAGGCATGTGTCTTCTAAGTGACCCACTTAGAAGTCAATATGAGAATTTGCTTATTAGAAATTTTAGAAGTAACTATTAAGGAAAGACTGACTGTTAAGGGCTATTTTCCTCTAATAACACAAATTGGTCCCTACAGCTCAGGGAATAATATTGGCAGGGTATGCCTTGCTTCAGCCCCAGCTGCAGAGAAAGATTGGTCTGTTTGAGCCTTAGTTAGTTTGGGTTTTGGTTTTTAGATAATTGTGTCTCCATTTAACAGATTGTCATTACTTTCCCTCCAAGGTCAGAACAGGTTCTGCATGTAAGCCTTAGAAACGAGTGAGCACGCACAGAGGGGTCTGAGTCTGGGAAATGTACCACATAGGGCTGACGGAAGCATCACCCGTTAGTGCCAGAAGCCGGCCTTTCTAGTTGAGACGATTGGCAGAGCTTCGGGGTCTTGCATTCTCTGATCCTCGAATAGTTGTAAACCCTGGTTATTTTGAAGAAAACCGTTTGGGTGTGCCTGTGATTTGTTACTCTTTGGGAGTCCGTATTGTCCTTCAGACACCTCATTAGATGAGTTTGGGGCAGCAAGTGGTGCTGAGCCAGCATGCCGCCCTTAAAGGGGCACCGGGGCATTTCATACGCCCGGGGCAAGCGTTTTCTCACATTACTCTTTCCTTGGCATCAGGCTCTGACCCATAGGATGCCAGGAGCGCGTGTTGTGGGTAGAGCAGACCTGTGACCAGTTGACAAGTAAATTAAGGAAGGTACTTTTGGGGGCAGGGGAGTATTTTATGATCTGTCAAGAAAGAAACCTAAGTAGAAAGTAGATTTGATTTTTTTTTTTTTTACTTGCTCTTTTATTTAACTTGGTCTCTAAAAATGGTAGTACAGCTTTTCTGCTCTCCCACTCTACTTAGGAAAGGAAAAGGCAGTTGCAGTATATTATCAGGGATAGATTCTCAGTGACTGTAAAACACTCTAACATAGTCCATGATTGGGAGAGGCTTTACTTGCTTTGTTAAATATGACATTGTGTTCAGAATGACTCTTCCTACGTTGCACAGCGATGCCAGCCTTCTGGAGGCATCAAACCACGTTTCAGGCTTCATAGCCCACAGATTGAGCCGGGTGGCTTCTGAATTGTGTTACTGCAGAACATTTCCCATTGAACAACCCAGTGTGTCTGTGTTCCATTTTTCTAAATGGAGTTGAGATTCAGTGACTTGAAGTTTGAATGCCACTCAGACATTTCAGTTAAAGAACCCTCCGAAGTTTTCAGCCATTCATTGTCTCCTCTGGAGAGTCTGGTTGGAAAGAAACTCTTCCCGAAAGGGAAAATCCCACAATTCCAAGTTTCTCTCACTTAACATGTTGCTGAATGCAGCATCACATGCTAAGGAAACTGGAATAATGTCGGTCAGGCTGGATGAGCTCCTGGCAAGCCTTGTCACCTGTTTTTAGTTCCAGTCCGTTTAGACGCAGCGGAACACTGGTCACTGTTGGCCTGTGTACCCAGCTTTGTTAAAGACATTGCTTGTAACTTTCCTTTGTGATTAGGTAAAATCATGAAGATGGTTTTGGTTTCTAAATATAGGCAGGGGTCACAACGCTAGACTTCACAGCTGTGTTGTTAGACCAGACTTGAGGTTTATTGATAACAGTTTTATAGGGTGTTCAACCTTACCTATGAATACCTTGCACATTTTGCTGTTCAGTTTTATAAGTTGTGTTAACAGGCATGAACAGGATTCGGTGGGGAGGGGGCTTTCTTTCAGATTTGTGAAACCCAGCAAACCTCTTTGTTGGGAAATTCCTAGCCATGCTCTATAAAGAAGTTTGCACAGTCCTATATAGATAGGTTTTAGAAAATTCCAGCTTACCTAAAAGCTCCTAGAAGTGAATTTGCAAAATCATGAGGAAGTGAATAGATCTGATTTTTTTTTTCCACTGATAATTTCTAGGATAGTTAGTTAATTCATTTGTGATTAATTTGTTTAGGTAGAAGAACAGGAACTTTAAAAAAAAAAAATTTTTTTTTTCCTTTCACGGAGATTTGAGCTACTATTAGTTTTTTACTGGGTATTTTATTCCAAATGTAAAAAGCAGTGCCTGGATGTAGGTCTAGTTGTTCTCGAAGTTCTCATTTGAGGTTAAAGCTAAAAAAAAGAAAAAGTTTTTATGTGAAAAGGGCAAATACTCAGTGTCATAGGGTCACATATTTTGATCCTTCATACCAAGCATCCCTCTGGAGGTCTCTGCTACTGCCACCAACTACTTAGGGAACAAAAGAAATGGTCTCTGTGTATGTAGCGAGCCTCCTACTAGAAAGACAGGAGTCTGCCTTGAGAAGTCTCCCTATCCTCTTGCAGTGCCTGTTGGCACAAAGCAAAGTGCTTTCAGCCAAAGGGAAGAGAAGGCCGATCCTTAGTTTGCAAAACCCACCTAACCTTTGCTAAGCATGACCCTCATTGCTTTCTCTTTAATGGTAGTGAAGCTGGATGTCAGAGTGGCACCAACCAGGATTTTGTTTGCTCTCTCCTAGATATGGGTTTGTGGAGTTTGATGATCTGCGTGATGCAGATGATGCTGTTTATGAACTAAATGGCAAAGACCTTTGTGGTGAGCGAGTAATTGTTGAGCATGCCCGCGGCCCACGTCGAGATGGCAGTTACGGTTCTGGACGCAGTAAGCATTTGAAAGGGCATTTGTATCAATGCCATACATGCCTTTGTTGTTAAATGTTAATTTTTTAAGTAATTAATTAATGAATGTTACACTGAAATGTATTGCTCTTTAAGCTATTTGTTTTATAAATTATGTATCTTTTTAAATGTAAAATTGCAAATAAACATCTTTGATACTGCTTAATTTTAATTTAATTAATGACATAAAGTTCTTGTTTTAATACTTTATAAATATGTTTAATGATGTGTGTTTGTGTTGTTGTTTTTTTTTCTCTGTAATGCAATTGTTTAACATAGATTTAACAAAGACCTCAATGTTTTAATTAAAAGAATCCTTTGAGGCTAAGATGACTGCCTGTTCCATTTGCTGACCTTGGGTTACCTTTCCATGCGTGGCTCTTTGAACCATTGTGGCCCTTGGCTGACCAAAACAGGAAGCCATGTGACGACCGCAACCTTTCCCCATTAGACCTGGGTGGTGAGGATCCCAAGGGTTAGACACAGATGAGATTAAACTGAAATAGGTGCCTGAAAATCTTTTTTTCGTATAAAATATTCACAAAACTTTAATCACTGTGAGTAACACCAGTAACTGATTTAGTAATTTGGTTACTTATTTCTAAATTGTTAAATTGTTAATAGTTTTAATTTATGCATGTTAATTTTAAATATAATATTAATGAATATATATATATATACTTACCACTTTGTAAATTAAATTAAATTAAATTTCATGTTTAGTTGATTTTTTTTTTAATCTAGTTTAGAATTAAGGGGCGGGGATTGAACTAAAATATCTGTGCTGTGTGGGGTGGGGGTAAATGGTGTAGACTTAAGGGGAATATGTGCTGTGTCACTTTTTCCTTTTCCCTCACTGAAGTAATGTTATCTATTTGAAACTTCCAAAGGTGGATATGGTTATAGAAGAAGTGGCCGAGATAAATATGGCCCTCCTACCCGTACAGAATACAGACTTATTGTGGAGAATTTGTCAAGTAGATGCAGCTGGCAAGACCTAAAGGTTTGGGCCTTACTAACCTTGTGGGATAAGTTTGGGGAGGAGTTAAACTTGGGAAAGAGGTCATTTTATGCTGGGCCATGTGAATGAAGAATGTAATGGTATTATATGTTTGAAAGCTTTCCCGAAGCTTGGAAAATCTCTAAAGGTTCTAGGGGCTCCTGGTGGGCTCAGTGGAACATGCAACTCTTGATCTCGAGGTTGTAGATTCAAGCCCCATGTTGGGTGTAGAGATTGTTTAAAAATAAAATCTATTTAACAAGTAGAAACAAAAATTTTTAAAGCTTCCATAGGAGTAGAAAAGGCATCAGAATCTCACTATTACTATACATTAGGGGACCATCACTCTAAAGACAACCTGTATTAAATATGCTACTGTATAGAGTTTGTTGTAGAGAGATATGCCATCATAGTTTCTCACCAACAAAAAGTTGGAACCACCGGTGTTTCCTGCAACATTAGTTGTAATACTCAACATTTGTGAGTAGCCCTTCGTTGGAGAAAATGACTGTCTGACTCATTCTTTCATAAGGTTTTGTTGTGTTGGGTTTTTTTCCCCCATGAAATACTCATCCTCCAAGAGTTTTAAGGTCAAAGATTAAGGTCCAGTTGCTGTGTTGACCATCCAGTGCACTGAACCTAGCTTAGTTTTCGACAACTGTTTTTAAGCTCAGTAGGGAAGAAAGGCTTGAGTAGTGTCTTAATCTGGATGGTAGAAGGACAGAAGAAAAAGAAAGTCACACTTTCCACTCTCACTTCTCATTTTTAGTCCATTGTGAAACAAATCCTCTCTAGCCAAATGAGTGAGCGTATTTAGGTTCAGCAAAAAGTAGTTAAGGATCTTACATTCATATGGCTTTAACTCATCGAAGCAGTTTTATATCCCTTTTTAAATTTGCTCCCAACAGTCTTTAGATAACAAAGACAAGATCCAGAAAGGGCTCACACGTTGGTCTTAGCGCGGGAGGCAGGAGTACAGCCTAAGCTGGCGTTTCTTCAGCGCTTGGTGCCTTTTTCGGCAGTAGTAGAGGCGGCCCTCACCTGTGCTCGCTGCGGGGATGACTCGGTGTTCAGGAAGTTAAGGGTTTGATGTTTGGGTAGAAACTGGGAAAGGCTTTCAGACTTTCGGTTAAAATGGAGTTTAGCCGGTGTGTTCAGTTGATCTACTTCCGTGCCTTTGGTAGTTTCACTCTCTAGAAAAGAGAGTCATAGAGCAGATGTCCTTGTAAGTCAGAGCGGACTTAAGACCGGGGCTCTGGGGCCCACCTATCTGCAGTGAATCTGTCCTTTACTGTAGTTACCAAGTTACTTTCTTTTTGTGCCTCATATTTTTCAACTATAAAAATGGGATTCATACCCATTTTTACTCAGTTACTGTCAGAATTGAACGCAATTCAATATAAAAAGTCCAGGAACAGTTCCTGGCACAATAAATGTGTTAATTGAGGAAATGCAAAAGTAAATTTAACGGCTGTTTTTTGTTTTTAAAATTACAAATGCATAACACCCAGTGATGTTGGTGTTGAGAGGAAAGTTACATGGTAGTCTGCCTTAAGAGGCATTGAGAACTGGTAGTTCGACCTATCAGGTGGGGTAAGTACTATTCATTCAGATTCTGAAGTCTGTATATTCTACTTTTCTGTTCTACCAAGTGGGAAAAACAATTGTATCTATCTCATGTTAGGACTTTAATCATGCCAGTCCCTACAGTAAACATTTAATAATTAGCTGCTGTTACTAGTAATTTGGAAGTGTGGAAATAATAAAACAAAAGTAGTGTCATTCTTCAAGGCCTTTACATCCTCAACCTGTCCAACATAGTCCCAGTCTTAGCATAACTTCATAACATCTTCTTCATTCAGTCTGAGAGGTGTCCAGATCTGGGTGATGAATTCTTTGGACCTTTTTTTTATCCAGAGCCCCCACTCCTACCAGTAGTTCAGTTGAAGGAATTTTCTGCAAAGATATTCCCTTGCTGGATTATGAATAATATAGCAAGAGACTATACATAACCTGAAATACCCAACAACTGGGAAATCCTCAGAAATAGTACTGGACACCCTACTTGTGAAGGTTGTATGTTAAGGCTTAAACATTTTGTGATGCAGTGAGCAAAGAAGGTATTGAATGGCATGTGTTCAGAGGAAAGTAGTAACAAAAATAAACTGCTGTTGAGTAAGTATACACTACATACAAAGTATTTATGGGGAAATTAGCTATAAAACCTTAAGTTCTAAATTTATCTAAATGTCATGGTCATTTCAAATACTAATACGATCTCATCTTATCTATACATGACTTTTTTTTTTTTAAAGATTTGTTTATTTTAGAGAGAGCAGAGAGAGGGGTACAAGGGTAGGGGGAAAGAGTCTCAAGCAGCCTCCCCACTGAGTGTGAGCCTAATGGGAAGGTTGGCTTCACGACCCTGAGATCATGTCCTGAGCCAGAATCAAGAATCAGATGCTTAACCGACTGAGCCACCCAGGCGCCCCCACTTTTATTGGTTTTTTTTTTAGTTTTTGTTTTTTTATTATCTCTATACCACACGTGGCGCTCAAACTCCCAACCCCAAGATCAAGAGCCAGTGTTCTTCCAGCGGAGCCAGCCAGGCGCCACTTCAGTATGTATCTGGCATGTTAGTTGTGTTCTCCCAGTGGGTTTTATGAACTCCCAGGAGAGCCTGAGCAAAGAGGAAACAGCAGTAAAGGGACTTGGGTTATTGCACCTTTGAAGCCAGAGCTTGACACTACTGTTCTTTTGCCTTTGTTTTGAAGAAATGATATAACAGTAATTTCATTTTCTTTTTAAAGTTCTATTTATTTAAGTAATCTCTGCACCCAGTGTGGGGCTCAAACTCATGACCCTGAGATCAAGAGTCACATACTCTTCCCGCTGAGCCAGCCAGGCCCCCTACCAGCAATTTTAAGTAAACAGAGGTGCTAATCTCATAATCCCTTTATGAATTTTTTATATAACCCTAGATAGTTGTCAATATTTATATGTCTTTAAACAAGTATTTATAATGAAATGTAAAAGATCTCTAACATTTACTCATGTGTGGTAACATGAGCGTCTAATGCTGCTATAAATAAACTAGCCACTCTAAAATTTAGGAAGTGATAGTTAAAAATGTTCATATTCACACATAACTGTTTAAAGGAGTAAATACTTGTTGTCTCTACCATTCACCTGGTGCTTTAAAGAACCTTAGTAAATGGTTGGTATATAGATGGAAATATTTTCAGGAGTAAACTCCATTCCGAAGAAAACTAATTTTTAATGTTCATTATGATAATTGCATTAACAAAATATATCATGACCTATTGAGTGATTTTTCTTTTTTTTTTTTTTAAGGATTATATGCGTCAGGCAGGAGAAGTGACCTATGCAGATGCTCACAAGGGACGCAAAAATGAAGGGGTGATTGAATTTGTGTCCTATTCTGATATGAAAAGAGCTTTGGAAAAGTTAGATGGAACTGAAGTCAATGGCAGAAAAATCAGATTAGTTGAAGACAAGCCAGGTTCTCGACGACGCCGGTCCTACTCCAGGAGCCGGAGCCACTCAAGGTACTGCTAACATTTGCGTGTCGGTGCTTGCTGTCAGTTCCTTAATGAGTACATAGATGAATAATCCTCCTGTTGAATTCTTAGCACATGGTTCTGTCTGGTTTGGTAACTCCAAACTTTGAACTGAACATTTATTTGTAAAACTCTTGAACTCTTACATCATGTGCACAAATTGAAATTCTTTCTCTGAAGCAGGTATCAGTGACCTATTTTCATATTTTTTCTTTGGTACCCCAGATCATACCCTTTCTGGGGACAAGCATGGCGAGTAGTCCCTTGGTTTACTTTCCCAAACACCACCTACTCAAGAGTAGAGACTTTTTTTTTTTTTTTTTTAAAGATTTTATTTATCTATTTGCCAGAGACACAGTGAGAGAGAGAACATAAGTAGAGGGAGTGGGAGAGGCTTCCCACTGAACAGGGAGCCCAGTGTGGGGCTCGATCCCAGGACCCTGGGATCATGACCTGAGCCAAAGGTAGACACTTAACAACTGAGCCACCCAGGTACCCTAAGAGTGGAGACTTTCTTATTCAGCAGCTACTCAGCACTAGGCCAGGCACTTGGGAACGAGACAAATACAGTCCGTGCCGTCATGAAAGTCAGCCTAGTGGAGAAAACAAGCATTGAGCAAATAATGACCGCTGTGATGAGTGTATGGCAAAGGAAATGTACACAGCACTACTTTGGAGAATGACAGGGGCTTCTCTAAGGTGGTGTCATAGACGCTGAGCTCTAAGGAGAAGCTGGAGGTGGCGGGTAGAGAAAGGATTAGTGCCCTTGTACTTCCGGCAGAGGGCAGCAGGGCGAGAGCAGCTTGAGGTGATGCAGAGAAGGGCCAGATCCTGCC
This sequence comes from Mustela lutreola, assembly GCF_030435805.1. Classification (NCBI taxonomy): domain Eukaryota; kingdom Metazoa; phylum Chordata; class Mammalia; order Carnivora; family Mustelidae; genus Mustela; species Mustela lutreola. The sequence goes on along the minus strand of NC_081299.1, from coordinate 21,545,593 downwards.
AAGCCATGGGCCAAGTAAGGATTTCCGAGCAGTGGGAAGTCACTAGAGATTTCTAAGCTTTTCAGGTTTGGCTTTGTTTTTTTAGTTTTTTTCTTAAGGAAAATGTCAAATACATAAAGCATTAGAGAGAAAATAGTGAGCTCTGCATTCCCTTATGCCTGTTCCATCCAGCTTTATCTCTTGTCATTTTGCCAGTCTTGCCTCCCCACCATTGCCACTGCCTCATTTTAAGGCAGGTCTGGGCATCCCGTCATTTTACCCATGATTATTTCAGTGTGTACGTCTGAAGTCTAAAACCGTGATGCCATGTTACAGCTAGTAAATTTGTATGCACATTCCCCAGTTGTCTCAAATCCGTATGCTTGCGGTTAGTTGCTTTGTTCCTCCTCGGATCCCTGCTGGGGTTACACATTGCCGTTAGATGGCATGTCTCTTCTCTTCTTCATCACTGGTATGTCCTCCTTTGTCCTTTTTTTTTTTTTTTTAATTCTCCATGCATTTAGTTGAAGAAACCCTTGCCCGCTTTGAAGATTTTCTCCTAATGGAGATTTGTCTGATCACATCTGGTGGTGATACTTATGTTCCTTTATCCTCCCTCCCATATTCCCTATAAACGTATAGTTAGAACTTGAGTTAGATCTTGAGGCATGCAGAGTAGGGCTGGTATTTTAGCAGGTCAGCTTCATAACTAGTACTTGATACTTCCTGATGCATCCCTCATGTGGTGTCTGGATGTCCCACTGCAAATGATGGGGAGAGCACACCAGTGTGCCGGGGCTGTGATGCATTCGTAGAGACTCTAACATGTGTTACGGAGTCCTGCGACAGTCCGTCTGACGGGCTTAGCATCTTAGCATCCTCCCTCGCTGGAGCCAGTCAGTCACTGTTGCTAACTGATGACTTTCTAATTTCCTCATTCTTTCTGGATTTAAAGTCTGTAATTCTGTCGATGACTTCCACTCTCGTTGCTCTCCAATACAGTTTTTATAGGAAGTGCAAAATAGAAGAAGTTTGACACCTTTACTTACCAACTTTTAGAATTTTAAATGTGCCCGAGGGTTCCCCAAAGGTAATGATGAGGGTGGTGATTTAGTGTTAATATCATTTTGAATGAATTCTCAGATGTTGATGTGTATTTAACGTTTCATCTTCTACAGCAAATTTTTTATGCTCAAATTGTTCTGTCTTTGGTCATTGGGAGCCCTTAAAGTTGGCTCCTGTGTCTTCAGTATCTTGGTTTTGTTTGGTTTTCTTATGAATATGTTTCAGTGTATGTTTTCTCAAGCTTTTCATTGCGATCATTTTCAAACATCAAAGTTGCAAGAATGGTTCGTGATCACCTGTGGACCCTCCTGCCGTCTTCCTCGTATGTGTGCATACTTATGCATGTGCCCTACATGTTGACTCTGTTGTAGCGTTTTAAGGGAAGTTGAAGACATGATGCTTCACCCCTAAATACATCAGCATGTGTGTCCTTGAATGAGGAGAACCTCATTTATATTTTCTGATCTAAGAACCTCAACAGCGATTCCATAGTTCTCTTCTGTCCAGGCCATTTTCAGATCTACTTTTGTCCTGACCAGAATCCCAGTCTAGTCTTACATGATAAGCTCTGTGGTCTGAAGCAGCCCCTCCCCCTTATCCTCTCCCCCCGCCAAACAACATTGACTTTTTTTTTTTTTTTTTTTTTTAGCAGTACCCCACATTCTGAATTTTCTGTTTCCTTTTAGCATCGATGAACGTGTGCTTTATCCCCTGCTTCCCTGAAACTGGAAGTTAGGTCTAGAGAAGTGTGATGGCCATACAGGTTCAACGTATTTGGCCAGAGTCCTTTTGGGTAGATGGTAGCAGTCTTTGAACGTTTCCCTCTTTCTGCCCTGAGGAGATGTTCTAGGCCCATCTTGTGCACTCCTGCCCTGCTCTTGGAATCAGTCATTTCCCCAAGAGCCCTGTTTCGTGTGGTGGGAAGTAAGCAGAGTTCACAGTCTTGGCCTTTTAAAGATTTTTCTAGAGCTTGGATATATTTTGAAAACGGCTCTCTGGCACAGTGAGTGAATCCGGTAAAGGGCAGAAGTGTTCACAGGAAGGCTAGTAAGGAGGCTGTTGAGGGACCATGATCGACGGAGTTGGCTTGGTCAGGGCGGCAGCAGAGGTGGGCGGCACATGAAGGGCAGATTGCTCTGTTCGTCTGGAAGCGGACGAGGGGGCAGGAAAGAGTTCAGGGCGGCTGCGGCGTCTCTGTGGGAACTGTGTAAACGATGGAGGCGTCGGTGGGAAGAAGGAAGGGACCGAGGCGTCGGCGGGAAGAAGGAAGGGACCCAGCAAAAAGTGGGTGTGGGGGGAAGCGTTTCAGGACTAGAGGTGCTGAGTGTCAAGGAATCTGTGCAGGTGCAACGTTTGCGGGTACTGGATCCTCGAACCTAGAACCATGGAGCGCGTTCTCTTTCACCTTTGAGCTGGGACACAGCCAGTGCCAGACATATTTTTCGATTATGAAACGCCTTCCTATTCAGCTGGCCTTTTGTCAGCAAGTATTTAAGGATATTCTCTCCCCCTAGGTCTCGTTCCCGAAGCAGACATTCTCGTAAGAGCAGAAGCCGAAGCGGCAGCAGCAAAAGCAGCCATTCTAAGAGCAGATCCCGGTCCAGGTGGGTCTTCCCTGGTGCACGCAGAGGCGGTCTGCAGGGTGCATGTAGACCGCGTCCCGCTTGGGTTTTAGTCCTGGTACCAGTCTTCCCTCACCCCAGGCTTTCCAGCCGGGGTTTAAGAGTTGGGGTGCAGAAAGCCGTCCTGGGCCCGTGCCCACCACGCCCTCCCCCTTCTCTTGGGACGTCTGCTTCTGTGCAGCGGGGCTGCGCGTGAGGCCGATGCTGGTGTCTCCGCAGGTCAGGCTCGCATTCCCGGAGCAAGAGCCGCAGCCGCAGCCAGAGCCGCAGCCGCAGCAAGAAGGAAAAGAGCCGGAGCCCCAGCAAGGATGACAAGAGCCGCAGCCGCAGCCGCAGCGCCGACAAGCGCCGCAGCAAGAGTAAAGACCAGGCCGAAGAGAAGGTCCAGAACAGCGACGGCGCCGGCAAGTCCAAGAGCCGGAGTCCCAGTCGGCACAAAAGCAAGAGCAAAAGTCGCAGCAGGAGTCCGGAGAGGCGAGTGGAGGAGAAGCGCGCGAGCGTGAGCAGGAGCAGAAGCAAGGAGAAGAGCCGCAGCCAGGAGCAGGGCGTGCACAGGAGCCGCAGCCGCAGCCGCAGCCAAGGCCGCAGCCGCAGCCGCAGCCGCAGCAAAAGCAAGGACAAGCGGAAGGGCAGAAAGAGGAGCCGTGAGGAGAGCCGCAGCCGCAGCCGCAGTCGCAGCCGCAGCCGCAGCAAGAGCGAGAGGAGCCGAAAGCGGGGCAGTAAGCGCGACAGCAAGTCGGGCGGCAGCAAGAAGAAGAAGAAGGAGGACGCCGAGCGCTCGCAGTCCCGGTCGCGGTCCCGCTCGGCGTCCAAGGAGCGGGAGCACGCCAAGGCCGAGTCCGGCCAGAGGGAGGGCCGCGGAGAGAGTGCGGATGCCGGCGCCAACCAGGAGACCCGGTCCCGGTCGAGGTCCAATTCCAAGTCCAAACCCAACCCTCCGTCAGAATCACGCTCCAGATCAAAGTCCGCTTCAAAAACCCGGTCTCAGTCCAAGTCCAGATCCAGGTCTGCGTCCAGATCGCCCTCTCGGTCTAGATCCAGGTCCCACTCGCGGTCCTAACTGGCTACGAGCACAGCTGGAACTCCCCGAGAAGTCTTTTGTACATGTTTGGTAGCCGTAGCACAAGTGATCCAAGTAGAACATATGTCACTGCTGTACATTTTTAACTCCCCTAATGGTGTGTCTACAATTGTTCAATCTAAGTGCTTCCTCTCCGTAAAGCCTCCTGGCACCAGGCCTTCCTGCTCGACTGAAAACAATCTTCTCTTTGAAAACCCCTTTACTCATGGCCCACAGTAGAATATCCAAACCACCGCGGCCCTCAGCCTGGCCTTTCCTACAGGGAGCTCAGTACCTGGACGGCTTTCAGGCTGGAATGCTGACATAGGTAGGTACGGTGAGTTCAGCCATTTTTGCCCTTGAATTGATGCCCTTTGATGTTTGCCATTTAGTGAAAGTGCGAAGTCTTAAGTTTCCTACCACTTTGGTTTCATACTTTTGGACTTAACAAAGTTGTGAATAGCACAGTCGAGGAAAATTGATACCTGCAGTAACCCATAGGAAATAAACTGTAGAGTTCCATATTCTGGTATTGTGATTATATTGTTTTATATTAAAAAAGAAAAGAAAAGAATTTTTTTTAATTTTATTTTTCCCCGTCTTGCAAAGTATAGTGACCCCTGTTTCCATTAAATTTGAATAAAGACTATTTTTGCTTGACAAAATTTCACGGTGTTTGAATCCAAGTTGCATCTCCTGATCTATCTCGGTATTCCTTTTCTTAGCATAAAAAGTTCAGAGTGTCACATTCCTGGTGGTCACCCACGAGTGGGTAGGAGCCAGCCGTTATTCCTAAAGGATTTTTCTCACCCAGCAGAATAAAGACAGATTTCTTGGGAAGTTACAGTCCTTCCTCTCAAGAAGCTTACGGCCAAGCTGAGGAGAGGGACGCGGATTGGCTCGGGAGCGCAGCATCACCGGGTGCTGGGGCATTTCCTGCCGTGAAGCTGAAGTAGCAAACCTCATCACCTTAGGGTTTGATTAACTGAAAGCCGGGAAGAAAAATGATGTTGGATGACCTCTTTTCACTCCTGGCCTGGCTGTAAAGAAAGGCCTAGGGGTACAGTGGTTCCAGCGTGGGGTCCACCCGAGAGGGTGTTGCGAGGCGCCAGGAGCAGAGGAAGCTGGGCGCCTGCATTATGTGCTGTGGAAGGCTTGGGAGGAGAGCAAGTCGCTTCAGAGACTGCTGCTTTAGGGCTGGGCTGGGGGCTGCCCCTTGGTTGAAAATAATGTTCTCTCACCTTCGACAGAGTCCACGTTTCTTGCCCCTCCTGGGGTTCGTGGTCTGGTTGCAAATGGTGAACGTCAATAGGGTAAACAGTGGGCAGAGAGGAGGAAGTTGTAACTTCCTCTAGGTTCAGGGACCTCTTGAGAAGACAGTACTAAGGCTGAACCTCTAGGGATGTGGGAGTGAGTGGAAGGCATTTCTTTAAAAAAAAAAAGTAATCTGTGTACAGAGCCATGGACTTGGGCAAGCAGGGGGCAAGATGCCCAGGGAGCGTGGAGTGTGATAATAGGGAAGGAGAAGCGAGTTTGGGGGATAGATTGGGTCACGTGCTTTGAATGCCAGGAGGAGGAATTTGGCCTTGGTCCTGTCAGCACTAAGAACACAGGAAATATTTAAACCGGATGATAAGGGTTGTAGAGCTAGCCGCTGCGCCGCCAGGTCGATCTGAGAGTAGCGAGGGAGACCAGATGCCCCGAAGGCAGCCATCCGGGGAACGCAGTACACTTGACCTCGAACAACTCGAAGATACTTACTCGAAGATAAGTTTTTTCCTTAGGGTTTTCTTGACATTCTCTTTTCTCTAGGCTGCTGTATGGCAGGAACACAGTACAGGGTATCTACATAGCATACATGGCGTGTGTTCAGTAACTTCCAGTCAACAGCGGGCTGTGAGTAAGAGTTTAGAGAGGGTCAGGCTACATGCAGATTTTTAACCGAAAGAGGGACAGCACCCCTAATCCCTGTGTCACGGGTCAACTGTAATTGCAGGTGATGGGGCCTGAGCAAAGGCAGTGACAGGAAGGAACAGAACAGGGTTCAGTAGGTGACCCGGGGAAAGGAGCTGTCAGAGGTGATCCAAGATGTTCCTGAAGCCTGAGGGATGGCAAAGAAAGGTGAGTTCAGTTTTGGAAACGGAATTTCAGGGATCGAAACCTCAGACTCCCGGGAGTCTCGTCTCCCATCATGACAAGATGATGGCTCCAACCAGTAGAATTCCCACGGCCTCAGATCTCCAGTAAGTGATGAGAATCCAACATTCCCTAATTTTTACAAGGATGGAAACATTGCTTTGGGCATTTTTTTTTTTCCTTTCACAAGTTTAAAATTTTTAAAAGTTCAACTTCATTTTACTATCTAACAGCAGCTCTTTCCAAATTCCCTTCCAAGATTTTTCCTGCTCATCCATATTCTAAATATAGTTTCATCATGTTTGTATAATTTAACTTTGTCATTTAACTGCATGAGCCTTGGGAAGTTCTCACTTGAAATGCTGAAAGCACGTAAACTCTATGCAAGTGAGTGTATTAACACATCAAAGAGTATAAAGAACAGAAATTCCATTTGTACATAGAAGAGATTGGCAGTCATTTTTCCCCAGCAGTTTTGAATCATTTATGTTGGAATCTGAACAAAAAGCTAAAGATCAAGAGAAAGGTGGGAGCCCATCGGTTGGAGTTCCAGGCACACACCGGAGACCAGTACTGGCTCGTCCATCCTCGGTCCTGTTATGCCACCCAGGGGTCAGTACGGTTAGGTTCGGTTGCAGGTGAAGAGACTGTGGCACTGTCCACACATCCCCAGTGATGTCAGGTTCCTATTTGAGTGTGTGCCTTTTATATGCCAAGCACTGGTCTTTAAGGCACTGGGAATGGTTTAGGAAAAGACAGAAGCCCCCGTCTTCTCATGGAACGTACTTGCTGCTTACAGATTGGAATCACAGGGCTTGCCTCATGACTGTGTCATACTCCGCGCCCACTGTGGGCCAGATACTGGGCCAGTCGGCGGTCACTGGCAATTCACTGCGAGGCGCTCTCTCTTTCTTGCCAGCCCTTAGGAAAGGTGAAATGCAGTGCTTGTCCAAGGCTGTACCGTTTCTTCTAGATAACTCTGGGCCAGAAGACAGCAATAACGTTTGAGGGTAAAGCTGGATACTGCTTGTACCTCCCTGCCCCCCCGTGGCCCAGGGGAAGAAAGACCTTGGGAAGCTGAAGAGGAAGGCCCTAAATTTGGTTCATTTGCCTACTACCACATCTGCTGTGAGCTATAGGGGCTTCTGTGTACATCAGTACCTAGTCCCTTTTTAAAAGGCAAAGACAAGAGCTGGGAGAGGTGAAGGGATTTTCCCAGTGTACCATAGCTAGTGACAAAGCTAGATTCATTTTTTAATTTCTCCGGTTCTCTTCCCTGGTAAAATCTCATCACTTGATGATGTAAATACGGGAAGATATTTGAAGTCACAACAGCTAGGATTTGAACTCAGGTTCAAGTCACATGGGGTTTCCTCAAGACGATCTGTTTTCCTAGAACAGCTAAGTTGCTGCAGGACGATGGCGCTGACCCACTGCTGTGAATAAATTGTAATTGCTCCATCATTTGATCAAGACTCAAGTCTTGCCTAGGGGTGCCCATCTGTCCAAGCCCAAGTCATCCTCCCACATTCTGCATGCCAAGGAGTGAAGAGAAGGAGGGTGGCTCCATTTCAGCTTCTACGGTAGGAAATGTGCATTGATGTTCACAAAAAATGCACTCAACAGGCAATTTTCCCCAAAGCAGGAGGCAGCCAAAGAAATACAAACTCATCTGTAACCTCTTTGGATGCTCAAATCCACATTCCCTCTTCCACACTTTATCTCCTTCTGTTGCCCCTCCCCTCCCAAAAAAGAGTAGAAGACAAAAAATGAGAACAAAAAGGGTAAGGATACAAAACAGGAACAAATGTGGTAGATAATAAACTATCAATAATTTGGGGCGCCTGGGTGGCTCAGTGGGTTAAAGCCTCTGCCTACGGCTCAGGTCATGATCTCAGGGTCCTGGGATCTACCCCCACATTGGGCTCTCTGCTCAGCAAGAAGCCTGCTTCCTCCTCTCTCTCTCTCTCTGCCTCTCTGCCTATTTGTGATCTCTCTCTGTCAAATAAATAAAATCTCTTTTAAAATAATAAACTATAATTCATCACAGGTGAGTTCTACCAAACTTTTTTTTTTTTAAGATTTTATTTGAGAAAGCGAGCAAGAGAACACAAGCAGGGGGAGCGGCAGATAGAGAAGCGGACTCCCCACGGAGCAGGGAGCCCAGTGTGGGGCTCGGTCCCAGGACCCTGGGATCATGACCTGAGCTGAAGGCAGACACTTAACTGACTTGCGTGACCCAGGCACCCTGGATTCTACCAAACATTTAAAGAGTTAATACCTTTTTTTTCTCAAACGATATTCCAAAAACTGCAAGAGGAAAGAAAACTTCCAAATTCATTTTTCAAGGCCTCACCCTCATACCAAAACCAGATAAACCCCAAAAAAGGGAACTGTAGGCCAATATCATAAATATTGATGTAAAAATCCTCAACAAAATACTAACAATCCAACAATACATTAAAAAAAAAATCATGTGTTTCACCATCCAATGGGATTTATTCCCAGGATGCAACTCTGATATTTGCAAATCATTTGTGATTGTTCATCAATAAGAGGATAAAAACCTTATGATGATTTCAATAGATGCAGAAAAAGCATCTGACAAAGTACAATATCCATTCACAATTTAAAAAAAAAAAAAAACCCTCTGCAAAGTAGGTCTGGAGGAAACACCTCAACATAATAAAGGCCTTATGTGAGAAATCCACAACCAAAAAAAAAAAATGTCCTCCATAGCCAACATCATGCTCAATGTAGAAAAGCAGCACTTTTTCCCCTAAGGTAAGGAGCAAGACAGGAATGTCCTCTCTCACTACTTTTATTCAACATAGTATTGGAAGTCCCAGCCACAGCAATTACACAACATAAGTAAAAGGCATCCAAACTGGTAAGGAAATAGTAAAATTCCCACTACTCATAAATGACATACTATATAGAAAAGACCTTAAAGACTCCACCCAAAAACTCTAAGAACTGATAAATGAATTTCATAAAGTCACGGGATACAAAAATCGGTATACAGAAATCTGTCACATTCTTATACACTAACAAAGCAGCAGAAAATGAAATTAACACAGTCCCATTTACAGTTTCACCAAATACAGTAAAATATTTAGGAATAAGAGAAACCATAAAAGATTCGATCTCAAAAAACAGACTGAAGGTTGCTGGGGGGAGGGGGGACGAGAGAGGGGGGTGGGGATATGGACATTGGGGAGGGTATGTGCTATGATGAGTGCTGTGAAGTGTGTAAACCTGGCGAGTCACAGACCTGTACCCCTGGGGATAAAAATACATTATATGTTTATTTAACAAAATAAATAAATTTAAAATATTTAGGAACCAAAGAGGCAAAAGACTTGAAGCCTGAAAACTATAACACACTGATGAAAGGAACTGAAGATAATGGCAAAGAAATGGAAAACCCTTCCATGAACATGGGTTGGAAGAACAAATAATGCCAAGATGCCTATTATACCCAAGGCAGTCTACAGATTTAGTGCAATTCCTATCAGAATAACCAACAACATTTCTCACAAACTAGAACAAACCATCCTAAAATTTGTATGGAACCACAGAAGTCCCCGATAGTCAAAGCAATCTCAAAAACAAAAAACAAAACAAGGTATCAAAATTCCAGATTTCATGTTCTATTACAAAGCAGAAGTAAGTAAAATAGTACGGTGCTGGCATAAAAATAAACGCATTGATCAATGAAAATAGAACGAAAGCCCCTAAACCCACAATTGTATGGTCAGTTAATCTCTGACAAAAGTGAAATGACTATACAAAGGGAAAAGGAAAGGCTTCCACAAATGGTGTTGGACAATTCAAGAGAAACTGAACCACTTTATTTTACTCTGCACAAAAATACACTCAAAATGGATTGAAGACCTAAATATGAGACCTGGAACCATAAATATCCTAGAAGAGAGCACAGGCAGTAATTGCTCTGACACCAGCCGTATTTTCTAGATAATGTCTCCTGAGGCAAGGGAACTAAAACCAAAATAAACTAATGGGACTACATATAAAATAAAAAGCTTTCTGTACAGCAAAGGAAATGATCAACAAAAGGCAAGAGAAGATATTTGCAAATGATGTATCTGATGAAGGATTAGTATCCAAAATATATTAAGAACTCCAACTCAATACCCCCCAAACTCCAAATAATCCAATTTTAAAATGAGTAGAAGACATGAAAAGATGCTCAACATCACTCATCATCAGGGAAATGCAAATCAAAACTACAATGAGATATCCCCTCTCACCTGTCAGAAGAGCTAAAATCAAAAGCACAAGAAACAAGTGTTGGTGAGGATATGGAGAAAAAGGAACCCTTGTGCATGGTTGGTGGGAATGCAGATTGGTGCAGCCACTCTGGAGAACAGTATGGAGGTTTCTCAGAAAAGTAAAAATAGACCTACACTATGAGCCAGTAATTGCACTACTGGATATTTATCCAAAAAAATACAAAAACACTAATTCCAAGGGATACATGCACCTCTATGTTTATTGCAGCATTACTTACAATAGCTATGGCGGCAGCCCAAATATCCCTTCACAGATGAAGGGATAAAGATGTGTACACACACATACACACATACACACACAAAGGAATATTCTATAGCCAATAAAGAATGAAATCTTGCCATTTGCAACAACATGGATAGAGCTAGAGAGTATAATGCTAAGCAAAATAAATCAGAGCAATATCATCTGATCTCACTCATAGGCAGAATTTAAGAAACAAAGGAAAAAAGACAAACCAAGAAACAGACTCTATATACTACAGAGTCTCAACTATAGAGAACTGATGTTTTACCAGAGGTGTGGGGGGAGGGGCAGAATGGGGGATCCAAGAATACATCTATCATGAAGAAAAATAGAATGATTTTTTTTAAACTCTCCCCATAATGAAAAAATAAAATAATCACACCAAATATCAATGATTCAACAAAAAACAAGGACTTCTCGAGTGGATTAAAAAACAAGACCCAACTATATGTTGTATACAAGAAACCCATTTTAAATACAGAGAAACATTAAAAGTAAAAGAATAAGAACACCTGGGTGGCTCAGTCAGTTAAACAGCTGATTCTGGATTTCAGCTCAGGTCACTATCTTGGGGTCCTGGGATCAAGACCCACACCGGGCTCTGTGCTTGGTTGGGAGTCTGCTTCTCTTCTTCTCCCTCTGTCCCTCTCCCTGCTCATGTGTGTGCCCTTTCTCTCTCTCCCTAAGATAAATAAATCATGTAAAAAGAAAAGTAAAAGACTAGAGAAATAAACATCACAGTAATACAAATCAAAAGAAAGCTTGAATAGCTATATTAATTTCAAACAAAGCAGACTTCAGAACAAGGAAAATTATCAGGGGTAAAGAGGGACATTATATAATGATAAAGAGATCACTTCTCTAAGAAGATATAAAAGTCCTTCATGTATATGCCCTAACAAAGTATCAAATGCATGGGGTAAAAACTCACAGAACTGCAAGGAGAAAAAGACAAGTCCACTATCACAGTTGAAGACTTTAACATCCCTCTCAGTAAGTGATAGACCCAGCAGGCAGCAAGTCAGTAGGGACACAGTTGAACTGAACAGTGTCATCGATGAACTAAATCTAACTGACATCTATAAAATATTTCATCTAACAGCAGAATACACATATTTCTCAAGCCTACATGGAACATTCATGTAAACAGATTCTGGGACATTAAAAAACCTTAACAAATTCAAAAGAAGGAAATGTTATGTATGCTCTCAGACCACAATGAAACTAAACTAGAAATCAGCAACAGAAAGAGAGCTGGAAAATCCGCCCCCCACCAAATACTTGGAGATTAAACAACAAGTTTCTAAATAACATGAGTCAAAGAAGTCTCAAAAGAAATATTTTGACATAAATGAAAATGCAATTTAAAATGTGCTAGATGCAACAAAAGCAGTCCTTAGAGGAATATTTATAGCATTAAATGCACCTATTAGAAAAGAAAGGGGTGACTAGCTGGCTCAGTTGGTGGAGCATACAACTCTTGGTCTCAGGGTTACAGGTTCAAGCCCCATATTGGATGTGGACCCACTGGAAAAAAGAAAAAGAAAAGATCTAAAATCAGTAATCTATGCTTCTGCCTTAGGAAACTAGAAAAAGAACAAAGTAAGAAGACAAATAATGAAAATTAGAGCAGAAATCAATGAAAATGAAAATAAGAAATAAGTAGAGGGGGAAAAAATCAATGAAATCAAAGAATGATTGAGTGTTTTTTCAAGATTTTATTTATTTATTTGACAAGAGCAAATGAAAGTGCAAGCAGGAGGAGCAGGAGAGGGAGAAGCAGACTCACCACTGAGTAGGGAACCCATGGCAGGACTCAATCCCAGGACCCCAGGATCATGACCTGAGCTAAAGGCAGATGCTTCACCAACTGAGCCACCGAGGCACCCCAGAACGATTTTTTTAAATTAACAACTTCTAGTGAGGCTAGCCAATTAAAAAAAAAAAAGACACAAATTATTAATACCAGAAATGAAAGAGGCCATCACTACTAATCTACATCTACTACTAATCTACTACTACATCACTACACCTACTACTAATCTACTACTACATGATTACTACTACTCTACTACTACATCACTACTATATAACTACTAGGCCATCACTACATTCTGTGGACATAAAAGGGATAATAAAAGAATATTATGAACAACTCTCTCCCGACAAATCTGAAAATCTAGAAACAAAATCTACCAAAACTGACATAGAAATAATCTGAATAGGCCTATATCTATTAAAGAAACTGAATCAATAATTAATAAACTTCCAAAGCAGAGAGCCCCAGGCCCAGATGGTGCACTAGGGGATTCTATCAAACATTTAAGAAAGCATACCAATTCTCAATCTCTTCTAAAGAAGAGATGCTGAGGAAATACGTCCTAACTCATTTTATGAGATCAGCATTATCCCAATACAAAAAACAGACAAAAACATCACAAGAAAGGAAAACTACAGACCAATATTCATGAACATAAATACAAAAATCCTCAACAAAATAGTAGCAGATAGAATCCGATGTTGTGGTAGAAGAATTACATACCACAACCAGCTATTCCATGTATGTAAGACTAATTCAAAATTCAATTAAAACAATCCATTACATGACAGGCTAAAGAAGAAAAATGACACGAGCATACCAATAGGTGCAGAAAAAGCATTTAAAGAAATCTAATATTCATGACAAAAACTCACAGCAAACTAGGAATAGAAGAGTACCTTTTCAACTTGGTAAATCTACAGAAGACCTCCGGTTGACATCATGGTTAATGAAAAACTAGATCCTTTCCCCCAGGATCATCAACAAGGCAAAGATATCCCCTCTCACCACTCCTAGTTAACATCATACTGAAAGTCCTAAGGAATGCAGTAAGACAAGAAAAGGAAATAAAAGATGCAGATGAGAAGGAAGAAGTAAAACTTTTTCACAAATGATATGATCATCTGTGTAGAAAATCCTAAAGAATTGACAGAAAAACTCCTAAAGCAAGTTGTTTTCAGGATACAAGATTAATATGCAAAAGTCAATTATAGGGGCAACCGGGTAGCTCAGTCAGTTAAGTGTCTGCCTTCAGCTCAGGTCATAATCTCAGGGTCCTGGGATCAAGCCCCATATCAGACTCTGTGCTCACCAGGGAGTCTGCTTCTTCCTTTCCCTTTGGCCCTCACCCTGCTTATGCTTGCTCTCTCTAACAAAATCTAAAAAAAAAAAAATCAAGCAAAAAGTAAATTGCAGGGGAGCCTGGGTGGCACAGTTGTTCAAAGCAACCAACTCTTGGTTTCATCCAGGCCCAGATCTCAGGGTTGTGAGATCTAGGCTGCGATGGTCTCCACACTCAGCAGAGTCTTCTTAGGACTCTCTCCTTCTGCCCCTCCCCCTGCCAATAAATAAATACATATTTTTTTAAGTTAATTGCAATGAACAACTTGAAATAAAAAACAATACCATTTAGATTAGCACACACCCTCCCAAAATGGAATACTTATGTATAGATCTAACAGAATATGTACAAGATCTCTGGTGGAAGAAACCAAAGATCTAAATAAATGGAGAGACATTCCATGTTCATGGATTGAAAGACTCAATATTGTTAAAATGTCAGCTCTTTTCAAGTGAGCCACAGATTCAGTGCAAAGAAATCAAAATCCCAGCAAGTTATTTTGTGCATATCAACACAACTGATTTAAAAATTTGTACAGACAGAGGGGTGCGGGGGGGGAGGGGATGACAAGAATAGCCAACACAGTATTGAGGGAGAAGGACAAAGTCAGAGGACTGAGCCTACCTAACTTCAAGTCTGACTATAAGCTTCCATAATCACTACAGAGTTGTACTGGCTAAAAAACAAAACAAAACAAAACAAAACAAAAAACAATAAAAAAAAACAGATAAAACTAATCAATGGAACAGAATAGAGAACCTAGAAATAGACCCACACAAATAGAGTCAAGTGGTATTTGACAAAGGAGCAAAGGCAATTCAATACAGGAAGGACAGCCTTTTCAACAGATGGTGCAGGAACAAATGGGCATCTACATGGACAAAAATGAATCTAGACATACATCTTTACACCTTTCACAAAAAACTAGCTCAAAATGGATTACAGACCTAAACATAAAACACAAAGCTGCTATAAGCTAGGAAAAAATCTAGGTGACCTTGCATTTGGCAATGACTTTTTGTTTTATTCTTATTTAAGTAATCTCTATACCCAACATGGGGCTCAAACTCACCACCCCAGGATCAAGAGTCGCATGCTCTTCTGGCTGAGCCAGCCAGGTGCCCCTTGACAATGATTTTTTAGAGAGAACACAAATAGCATAATCCATGGAAAAAAATTGGCAAGCTGGACTTTATTAAAATTGAAAACTTCTGCTCTGTAAAAGGCACTGCTGAAAGAGTGAAAGACAAGTGACAAATCAGAATTAAATATTTGCAAAATACACACGGATCCAACACAAGACTTGTATCCAAAACACACAACTCTTAAAACAGTAAGAAAACAAACACCCAATTAAAAATTAAGGGAAAGATCTGAACAGACACCTCAGCAAAGAAGACCTACAGATGGCCAAGAAGCAAATGAAAGGATGCTCCACCTCGTATGTCATCAGGGAAGCACTGCAAAGTAAAACCGTGATGAGATACCACAGCGCGACACCTATGGCCATGATCCAAAACGCTGACAACACCAGATGCTGACATGACACGGAACAATGGGAACTCATTGCCAGAGGGAATGCAAAGTGGTACGGCCACTCCGGCCATCTCACCAAGCTGACTGTACCCTTACCGGCCGGCAGGCATGCTCCCTGGTATTTACCCAGATGAGCTGAAAATGCACGTCCCCATAAAGACGTGCACGTGAATGTTAATAGCAGCTCTATTGGTGACTGAAAACTAGAAGCCATTGGGCGCCCAGCTGGTTCCATCCGTAGAGCATGTGACGCTTGCTCTCGGGGTTGTGAGTTCGAGCCCCATGTGGGGTGTGGAGCCTACTTTATTTATTTATTTATTTGGAGCCTACTTTAAAAAACAAACAAATGTGGAAGCAATCATGATATCCTCCCCTAGGTGGAAGAACAGATAAACTGTGGGGCAACCAGACAATGGAAGGGGACTCGGTGATAAGAAGGGAGCCATGAAGCCACTACGAGACCCGGAGCAGCCTCCAATGTTACCACGAAGCAAAAGAAGCTGATTGGAAAGTCACATACAGTGATCCCAACTATAGGACATTCGGGAAAAGGCATAACTATGGACATGGTGGAAAGGCCAGTGGTTGCCGGAAGTTTGGGAAAAGGGAGGGAGGGACTCCATGGGGGCACAGGGCGGGCTTTTAGGGCAGTGAGACTCTGGCGCAGGAGACCACACTGGGGCTAGTGTGAAAGTGAGCATTTGTCAAAGCCCATCGGATGCCCAGCACCGTGAGGCCTCCCACGACACCGGGCGTCAGTGAACAGCACTGCGTCAGGACCGGGTCTGCAGCCGGAACACACGTGCACACGCTTCTAGGCCTTTTAGCTGCCCCTTCCTCATATTCCACAGCCACAACCCTTCCTCGCATTCCCTGGACCAGCCTGGGCCTAACTCCAGCCAACTGCCAGGATCCATGTGGCCCAGGAGCTAAGAGTGAATTTTACGTTTGTGAATGGTTGAAAAAAAGAAAATATGTCATGACACATGGAAGTTACACAAATATGAGCTGCACTGCCCACCCTCGGTGCCCAGTCATGTTCATTTGTGAAACACTAAGTAGCTCTCAAACTCTCAAATATTTACCGTGTGGCTCATTTTGGTGTGGCGCGAGGGAGCTGAATATTTATACTTCTGCGTGTCTCCTCACAGAAAGTTTGCTGGCTCCCATACAAAATGGTAAATCTAACCACAGCCTACATATGATAATGAGGAAAAAGGGAAAGAAAACCATTAAAAATATATAAACGGAGGGGTGCCTGGGTGGCTCAGTGAGCTGGGCGGCCAGCTCCTGATTTCAGCTCAGGTCATGATCTCGGGGTCCTGGGATCGAGCCCCGTGTTGGGTTCCCTGCTCAGCAGGGAGTCCCCCTTGAGGGTTCTCTCTCCCTCTGCCCCTCCCTCCTCAAATAAATCTTTACATATATTTACATATATATATGGATATATGCTGTCTCTAAAAAGTAAAAACAGGCATAAATATGTAGGTATGATCCTATGTTATCGTAACCAGTCAGAAGGCCCTGGGCGACCTTGTTCTTCCCTCCTTCACGGGTGAATTTTAATGACATAAATAATACCTCAGTGAAGCTGATACTTTTTTTTTTTTTAAGATTTTATTTATTTATTTGGCAGACAGAGATCACAAGTAGGCAGAGAGGCAGGCAGAGAGAGAGGGGGAAGCAGGCTCCCCACTGAGCAGAGAGCCCGATGCGGGGCTCGATCCCAGGACCCTGAGACCATGACCTGAGCTGAAGGCAGAGGCTTAACCCACTGAGCCACCCAGGCGCCCCAAGCTGATGCTTTAAGGGAAGGCTCTGCAGGCCACCCACGAGCAAGCTACAGGACAATCACTAGGTCCCTAGGGTAACTGAACTCAAGTCATTTGCCCAACACACAGCAAAGCCAGTCAGGAAGGCATCAAATGTGTAGCAAGAGAAAGGTTTACTTGAGAGGCAGCCCAGCGAGGAGCCAGGAGGCAAGGCTCAAATCCACCTCCCTAGAGCAGAAGAGTTGGGGCGTTTCAGGCCAAAACAACAGGCCTGGGTCAAAGGTTGCAGCTTGTTCTTCTTCGTCCTGTTGGTCCCTGGTTTCAAGCCACACTATCTTTTTATTTTTTTTTTTAAGATTTTATTTATTTATTTGACAGACAGACATCACAAGTAGGCAGAGAGGCAGACAGAGAGAGGAGGAAGCAGGTTTTGACTTCTTGGGACCAGCTCTCCAAAATAGTAGTTTCAGGTCCCTCAGCGGCTCGCTAGTCAGAGCAGGATTCCTCTGATGTTCTCCTTCACAGGGTGCCAGGAACCTGTGGAATCTTGTGGAACCAGCTTAATGTGGTGCTGAACCCACCACTTAATTCTCTTCCGTTGCCCCGGAGAGTTGCTCGTCAACAGCACCGTGAAGAGGTCCTGTCCCGTGAGGGCGGAGCTGGTCCTCCACGTGCCAGGTCTTACGGTCTTCGTGACACCACGTCTCCAGCGTTCAGGCAGGGATAAGGGCACATCGGTGGCGTTCATCAACCTGCCTGAAGCAAACTTTGAGTATTTCCCCGAGACTGAAGGTACCTGAGAATATCCAGTTCCCTAACATGAGCCCCATCGGGAAAGCCTAAGTCATGAAAAGAGTATAGAAAACGTCTTCCATAGAATGGTTCAGAGGGGCTGAAACATGCCTATTTCTAGAGGCCACTCTTACCCAAAGTAGGGCAACCAGCAAAGCTTTTTCCCAAGTCCGCTTCATGGCACACTTTTTGCCAGAGTTCTTTTAAATAGATGGTTCATTTTTCCAGGAAACATGTAATTTCCAGGGAATGCCCAAGGCACTGGACACTTAGTGTGACTTTCGGCACAAACGCCACTCCTTGTCACTCTGAATTGTTAGCAGCAATCCAAACATAGGAATTATTTTAAAGGTTTTGACAACTCCTGAGGCCTTCTCAGAATGCATGGAAAAGCTTCAAGCCAACTTACCCAGGAATCTACAGGAAGTAGCAAATATCAAAAATGACCAGTTGGTTTTGGCACCACGGTAAAATCTACCTGCCAGGCTGTCCAGGTTCAGTGCCTCTAAGTTGTTCTAGAGGCCTGACTTGGAGCATCTTCCGATGGAGTGGGGGCAGGCAGTAGCAGCTAGATAGATCTCCCCAGTTTGCAACGTGAAGGTCTCTGGCGATCTTTCTGAGTGGCCCATAGAGCAATGGGCATGTGAATTCTTCTCTTCTCAAGGTCCCCAAAGTATCCTGAGGTTCCTGCACCTGCCAGGAAATGACCTTCCTCACTCACCGGGTAAGGCTGCTGGGAACCCTGTAAGCCAGGGACCAGGCCAGCTTTCCCAAAGGGCTCATTGGTTCCATAAAGTCAACCTTAGTTCCTTGAAGCTGTCTGGTCACATCTGAGTCTGTGCGTGTGTCTCTCTCAAATATGACATTCCAGTCAAAGGCTTGGTCATAACAGGCTTCCAGTTGTGTCGTCATCTTCTTCTTCTTCTTCTAGTTCTGCTTTAGTTTTTTTGTTGTTGTTATTGTTTTAGTTCTGCTTTAATACAGTAAGATTTGAAAATACACAGATATCTAGGGGAAAAGGCAAAATGGTATGAAGCACTGAGAGCACAATTGTGCTTTAATTTGGGTCTGCAGTTTCCAGTTGTAACAAGAAACACACTTCTGAACAATGTCCACCAGCTCTACAAACACATCCAGTGGTAACATTAGAGCAATTCGTGCTTTACCTGGACTTGCCGAATACCCACTCCATAAATTCACCACGTGTTTCATCTGGGTTTTTCATAATAAAAGAGACATACCTGTGATTCACAATCACAGTCAGTTCTGAAGACTTAGATATGAAATTTTGCCTGTCAGTCTGCTTCTCAAACTAAATTTAAAAAAAGTCTAGGGGCGCGTGGGTGGCTCAGTCAGTTAAGTGTCTGCCTTCGGCTCAGGTCATGATCCTGGGGTCCTGGGATGGAGCCCTGTGTCGAGCTCTCTGCCCAGCAGGGACCCTGGTTCTCCCTCTGCCTGCCTCTCCCCCTGCTTGTGTTCTCTCTCTGTCAAATAAATAAAATATTTTTTAAAAAACAGTATGAAT